>NC_136492.1:60238713-60531213 GCF_053919585.1 Euprymna scolopes | reverse complement strand
AAGGCGGTAAACAACGCTTTTTATGACTGGTTTCCATAGCAACCACTCTTGCTACTAATTCGAAAAGAGAAGTAACAAGTGAAACAGAGAATGAAAGCATGAAAGGGAGATAATTGGGGGAATTTCATTGAAAGCAGACGAGTGCCATACATTTTTATTGCATATGTGTTTACGGGCACACACAAAAAAAGACTGAAATTAAACAAAGAACAAGTGAATTTATTGGAAGCCTGGAAAAAATCATGGATTACAATAGAAAAATGCGAACATGAAAAGTAATATGGTTAAACTTAAACATGGAAAAGTAAAGGACTAGTTGTTAAAACTGGAAAAGAAAAGGACAAGATATTCTAGTTAATAATATAAATTTATAACTTAAAATATTGCAGCATTTAGAATGTTTTTTTAATTCAATTTATAACATTATATAATCAATTCTTAATGCTGAAATATTTTAATTTATAAATTTATTGTATTTTTTACGAGAATATTTTGTCCTTTTCTTTTCCAGTTTTAACAACTAACCCTTATCCCTGAGTGGCTTCCGGGCCTTGGTAAGTGGTGACCACCGTGTAAAAAAAAAAAACAAAAACAAAAAAAAACTAGTCCTTTACTTTTCCATGTTTAAGCTTAACCATATTACTTTCCATGCTCACATTTTCTATTGTATATATATGCAGATATGATCTAAAAGTAAAAATTAAGTTTACAAGCCAACTTAAAGAGAATATAAATATTAATATTTATATAGTAATCCCAACCAAATGAAAAAGCTCAATAAAACTAAAATAGGAAATAATACTTATCATAAAAGAACACAAAGTCTGTAAATTATAATTTACAAGAATTTATTCTTCGACAGAATACTTAAAAAGAAAATATTAAGATTTTTTTTTTTTTAATCTACAGTTTCAAAGAATGAATTCTTTTCATCAGAGGGAAGCTGTTAGCAAATGATTATTATAGCGAATCTATGAATTTGTTGGTATTGGCATAAATTGAAACTGCGTTATATGAAAACTAGTCTTAAATGCAAAAAAAATAAAAGTTAGTGTATAAAGAATTCATGAAATAGAGAAAACAAACAAGAAAACAAAAAAAAAAGCAAAAAAAAAATTAAAAATGCAAATGAAAGAATATGCAGTGCTGCTTAGGTATTTCCAAAAGTCAAAATCCATGTTCTCATAAGAAGTAGTCGGATTTATAATGCTGACAAAGAGATCCAAATTGAAAATCCAAAATGAGCATAAGCCAATTAATCTGTAGAAAAATCAAAAATTGCAAGCGACTGAGGAAGAAAGATTATTTTCGAAGCGCTTAAGTTTTTTTTTTTTTTTTTTTTTTTGAATTAGAGACGGAGCAACTGGTGTAAACTGCTTCCATAATCAGTGAAAAAATTGTAATTTTAATTTATATACTAATACATATATGTAACAATAAATAGTATTATAAATCTAAAAACAATAGACAATTAATATTAGAAGTGTTGGAAAGTACTAGGTAAAATTCAATTCCAAGTTAAACTCTTCTGAAAGTTGAATCCTAAGTGCGAGCAATACTAGGAATTGCAAATTACTTAAGACTTCTACGCGGTCATGGTTGACAGAATGAAAGCGTGCTATCTCCGTGGATTTAATAAAGGGTTCTGTTTGGAATTCTGTGGATATTCCCAAATTAGACACAAAATATCTGAAGAAAATTGAAAGAAAAGTGGAAATAGATACTGTACAAAGCATAGTACCTGTGAAATCTTACGAAAGATCCTTGTGTGCAGAAGCCAATCTCCATAACCAGGTTACACCAATAAATCAGATACACTTAAATAGAATAATGCTGTGTAAATACAGATTATTTATGGTTTTTGCTAAGAATAAAGTGTAGTATGTGTTCTTATACTACACTTCATCTTTTTTAGTTTATGAAAAAAATTTTCTAGATAGAGGCAACTTTCACTTTTGTTTCCATTCAGAATTTCCCTTTTCAGGGAGCTGTATTTCCCCACATTATAAACGACTTTATCTAACTCTTGCACTCGTGGGGAGGGAGGTAAATAAAACAAATTTCTTGACCTTTTCTCTACGAGCAAAGTGTACTATCTGTTCTGATACTATATTTCATCTCCGTCTGCGGTTCGTTGAAGAAAATAATTTTTTCTAGACTGAGACAATTTTAATTTTTTGTCTCAATCCAGAGTGCCCCTCTTTTCAGGGAGCTGGATTTTCATCCACAATACAAATCGACCTTGCTAGTCTTGTGGAAAGGCAGCTAAAGAGGCACAACTAGGGGTCTAACACTGGACGAAACTGCTAGAGTAGTTATATTTTTTAAAATTAACATTTTGACTAGAGGAAGAGCACCATCCAGACCATTAATGGAGGAGGGCCCAGAGAGTATTTGAATCCTGAGGAGGCTTATTGTCACACATATTTTAGAGAAAACCAACGGCTGTTATCAGTGAGAATTCAGTAGCGACTGTTACAAAATCACAATCATGATTTGAAATAAGGAGAGAATACTAGAAATCTGGGGAAACCTATTATCACTCAGGCTCCGTGGAACACCATCTGTATTTTGTGAATTTGATCACTCTGGTAGTGATATTGTTATATCCTTAAGCCTTACCCCTTGTCTTTTATTGATAATTTATATTTAATAGATTTATTTATTTTCGCACTGTGTTTTCAGCAAATATATTCATCATCATCATTATCATAACAAAGTTTTATTAATATATTAAGCACTGTAGGAATAAGAACATTACACGAACCTAAAGTATCTGAAAATGCCAAGGTAGACATGTAAAATCAAAAACAAAAATCTAGAAAAAACCCTAAAACTGATTTAAAAAAAAAAAAAGCAATAACAATACAATTATGTAATTAAATCCACCAGAATGCCTTTCTTATTGGTAAAAAAGAGCATCCATTTCAATCATCTGTGAAATGGTGCAAAGAATGAATTGTTAACACATTGTATTTTAAGTGTGTTGTCTACAAGAACCTGTGGCGTAGTGGATAAAGTACGTGGTAATATACAGTAGTAAGTTACACTCTTCTGACAGTTAAAAGTTCGATCCTCAGTGTGTATAAAACTAAAAATACACTTGCAAATTACTTAAAAACTTCTGCTCGGCCATAGCTGACGGAACGGTAGCATGCTACTCCAGCGGATTAAATAAAGGGTTCCATTCGAAATTTATTGTAGATTTGTGACTTTGACATGAAGATTTTAGAATTTAAAAAGATACACTTGAGAAGCTTAGAGGTTACATTAAACAAAGCTTTGTGCAAATAACACTCGAGATGAGAATGGTAGTCTGAATAATCCAAATAATATGAATAAAAAAAGTCACCTTCAGAATTTACAGTGGGTGCAAATAAGACATTCTTAAAAAAATTGTTTTTATCCTCATCTATTTCATTAAAAAACTTTTTTTTTTTATAATTTCACAAATATAAAGGAAATGTTTAATATGAATTATTTGAGAATAAATATTCAACCAGTTAATTATAATGCTATTCGTGAATTTCAGGGCTAATAGCTATTGGATTGTGTAGTGGACTTTCGGTCAGTGTTCAAGTTGTGGATAACTTGGCAAAGACTAAAGTTACCTCTCATGAAAGAGGAGAACTATTTATGGCACAATGGGAGATTCCATTGTGCACACATGGGCCGGTCTATTCTTTGGATTATGATTGGCTGAATCACCTGATTGGATATGCTTGTACATAAATACAAGCTCTTAGTCCAGCTCAATTTGGTGTCAGTCTTGTGCATAAGCTGGACCCTAGGTAAGTGTTGCTGCTATTATTATTATTGTTGTTGTTGTTGTGTGTTATTGACTACTACAGTTCTTTTGATTATTCTACATCTCCCCTCTTCCCCTCCCCCCAATGAGTAGGCTGGGTTGTATGAGACGTGTATCTCTCTTTTAGGCCTAGTTTGTTGTGTGGTAGTAACCTAGAAAGAGCTCGGGGAATCCTTGATGATCGAAAGCGTGGGGATATATGTGTGGTTTGTTGTTGGGGTTTGGTTGCTGTGTATGTGCTATTACAGGGAGACAGTATGAGAATGCAAGAATGTAGTATCGCTTGAAGGAATTGTTGGTCCTAGTGTTGCACTTGGTATTGGGGTTGGTGCAGGCTTGAGTTCGCATTTTCTGAGGAAACGGCGGTTCCTAAGTGTGATCCTTCCGGATCCGTTAACCCTGATTCGGTATTGTCGATCTGGTAGGGAACTGATGATTTTGCCCGTTGTGTTCCATTTGCGATTGACTGGATTTTGGATGGCTACAGTGTCACCAGCTTGTAACGGTGGAAGGTTGTGAGTATATTTATTGTATCTTTCTACTAATGTGATATGGGCCATGAGTGTATTCATGGGAGCTTCTTGGTCTTCAAAACTTTTTATCACTGCCGGGCGATATTTCTTTGTCCGGCACACTGCTAAGAAATGGTTAAGTTTCCCACAAGTGTTGCACATTTGATTCCATGCCGGACATGTTAAATGGCGGGCACTTGTCCTTGGAGTACCGTGTTGGTGACTACCGCAACCTATGCAGGTTTGACGGGGTTCTTTATCAGCAATGTTATCGTTGTAACAGTAGAGCTAGTGCGAATATTGCCTCTGCTAGTCCGTACAGCATTGTTTTTTTTTTTTTTTCCTGCGATATATTGACATCCGGACTGTAGCTATGTCTGAGGTATCAGTCATTGCGGTTTGGTCCCGTAGTGCAGACTCAAATGCCTCAGCATGACAAATATTTTGGTTGAGAGTTTTTAGCAACCCGGCTTTTGCCAGTAGATCGGTCTGAAGCGTATCATTCGATATCCCTTTGATAAATTAGTCCTTGATGTAAATGTCGGACAGGTCGTGATCACAGTTGGGGCATGAGAAATTACAGTCTATGGCCGTGGACCTAAGACGAACAAGGTATTGTTGGATGGGTTCATCTTCATGCTGTGATATAGATGCAAATGTCATCTGATGGACCATGGGATTTGATTTTTGAGTTACCAATGCTTCTGTCATCACTAGCAGCTTGTCTGGGTCGGTGGTGAAGAACTTAGTGTACGTATTTATGATTGCGTTTTGGACGGATTCACAGCGCAACTGTATAACTGGATATTGGCTTGAGAAGTTGGCATGTCCGTTATTCTGGTGAATACTTCCCAATCAATCCGAAATTTTCTGAATTGTTGAGGGGTCATTTCGAGATGAAGTTGGGGAGGCCTGGCAGCTGGTGCCTTAGCATAGGTGGTCTGGGTAGCGGGCTCCTTGGCTTGTCGAAGGATAGACAGAGCTTCTCCCATTGTTGTGATTCCCAATTCTCTTAGCATGGCTCGATCCATTACTTGAAGGTTTTCTTTCCTCAGTTTTTCCTTCACAAAAGTTGCAGCGTAGCTCTTGGCGGAATTGGCAGCAATGCCTGCTTTGAGGAAATAGTCTTCCCAATCTTCTGTCTCGAATCCTATTCGTAGCGCCATATTGGATTGTGTAGTGGACTTTCGGTCAGTGTTCAAGTTGTGGATAACTTGGCAAAGACTAAAGTTACCTCTCATGAAAGAGGAGAACTATTTATGGCACAATGGGAGATTCCATGGTGCACACATGGGCCAGTCTATTCTTTGGATTATGATTGGCTGAATCACCTGATTGGATATGCTTGTACATAAATACAAGCCCTTAGTCCAGCTCAATCTGGTGTTAGTCTTGTGCATAAGCTGGACCCTTGGTAAGTGTTGCTGCTATTATTATTATTATTATTATTATTGTTGTGTTATTGACTACTACAGTTCTTTTGATTATTCTACAATAGCAAACAGCAGTTTCAATGGATAAGCATACATGTTGATTATCCAATGAAAATTAATGGTCAATGTCTGTAAGCAACTATTTTCTTAAGATAAAAAAAAAAAAAAAAAAAAAAACAGGCTGAAAATTTCCGTACATCAATGGCTAGGCAAAATTAAACATCGATTTGTCAATGGCAATGCTTTTTCGCTCTGACGTCTAAAATCCGGTTTATTTAATTTTATATATTAAATTACTAACAGGGTTACTCAATGTTGCCCGGGATTGAATGATGATCAACGAATGTTTCACACTCCCATATTTTTATTGTCCTCGAAATCGACAAAATAGCCTATTTTTCAATAAAATCGATTGATTTCCTACTCTAATTGGGGACCCATCGCGATGTACCTGGAGGAAGCTTCACATGTATATAATATACATTGCTCTGTAGAGAATCTTCTGTTGATTTTATAACATTTTTTATATGAAATGGGTTGCATTAAAGTGCAAAAGTCAAGTATCATGCTTCAATTGTGCTCTTAACATAAACATTAATTTCGAACGCGTCTTTGTCATATCAAAGAACCTACTGTTATATGCCTGGCATTACTCCTTGTGTGGTAACAATGGCTTGAATTTAAGTTTAAAATGAAAAATCGAGTATCACTGTGAAATTGTGCTTTAAACAGAAATATTCCTTTCGAACGCACTTCTGTCATCAAAGAATCTACTGTTGATTTTATATGTTGGGCCTTTCGGCTTGTGTGGTAATAAAACTTCTCAAATGGACTTGTGATGTTAGGCTGTGTAAGATGTTAACTTTGGTCGAAATCGCCTGTTCCTCCTTTCATTAGATTATTTCAATCATCTATTACTGATATTTATCGAAGACATTTTGACATAACACCTATCTAAGAACACTGCCCGGTACATAAAGTACTTTCGTGTGAAATTTCATAAAAACTGAGCCAGCCGTTTTCGAGTACATAGAGAACGAACTCACACACACACACAGACAAATTTCCTTTTGTATACTAATAAAGATAGAGATTAGAAAAAATATTCATCTGGTGATTCATATTCAAATGTGACCTTTTTTTTTTTTTTTTTTTTAAATTAACAAGGGTAGTTAAAATTTTAAACAATGATTAAACGTTACTGTAAGTAATTCAGTTAAATTCCATGAAAATCTGATTTTTATAAAGGGAAAACAATTGTTCTAATATATATCATTATGTCAGACTTTTTGAGAATAGCTCGCGTTACTTTAAAATTAACAGATTTTATACCACCAGTTTCTAGCTTAGTAATAAGGATGATAAAATAAGGTGGGGATAAAAATAAAATATTTAAACAGTTAAATAAAGCATTTGTTCGTTATCCTGATGCTTTTGAAGTGTTTAAGATTAACCAGACTATATTAATAAAGGAAATCCAAAACTATAAGTAGTTAAATGGATCAATCCTAATCTTATAAATATAAGACTGATAAATTAAAAAATATATCCATTTTAAATGTGAAAATTGATGAATCACACAGGTAAGAAATTCATTTTTATAGTATGAAAAGGTTAGTAATTGTAATTAAGAATAGGAAATTGGATCAAATGTTTGTAACATGTCTTCTTCCTAAGATTAAGGGTGGTGGTGTTTGATCAACACTGCTGGGGAGCCATGATGTAATATACTGTTTTGTTTTTAAATCCCCGAAACAGTGTTTCATGGTAAACAACTGATGATCCCTTGAAAAATAAATTATTAGTACTATAGTAAATTCGAGAGCGAGTTGATGCAGTGATTGCAGGTGATTAAATGACTTACTGACTAGATGGTTTTCTAACGAATGATGAAAAATATTTTTTTGTATAGTTTTAAAGGTTAAAAACTTCAAAGACTATATATATATATATATATGCAATGTGTTTCTTTTGTCCTAAGAAAGAAATTATGAACTAAATCAGTTTAATCTTTTAAACATTTATTTCAATTCCACTAAGTTTTTTCTTGTTTGTTTATCAAGTCACCATTTATCAAAACCAAGAGCCATTCGACTATAAGCGTTAATAAAACGGAAAGCTAATCAACTGAAAGATGAGGAACATTATAGGAGTACTAACATTGGTCAAAGGTATGAACAGCATTAAGATCTAATACTTCACTAACTGTCCCACGAAAATATATTCCGATTAAATTGAGTTTTTATTATTATTTAAAAGTTCTTAGTCACAACCCTCCTCCTTTTTTTAAATAATTCTTTAGCCTTTTAGCAAAGATCATAGTAACGGCCACTTTTTTTTTTTTTTTATTTTTATTTTTTTATCAAGGATAACCAACGACCCCCATTTTCCCATGGCCTTGTCTTAATTTGTCCAAAATTTTTATATTTTTGTACAAATAAAGATTTCAAAGTGTACTATGTGTTTCCCACATCAGAGCAATAACTGACGTTTTACTAATGGCGGAAGTTTTCATATAGAATTGAAAATGAAATTCTAAAACTTTGTATCCCTTTTGAATAAAATCAATTTCATTGATAGTTTTAAGAATAATTTTATAAATTTATTTATTTTTTTATAAAAATCAATTTCATTGATAGTTTTTAAGAATAATTTTATAAATTTACTTATTTTTTATAAAAATCACTTTTATTGGTAGTTTTAAGAATAATTTTATAAATTTATTTATTTTTTTATAGAAATCAATTTCATTGATAGTTATGAGAATAGTACTATTGATGGAACAATTTCATATGTAGAAAGAAATTTGGCGATAAAAATTAGAAATATATATTATAGAATATTTATTTATTTTTTTGAAGATTACTACATATACGGTATTTGTAAATATTTTTGTTTTATTAGAATTAAATAGAACTAATCAGTTTTGATGTTAATATAGTAAGGATAGATGGGGGAAAAATTCACATTTATTCATTTATATATAAGACTAGCATGAGGAAGGGGTTACCGGCCTTGCCTGGTCATAAAATATGCTTACATATATTTTAAATCATGCAGATTTTGTATTTATTATTACAAAGTCAATTCTCTATTGATTATTATATTGTACCTAATGTATAGTAGTGATTTTAAAACTTTCTAGCAATCAGCTAGAATTGAAAGCAAAACATTTAGTGTTCCAGCCACGTTCCCTACCATTTGAGCTATCAGCAAATAGAGATGTAAAATTAAACCACTTCCAGCTATGAATGAATTTGCACATGCACAAAAGTAATAGAAATATGTCGGCAAGTTGAAATGAACATTTTGCATTTTAACTTGCCAACATATTTCTGTATACGTTATTCATCAATCCAAACAAAGATTTTACTAGTTTATAATGGACACCCCCTTCAGAACATGCAGTCATAATGGACACCCCCTTCAGAACATGCAGTCATAATGGACACCCCCTTCAGAACATGCAGTCATAATGGACACCCCCTTCAGAACATGCAGTCATAATGGACACCCCCTTCAGAACATGCAGTCATAATGGACACCCCCTTCAGAACATGCAGTCATAATGGACACCTCCTTCAGAACATGCAGTCCACCATAATATGCAGTCTTAATGGACACTCCGCCATGATATGCAGTCATAATGGACACTCCGCCATGATATGCAGTCATAATGGACACTCCGCCATGATATGCAGTCATAATGGACACTCCGCCATGATATGCAGTCATAATGGACACTCCGCCATGATATGCAGTCATAATGGACACTCCGCCATGATATGCAGTCATAATGGACACTCCGCCATGATATGCAGTCATAATGGACACTCCGCCATGATATGCAGTCATAATGGACACTCCGCCATGATATGCAGTCATAATGGACACTCCGCCATGATATGCAGTCATAATGGACACTCCGCCATGATATGCAGTCATAATGGACACTCCGCCATGATATGCAGTCATAATGGACACTCCGCCATGATATGCAGTCATAATGGACACTCCGCCATGATATGCAGTCATAATGGACACTCCGCCATGATATGCAGTCATAATGGACACTCCGCCATGATATGCAGTCATAATGGACACTCCGCCATGATATGCAGTCGCAATGCATGCTCTTCCATAACGTGCATTCGCAATGAGCATGCAGTCGCAATGAGTACTCCTCTAGAACAAAATATTGGAGTGGAGCATTCTTCTTGAATAAGATATTGGATTGTCACCCGTCTATAAAAATAAAACACTCATATACATTATATATATATATATATATATATATATATTATAAAATTTCTTTCTAGAGGAAGCAATGCATTTACCTTAAGAGCAAAGCCACCTAGCGTATAACAGCAGAAATCCTTTTAGGTGAGACTGACCCAGACAATTCATGTCTCAAGACACTATTTTTGTCTAGAAACTTATGCTTTAATAGGTTTATTAGTTTGTCAGTCTAGTCATTTCTCCAATGCACTTAGGAAGAGGGACAAAAAGATGAAGCTGATTAGTTTTTGTTTTGTTTCTTTGTTGTTCTTCCTCTAGTTATTATCTCCTTACTTGTAAAACATTTAAAAAAAAATAATAATAAATTAAAGAAAAAAATCTATATGAAAATTGGGGATGGGTGTTTATGTAGACCGGGACGGGGGGGGGGGGGACAGGTATTTATTTTTCTGAGAAAAAGATTCTCATTCATCACCATCTGGTCACATCAAAAAAAGAAAAAAAAAGAAATTTATATTTTTTGGGATGAGTGAAGTTGGTTTTGTTTGATCTGAAAGGGAATTGACTTTAAAAGTGTAGTGGGTTAGAAGAGGAAGAATAATTGAGTTAGATGAAGGAAGAAAGGAAACAAAGATGAAGGAAGAAAGGCAGCAAAGATGAAGGGGATGAATGAACAAAAAAAATTGCCCAAGGCAATTAATTTAAACTACTTCTTTAAGAAAAGGAAGTATTTTGAGGAAGAATTTTAAAGCTTTGTGTTAGTGCAAGGGAGAAGATGTAAGGTATTCATGTAGGGATTAAAGAGGAGAAATAGTGAAAAAGAAAGGGTGAAATATATGAGCTAAAAAGGAGTATTGGAAAAAAGAGGATGTGAGGAAAGGGTTAAAGAGGAATGGGATTTTTTAGTTTACTTAGGAGTCACTACTTCTCAATGCTCAAAGTGGATAAGGGGTAAAATGGGTGTTAGGCGGAAGAGGAAGTAAAAGCGAATGAAAATAAAAGGTGTAAGAGGCAAAGAGAAAGGGAGTTGACAGAAAGAGAGTTAGAAGGAAGGAGAGATACAAAGAGTAGTGTGAGGATGATAGAGAGGAGGTAAGAAAGGAACACAAAGCTGAATTAGTGTGGTATGAATGAGAGGGATGAAGTAATGGAGAAGGAGAGTGGTTAAGAGGAGAGACTGAAAGAACTAGAGGCAGAAAAGAGAGAATGTCATAAGGCCATGAGCGCCTTTATGGTTTTTGATACTCCTCTCTACACATACATGAAACTGGACCTTGTATCATACCCAACCTCGTAGGGAGACTGGTAAATAGACGGGAGGATAAAAATAGAAGTCAGAAAGAGATGGAGCGATAAAGATGTATTGTCAAAACCTATTTGACAAAATTATTGATCGTAGTAATGAAAAATTCTACAAAATAGAAAGAAATTTCGAACTGAACCCTTTATTTAATCCATAGAGGTGGATTGTTCTCATTTCGTCAGCCATGACGGGATCTAAGTGATAATGTTAATCCTGGTTATTGTCACTTAAATTAAGGATTAAACTTTAAGTCTGAAATGGATTGAATAAAAGGATCGGTTCAAACTTCCGTATAGGTTCTCTGCATTTAACGTAAAAAATTCCTAATTTGATTTTATTCGTCTGTAACTTCTAAGTTTTTAAAGTTGTAACTTGTAATATTTTTAAGAATAAGAGATTCTGTCTTTCGTTATGTTCATTGGTCATGCTAAAATGTTTTTTTTTTTTTACTCTTGCTTAAAAGCGTTACAGACCTGCGAAAATGCTATTTCAAAATTAAGCGTTACTGATTAACATCATAGAGATGTGCGAATGCATCTAAAATGCTATTTTAGATTGAAGTATGGCAGACTGACGAACAACTATTTCAAACACGTGTTACAGACAGGCGAAAAACGCTATTTCAAACTTAAACCTTATGGACAAAGGAAAACGCTATTTCAAACTTCAACGTTACTGAGAAAAATGGCATTTCAAATCTAAATGTTACAGGCTGATAAAAAAAGCTACTGCAAAAATAGCATTTTCGTTAGTCTAAGACACTATTTAAATCTTAATCACACAATAAAGAAAATACGATTGTAAACGTAAGCAGTGTAGATCAATTAAAATACGATTGCAAATTTAAGTGTTATAAACTGAAGAAAATGCTATTTCTAACCCAATTATAAACTGAAGAAAATGTTATTTCTAACCCAATTATAAACTGAAGAAAATGTTATTTCTAACCCAATTATAAACTGAAGAAAATGTTATTTCTAACCAATTATAAACTGAAGAAAATGTTATTTCTAACCAATTATAAACTGAAGAAAATGTTATTTCTAACCAATTATAAACTGAAGAAAATGCTATTTCTAACCAATTATAAACTGAAGAAAATGTTATTTCTAACCAATTATAAACTGAAGAAAATGTTATTTCTAACCAATTATAAACTGAAGAAAATGTTATTTCTAACCAATTATAAACTGAAGAAAATGTTATTTCTAACCAATTATAAACTGAAGAAAATGTTATTTCTAACCAATTATAAACTGAAGAAAATGTTATTTCTAACCAATTATAAACTGAAGAAAATGTTATTTCTAACCAATTATAAACTGAAGAAAATGTTATTTCTAACCAATTATAAACTGAAGAAAATGTTATTTCTAACCAATCATAAACTGAAGAAAATGCTATTTCTAACCAATCATAAACTGAAGAAAATGCTATTTCTAACCAATCATAAACTGAAGAAAATGCTATTTCTAACCAATCATAAACTGAAGAAAATGCTATTTCTAACCAATCATAAACTGAAGAAAATGCTATTTCTAACCAATCATAAACTGAAGAAAATGCTATTTCTAACCAATCATAAACTGAAGAAAATGCTATTTCTAACCAATCATAAACTGAAGAAAATGCTATTTCTAACCAATCATAAACTGAAGAAAATGCTATTTCTAACCAATCATAAACTGAAGAAAATGCTATTTCTAACCAATCATAAACTGAAGAAAATGCTATTTCTAACCAATCATAAACTGAAGAAAATGCTATTTCTAACCAATCATAAACTGAAGAAAATGCTATTTCTAACCAATCATAAACTGAAGAAAATGCTATTTCTAACCAATCATAAACTGAAGAAAATGCTATTTCTAACCAATCATAAACTGAAGAAAATGCTATTTCTAACCAATCATAAACTGAAGAAAATGCTATTTCTAACCAATCATAAACTGAAGAAAATGCTATTTCTAACCAATCATAAACTGAAGAAAATGCTATTTCTAACCAATCATAAACTGAAGAAAATGCTATTTCTAACCAATCATAAACTGAAGAAAATGCTATTTCTAACCAATCATAAACTGAAGAAAATGCTATTTCTAACCAATCATAAACTGAAGAAAATGCTATTTCTAACCAATCATAAACTGAAGAAAATGCTATTTCTAACCAATCATAAACTGAAGAAAATGCTATTTCTAACCAATCATAAACTGAAGAAAATGCTATTTCTAACCAATCATAAACTGAAGAAAATGCTATTTCTAACCAATCATAAACTGAAGAAAATGCTATTTCTAACCAATCATAAACTGAAGAAAATGCTATTTCTAACCAATCATAAACTGAAGAAAATGCTATTTCTAACCAATTATAAACTGAAGAAAATGTTATTTCTAACCAATTATAAACTGAAGAAAATGCTATTTCTAACCAATTATAAACTGAAGAAAATGCTATTTCTAACCAATTATAAACTGAAGAAAATGCTATTTCTAACCAATCATAAACTGAAGAAAATGCTATTTCTAACCAATCATAAACTGAAGAAAATGCTATTTCTAACCAATCATAAACTGAAGAAAATGCTATTTCTAACCCAATTATAAACTGAAGAAAATTATATCTCAAACTAGAATAGATGATGATTGGATTTCTTTTAATGTCTGTAAAGCAAATAAATTAATTTTAACAAGAATGTTCTGCTGGGAAATTGGCTAAATTCCAGGAGAATTTTTACAAAAACACAAAAACTAAATTAAAAATATAATTGAGAGAGGGAAAGGATATTTGCTATAAAGACTCAAATGTTAGAAAGAGGAAGGGTTGCACATTAAAATGGATGAGAGGTGAGGGGGGGGCTGAGAATATATAAGGATAGTTGGTAGTTTTACAATATATCGACTCGTTTTAGGTTATTTAATGCCGAATCCGGGCATTTTTGTAAAAACAAAATTTCATGATTGAAATTTTTAATATTGTTAGTTAGGTGTTACGGCAGAGTTATTTCCCCTGGAGATACTTTTTATGACGTTAGATGGCAATATTACCGCACAATTTTCGTGCATTGTTATTCATATGGTGAGAAATAAAAAATAAAAAAAACAAAAAAAACAAAAACGACACTGTTTATTGGCACAACTTTCTGAGCATACCTTTTTAACACTAACAAGACTTTGCTGTCAATAGTGTTCTGATCAAGTTAACCGACTCTCAGACATTTGATAAAAAATCAAATCTGTAAACACATTCACAATAAACACTTTAACTATAACCGCTGACAACAATTTTTCCTACTCGTTATGTGCAGGTAGAACTAAATGAAAATTCCATGAGCAAATTTTCTTTCCTAGAACTGCTCGTCTAAGGAACACAATAGTGTAAGGCTGCTCCTATTGTCTACAACATGATGACTTTCAAGTCCAATGTAAACAAATTCAGTTATAGCCTACTTCTCTGTGGTGTGCTATCGGAAGTGGTGATAAGGCAAATCAGTTCCTTCACTTTTATTGTTTTTCAGTATTTCTATTGTGAAGCGATTTATTGAAATGAAATATAAAAAATGACATTATTTGAAAGTAATCATTAAAAATGAACAAAATTATAAAAAAGATAAAATAACACCATTAATCTTTATTTGCACTTTTAAAACTAAAATTTAAAAAAGTTTTATTTTAAATTTTATAAGAAATATGTTTATAAAATTATGAAAGTAAAGCTTTTTTTTCTTTGAATTTAAAAAATAAAAGTTGTTTTTTTTTATTTGCATCTAAACGTATAAAAATCAAAATAATAGCTTAAATTATTGAAATCAAAATAAAAAATTTTTAATCATGAAAAGAAAGAAAAAAAAACGTATCCAATACATAATAAAAGCGAAGGAACTGATTTGCCTCGTCACCGCTTCCGGTAGCACTCTGCAGAAAATTAGCAAGTACGTTAGCTGACTGTAACCAGAAGTTCTTGTTTAGCCATCCTCTAAAATAACCAAATTCTTCTAAATTTTCACCACCACCGTGATGTTTTACCAATCACCTGACACACTTTAACCCTTGTTCTCGAGTGGCCGTCAGACCTTGATGAGCTGTGACTCTCCGTGCAAAAGATTTTTTTTTTTTTTACTTTGTTGTGCTTGGATTACGCTGAGATTGTGTAAATAACATATTTTCATATTTTTATCTTCGCCTCTCTTGCATTTCTCTATTCTTATTGTACATTTTTAATTCGTGTTTGCGTCCTGGTTACTTCCTGTGTTCACCTTCAAGTATTTCGTGTCTTTAACCATCCTTTTATGTCTTGCCGCCAACAAATATGAATATACAGAAATGTTGCATTTTTAACCAACTGTTTCCTACTATCTTTCATTTAGTATCTGTTCTTCATTGCTACACTTGAATTTCTTGTTCTCTGTCAGTGGAGGAGAATTTTTTCACGACTGAGACAATTTTTTATTTTTGTACCTATTCTCCGCGTTAAAAAACGACCCTGGTGTCTAACTCTGTCCCGTGGGGAGGCATTGTAAATAGGTACACGTCTGTAATGTTTGTCAATATATAACGATTATACAACACGAACAGTGTTTGTCACGTGTGTAGGGAATAATATACCCTCAACACGTGTACAGCTAGAATGATAAGTCAAAGTAAAATATTCTTTGTTTCGAAATTTTTGGGCAAGGATTGATAAATCGTATTATTTGAATTTACGGAATATTGTTTTAATGTTTGATATTATTCTTGCAATATTGCAGCTGATGTAACCTCTGACCTTCGTCCGGTGTATCTTTTTGAATTCACAAATTTAAAACTGTTTATTTAATCTTGTTTCATCAACGATAACCGGCTAGACGTCTTGTGTAATTTTAATTATATTCCTAGTATCGCCTGTACTGAAGATTGAGCCTTCAACCTGCAGAAGACTGACACTTAGAACTGATCATTACTTAGCACTTGATGAGTTGCGCCACGTGAACATATAGATTAAATAAGTGGTTAAGTTGGAAATTTTGTACAAATTTCTGAGTTCGACAAGATGCACTCGGGAAAGGGTCAAAAGGTTGTGAGAATAAGATCCAAGACAAGAACAGTAGTTCGATTAATCCAAACAAGCCAAATTCTTGCTTGCATTTGTGTTGTAAATGTGGCAAGCGGTACCACGACTGGTTAGAATGGACTTGGGAATAATTTTAACAAAGGGATGACACCATACTCCTCAGAGCTTCCAAATTTGAGCCCCAGTACTGCATTCAGTTTTGTGTTATACCATGGCATAGCATGTCATATTTAACACGTAAGAGAGTTGCGTTTATATGTTGAATTATTGATAGCAAATCAAAAAAGGTAAAAAGGTTAGTAAAGATAAATTTCGGGGTAGTCGAGTTGATAAGAGGCAAACACTTTGTTCAGGTGTAAATCAGGCAGTTTTGTCTCAATATTCTGGATCAGTGGACTCAGAAGTAATGATAAGTAGGGCTATGACAACAGCATATTCTTTTCATTGCTTTGACTCTCGAGTGTATATCCGACACAGTTAGACACAGTTAATCAACCGAGAACCACATCACTCTATATAAACGCATGAGATATCAACAGATACACACTAGAGAGTCAAAACAATAAAAAGAATATGCTGTTGTCCTAGCTCTAATGATAATTAAACACTGAAGATTGGCCCTTCAACCTCCTGAAGAGTGTCACTTACAACTGAATTTCATCGAGTATTTTATCCATTACACAAGAAATTTGCGGGCGATCCGCAGAATACAATTGCAAATTACTTAGAACTTATACTCTATCATGGAATGAGAGCATGTTACACTTGTGGATTAAGTAAAAGGTTTTGTTCAAAATTCTGTGAAGATTCCAGAGCTAGACGGAAAGGTTCCTGAGTTTGACAAAATACACTTGAAGAAGGTTGGAAGTTACATAAACCAAAAACGTTGTGAAAATAACACGATGAGATCAGTAATTTGAATAATCCAAATAATATCCTCAGTCGTCATTTCAAAAGTTCAGAAACATTATACTTTGTTTATTAACCCAGTAATAACAAAAAAAAAAAAAGGAACTTTGTATGCGAATTCGTTTTTTATGGACTCTGAAACGGCTGGGCTGATTTTTGTTTATGAAATTTCGCACAAATGTAATTCATGTATCTGGCAGTGTTCTTAGATAGGTTTTGTATCGGAATGTCTTTGATAAGTATTGATAATCGAAAAATCTGATGAAAGAAGGAACAGACGATTTTGGCTAAAGTTAACACCTTATACAGCCTAACATCATAAGTGCATTTGAGAAGTTTTAGTATCACACAAGTCGAAAGGCCTGACCTATAAAATCAACTGTAGGTTCTTTGATATGCTAGGGATGCGTCTGGAATAAATGTCTTTGTTTAAAGCACAGTTGAACCATGGTACATAACTTTTGCATTTTAATCTTAAATTCAAGCCATCATATATAAAAATAATTATATCAAATCAACAGTGGGTTCTTTACAGTGCAATGTAGACTACAACGTTTTGTGAACTCAGTCACTGTGGGGAGGTATGTAAATCTTCCTCCTGGTGCACCACAATGGGTCCCTAACTAGAGCAGGCAATCGATCGATTTGATTGAAAAATGGGCGATTTCGATGACAATAAAAATATGGGAGTGTGAAACATCATTCAATCTCGGGCAACATCATGTCTCCCTGCTTGTCTCATTATGAATGTCTTTTTCAAAGACTATATTTCGTTACCATTTTTTTTTTCTCCCTTTTTTTTAAACCTTTGGTTTTGGTTTATCTTTCTTGAGACAGTCATCAGTTTTCTTTTTTAAAAGTATCTTTTGTTTTCTTTAAAACATTTATTTCCAAACCCTCTGGCTTCTCATTTATTTTTCTCTTTTAGTAGCTTTTTTGCCTTTTTCATATTCAAAAAGTTAAAAAATAATTAAGTCGATCCGAGCAAAAGAGATTGGCTTCTTGACTAAAAGGCACCAGACATTGATGTTCTTTTTCTTTTCCCTTTGCAAAACTTAATCATGTTCTGCAAAGTCAAAAACAACAATTTCCCTCTACAAAACAAATAAACCAAACTAAACACCATGTATAAATATTTAAAAATTAAGCACTAAATAATCTGAAAAAGGGTTAATATACCGTAAAACTAAAGTAAGTCTGCGTCTGCTATTGTGACTATGACTCACTATGACTATTATGACATTGACATAATTTCATTCAAAGTCTCTGGAAGAGTTCATCTATACACTAAATAAAGTAGGTTAACATCACACTGTAACAGTATAACAAATTAACGAAAATTCAATTTCATAGTTAAGCGTAACAAACTGACAAAAATGCTATTTTTTGGAAATAGCATCATAAAGCAAAAAAAAAAAAAAGTGAAGCCTGCATGATCCCCCGTGAGAGCACAGTGAATGAGGCATAAAGTTCAGCATTTGCCCCCCCCTCCATTTAGCCCCAAAAGTCCTCAGGCGATGTCAAATCCTGGTGAAAATGAACAAACTATGCAGTTTTAGGCCTTAACATATGTAAATTTGAGTTCTGCACCATGCAAAAAAAAAAAAAAGAAATGACTAAGTCCATCATTTGCACCCCTTCCATTTAGCCCCCAAAGTCCCTAAGGCCTTAACATATTTAAATTTGAGTTCAGCTCTATGCAGAACTGCTAAATAGACATACACAGAAAATTTTGGACGAATATGGTAAAATATTAGCCTGAAAAAAACCCCTGGGGCCCACTCAAGAGTTATTGCAAAGAATAGACAAAAAAAATTATATAGAAATCAGTTAGTTACAACTTTCCAGAAAGTTTTATAAAAATCCAAGGCATCAATATTTTTTTAATAAGCACAAAAGCGTCAATTTAAACCATTTTAACCTGGAAGGTACCCCTAGGGGTGGGGGTGGGGGCAACGTTTTTTTTTACTCATATGTTTAATGTATATGAAACATTTCAAAAAATTCCAAGGCGTAGTTATTGAGAAAAGTGAACAGACGAACGGACAAGGGTGAATTTACAAGTTCACCCTCCTTTTGTCGGGGGGGGGGCTCCCCAAAACTTGTAATATATCTTACATAATTAGAGAGCAACAGGAAGAGTGAAATGAAGAGCGAATCATAGAGGGGCCGAAAAGAAGAAACTTCGAGAACGGGTGAAAAAAAAAAAAAAAAAGAAGAAAAGCCAATATAAAATAAAATAAACGAAAAGAGAAATATAAATAAGTCTTTCGAAACGGCGAGCGTCGTCCACCTGTTAAGTAATTTGTTATTACAAAATTTTTTGCAGTCTTTCCAAAACACTTTCTGGTGAAAATGCCCAGTCAGCAAAATTCCAACCTTGTTGAAAGATGAGACTGTAAAGGATTTCACGATTGATTAACAATTGACCCATCCATCTCCACTTATAAACTTGTTCCACCGTAAAAGGTCAGTGAAAACAGATGATGAAAAAGTGACAATTTAGTTAAAGATTATTTTTTCCCCCTAAAAGTTTTTAAAGATACTATGTAATGATAAAAGATTTTTTAATACGTAAGTACGTTTTGGGGTATTTTCTAGCGTATCAAGTTATTGAATGAAACTGAGATTTAAAAATAATAGTAGTAATAATAATAATAATAATAATAACCATAGACTTTGGAATTCCCTTCCTGCTGCCTGCTTCCCTGGCTGTACTGATATGCAGAAGTTTAAATGTAACATAAACAAATATATTGTTAATCTTTCCTAGACATGGCCCCAAATAGTAGCTCCTTACGTCCAAGTGGCTATATGCTTTGTATGGGGTCAACATGAGTAAAAAAAAATAAAAATAAATAAATATACATCTCTCTCTCTCTCTCTCTCTCTCTCTCTCTCTCTCTCTCTCTCTTTCCCTCTCTTTCTCTCTCTGCTGTCCAGAAAAAAAAAAGACTGCCCTGTGCTCCCCACCACTACTTCATTCTTTTTCACATCAGCCATTGTTCTCATATGTATAATAACAAGCCGTTTATAGCCGAAAGTTTTTTTTTCTTTTTCCTTGATTCCGTCACTCGACAGGATAGAAAGAGTCACGTGTTTCATTACTTTGGACACAATTATCAAGCCGGCTTTTGAAGAGTTTTAATCACTTACAAGACTGTCTTCAGCCTCTTTATATAAGGGTTCGTCCGGACAACCTGACCCGAGAATACTTCATCCTACAAGTAAACCTTGACCAAATATTCGAAACTCAAATAAGATTCCCTTGAAACAACTGTATGTAAACTCATATGAAGAATGGTGCGACGTCTCCACCAGACTAGATGCAATCTTTATCATGGAATCCATTAAGTCCAAGACATATATATGCTATAACATAACTGGTCCATTGGGGAGAGAAAAACTGATGTTTTTCACTTATTTACAAAACTTTTGAAACATAAGAGAAAACTTTGGTTGAACACTTAGATGTCAATGTATTTCACACAGATTAGGTCTTAGCTCCAGGAATAGGGGGGGGGTCTTAATTTCTGAGATCTTACACTGAAGTAAAATGAAAAAAAAATAAATAGAAGTACTGCATATGATTCATTAAGCATAGGCTGATCCTACAAAATGCGACTCATAGAATCTTAATTCTATGACACTAGCTGGACCTGTGGAAATTCCACAGGGACTCATTCATATGTAATATATTGATGTTGGCATTCTGTAGATGTTCAAGTGTAAATGGAGACGCTCTGATATTATTGTAACTTTTTTGTTTAAACTGCAAAAGTATTTATCTAAGCTTGCACGAACGCCCGTTAAAGCCCGGTTGTAAAGTATGCTTAAATATGATATTTTAATTCTTGCAGATTTCGTATATTATAGAGTTAATGTTCTACCGATTTTCATATTTTATAAAGTTGTGATTTCAAAAATAAAAAAAAATATATCCATATGACTTGGGTGCATTAGCTTGAATCAAACCAAAATAAAAACTTATGAAAAAATAAAAAATAAATAAAAAATATATAACAAATATATATATATATATATATATATATATAACTTGAGTTCCTTCAGCCATACTCGAAACCGAAACCAAAACTTATGAAGAATTCTTGGTAAAATTATTTATGACAAGAAATAGAATTAATATTAGATATATTTAATATATAGATAAACCTCTGTGGACCTCGTCCGGGCATCCGTACTTGCTTGAATCTCGTGTGTATGCGCACGCAAAGCCAACTGTCATATATATATATATATATATATATATATATATATATATATATATATATATATACACACACACATCATATTTAAATCTAGATAAGATACCTGCATAATTTTACCGTTAAGAATCGTCAGATTCCGTGTTATAACTAATACATAAGTGTATAAATGCAGTACTTATCTGATAAATAAATGTTTTGATTTCGATTCTAGCTGATAGCACTCAAGTCATATTTCTTTTTAAAACTCTTGAAATATTTACTATATATTGGGTACAATATAATAATCAATAGAGAATTGGCTCTATAATAATAAATATGAAATTTGCATAAATTAAAATATTATATTTAAGCGTATTTTACGGCCGGGCAACGCCAGGTGGTCATGCTAGTAATTAATAAAATTCGCAATCTTTTGTGCAATTCAACCATATTTGATACAAATTAACTTGAGTTTATGTCTGACTGGTTCACCAAGTGTCATTCATGGATGTCCAATAGTACTTGTTTTATCAATAATAAGGATACTTGAATATGATGGGCAAAATTGTTAATAACTCTGACACTCTGTTAGCAACTCCTATATTTGGACTGCGATGCTGCTCCTCGAGAATAATCTGGGAATTTTTTTGATAGGTTATCTTTGAGATAACTCCATAAATTATTATCCATGAGATTATGGTCTGGTGAGTGCTAAGCCTGTTTAAGATCACATCTCTTACTGATGTGATCGCTAAAGTGCCCCCTATATCATTGAAACTGAAGTGATTTTGTACCAAATATATTTCGATTATTTCATTGGGGTGGAAGTACTTTATAATTCCTGCATTCGAATTTATTTTTTAGTTTTTTTCTCTCAGTTTATTAATTAAAAAAATTTATTTAAATAATCGTACTGTTCTTGTGGACGATACACAGACGCAAAAAAAAAAAAAAAAAAAAAAATTAAAATCACGTAGAATTACATAGCTATTGACACAACGATGTTGGGCACGGTGTTTTAAAACAAACAGGCAGGGTGCAAAATCTGTTAAAAGAAACTTCAAATAAAAGATCTGGGAGCTAATATTTTCATTACATTAAAAAGAATATTTATCTTTCCGATGGCCTCGAATATGCCAAGCAGCCAGACCTCACAACGCAGGTGGCCACGCGTTTGATGAATCCTGTACAATAGTTGTCTACAATCAAGACATTCACAGTCAATGCTTTTGATCTTTAATGGTTTCGGCATATTGATCATGGTGTACAGCTGAAAACTGAAGTCAGGGATTTCTTAAATTATGTTTCTTCAGCAATTTTATATTGGTGAGATAATGGATGTCTTATGTGCTCGGCATCTTGGATAACTTGGCCATTTGCTCTTTCGTAAGTACTATAACACAATGGATATTTCAGGCACTAGGTGGTCCTGGGTACAACTTTAACATATATTCATTAATGAGGCCCCATTTGGGGGCTATGGGGAATATAGTTGCCCCTTAGTTACAATTGTTCTCACTTTGGCTCAGAGTGGTAATACCTGTTAGAACATCTGATGCTACCAAACTAAGTTGTTTGAATAGTCTAATAGCTTCCTGACTAAAAAAAAAAACAGTGTTATTGTTTTATTTTTCTTTCCATTTGCAAAACTCTGTTTTGCAAAAAAAAACCCAAAAACAACTTCTACAAAATAATCAAACCAAACATCATCAATAAATATTAGAAGATATAAAAAAAAAACTTAAATCATAAAAACTTTTTCCAAAATTACTGTATTCGGCATTAAATTACCCGAAAAGGGTTAATATACCGTAAAACTAAACAACCAAACCAAACTCTATGAATAAATATTTGAATATATATAAAGAACTTGAAGCATAAAATCCTTTTTCAAGAATTACTCAATTCGGCATTAAATAAACCAAAAATGGTTGACATGCCATTTAACTAAAACAACCAACCAACCAACCAACCAACCAACCAACCAGGCAGGCAGGAGCATGGTAGATAGAGGTGACCTGACTTGAGTACGTAAACAGTAATTTGACTGTATACAACAAAACTGACATCTACCTTAGGATCAAACTGCATAAAGAGCAGACGTGAGATGTTACTCACCACCAGATTCTGGAACTTGAAACACCTTAAATACCAGAATCGGATGATGGCGACCAATCGATTATTTAAGATAGTTGTCTCCAATTGATCTTTTTCAACAAATCATTTACGATTACCATTCAGAATGACTAGTTTACTTTACATAATGGGATGTGTACAATTATTTTAATAGTGAATTGATACAATGATATTGTTACTATTAAGCTCGTTAGAAGTAGTTCAATGCATATATTTATTCCTGGTATTGGTCACAAATGTGTTTTAGCCACCACATGGAAAGGATCTTCATACCTTTTGGTATTGTTGCATATGTAAAATTACATGCATGGAATTTTAACTCTGTTTCCCATTCTGTAGTCTGTATCAGAATCCATTGCACTAGGATGTTTATATGTGTGAATGAGGGAGAAAGACTTATCGTCCACTCTGTATTAGAAAGCAATATATATATATATATATATCCGTCCTGTCACACAAAAATTATCGAGTAAAAAGCTGTCCAACAAATAAGAGAAGGGAAGTCAGACTCCAACCCCGCACCTTCACTCTATTTCCTTGAGCCGTTTTCTTTTTTTTCTTTTTTTTTTTTTTTTTACCTTTCTGATTTCTATGTCGATTTATACGTTTTTTCCCCCTTTCTTTTTATATCTTTATCTTCTCGAAATGCCTTCAGTTTTCACATGTCTAGCTTATATATAGAAAATAATACAAAAATATATTTGTAACAAATTAGCTACAGAGAAACGTTTGTTTCATTCCCAGCGGAAATCCCAGGCTAAGTATTCTACTAAGCTCTACCCATGTACTTTTATTTTCAATGGAACTCGCTCCAGACAATGCATGAAGTCACTTAATGTAAGGAGCTAAAAAAAATACTCCTTCAAGATCAAAAGTCAGCCAACAATAAATGTGAGATGGATATATTTCGACCCAGAAAACAGCAATTTTTCACCCTCTGTCAGAAAAATTGCTCATGAAATGTGAAGACTAAAGGACAAAATAAGGGAAATGAGTTACGAGGTGTTGTTGACGTGCATATAAAAAATTAATACTAGCAGTTCAGCTCAGCTTTGCTACGACCCTACGTACTGTTCATAACTTTATGTACATATGTATATCTATCTATATAATTAAAGGTTATCCTGACGCTCCGCACTCCTTTGTTTTCCTCGCAAGTGACGTCACACAAATCTTATAATACGGATGGCTACAATTGTAAAAAATAATTTGTTTTATTTTTCTTTCATTTTGAGCTCCTTTTTTCTCCCGTTTGTTTTTGTTTTCTACAATTAATAAACCAGTTTACAAGTAAAATTAACCGTTTTAACATAAGTAACGTGCCGACATTAACCTAGCAGAAGAACTGTTTATTATTTTACACCGCTTCCCACCAAATGTAAACAGGTAATTTTAAAGAATTTTCCGATGGTAGAAAGGAAGCTCCCCCCCCCAAAAAAAATCGTGGCCACAAAGTGGGTGATCATTTTACGGTAAATTATTATAGAAAAGTGATCCCCCACTTTTTAAAACTAACATTTCTTCATATCTTGGAAACTACTCGTTTGCCGTAATTTTAAACGTTATTTTCGTTTTCAGCGACCCCGAAAACCGCTAAGAGTGGTAATTTTAAAGGAATTTTCGAGGGTGGAGTAATTCTTCATATTTACCTTATTTTAAATGAATTGTTAGGTGAAAGTACAGAATAGTTACAATACATCCTCCCTTCCCCATGTTAAATAATAGGTTTCTAAATAATAGCGTTAAAAAATAGCTTGGGTCATAAAGTGCAGGACCTATAAAAGGTAACGCCGGATCGGAAAAAGAGCTCAAAATGAAAATAAAATAAATTCTCCGCTCAAAATAAGAAATGGGAGAAAAAAAAAAAGTTAAATTCTCCGCTGTGTTAGTAATTAAAAACTAAAACAAATTCTCAAAATGAAAAGAAATGTTAGATTCTCCGCTCAAATACCAATATAACAAATGGGAGAGAAAAAAAAGTAAAACAAATTATTTTTTACTTGTAAACTGGTTTATTAATTGTAGAAAGCAAAAACAAATGGGAGAAAAAAGGAGCTCAAAATGAAAGAAAAATAAAACAAATTATTTTTACAATTGTAGCCATCCGTATTATAAGATTTGTGTGACGTCACTTCCGAGGTAAACAAAGGAGTGCGGAACGTCAGGATAACCTAAAACTCCAATGATCTTGTAACGGGTGTTCTAACCCAACATTCGGTTTACGACTTCCGGTTGCGCATGCGCCTGGACCGGTTTCGTTAAAAAAAAAAAACGGACGTCCTTAGAAAAGTGAATATCTTAAATTTATTGAATAAAAAAACTATGGGAAGCAAACGCAAAACATGATTACAAATAATACGTATAATCATCGACCCGTTTCATATATACGATATATATTATACTAAATAATTAACGCGACAATAAAACGTACTGTTTTACTGTGTACGTTTTCAGCGTCCCAATTTTTTTCTCATTTAAATTATCCAAATAAACAATTGTTAATACTTTCCACCTTTTTTTTTACATTGTCCATTTCCGTATTACGTTTAAGTTATTTTAACACAATTTTCTTACAAATAAATCTACTTTAACCCGTTGACAAACATAAGAGCATTTTACAACGGCGATTTACCCACCGCCTTCCTTTTTTTAATTCAGTCTCCATTTTTTAATACACCTTTCTTAAAAACAGTCATACATTTTCTTCTACACTGCCAACATGAATAAATAACTCCAAAAATGTTTTTTAATTGCGTTACCAAATAAATAATCAACACGGCAATAAAACGTATTGTTTTACTGTGTACGTTTTCAGCATCCCAACTGTTTTTTTTTCGCATTTAAATTAAAAGATATATAAAAATTTGAATTTAACTTTAAGTATTATGGTATCTGTTCAGTGCACATTTACCTATAAGTATGGCAAACCACTTATAATTCAATGGCTGTGAGTGTTTTTTTTCTCCAAAAATAAACAATGATAAACAGAACGACTCATAGAAATCTATCTATATTCTTTTTTCCTTTTAATATACATTCATAGAAATGTTTCTGTTATGTCACAAAAACTATTTTCTTTATGTCACAAGTATCACGCTCATACATTAATTCCATAGCTAATATAACATACTGACCCAACGGGTCACGGGTAGTCTAGTATATATTAAAAAGTTTGACTCATGTCCAGGTAACCTATATCTAAAATTTCAAGTGTTTGGACCCAAAATTGGCGGAGGAGTTTGGTAGAGTTTTCAAATGTTAAACCGTTGAACTTTGACCCCTTGACAGCCAAATTTCTGCCCAAAAACCGATTAAAAAGATTTTCCCAAATCTTAATACTTTTTATGTCAAATCTCGAGTCTGTAGACTTAAAATTGACAGAGTAGTTTGATAGGGAAATGTACACACACACACACACACATTTTCACTTTTATAGATATATAGATTTATTGAAAAAAAATAACAAAAAGAATATATGAGAGAGTGAGTGTACAGTCTTTATCAAAAGTTTCAACAAAAAAGATGTTTTACCAACATTCATACGAATATTCATATAAAATGTTTTTTTTTCCAACTTTCTAGTTTGAGACGCTTTCTGTTTTTTGTAATTGAGACGTTGTTTTATATGAATACTAGCTGGCTTTGCCAGCTTGCTCTCACTCGGCAAATTTCACCAGGTAAAATACTTGAAATCAACATTTTAAATAAGTTTCTTGCAAACACATAACTAAAACTTTAGCATTCATTTGTATCAATAGATAAACATTGACATCTTGGTTGATACAAAATTATTTATCGTTTAAATAAGTCCATAACGAAATCAAAAGAAATCAAGATAGGAAAAAAAAAATATTGCATTGCTAATGGAAGGGAGGGAGGGAGGGAGGGAGAGAGAGCAATCCAGTAAGACAACCACTTGCTCGCTTCCTTTTTTTTTTCTCCTCTCGCTCTTGCCAGTAAGAATTCTTAGAGAACGATGTTACAATGAAGGTTTTAGTAATTTATTTTTGTTTTAAAATAATTCCATGTAGAAATAAATGATATTTAAAATTTCCTCAGCTATTACAATAATCTGCTATTTATTTACATCTACAATATTTTTACAGCATTTTTTTTTATCCTTTAAATAAAATTTGTCTGTGCTAGCTATGCTGGTGTTACAGGTTGGAAAAATTTGAGAAACGCAGCATTATAGAAATGAATTTAATATTCACTGCACCATCAGCCAGGGATAAAGAGCTTGAACCCAGCCAGAAAAGGTTGAGGAGCAGTAGTAATTTTAGTCAATTCGCCTTTCGTAAAGATGATGAAACTACTCGCCGTTCCTCTGTTTTCCCAGCCAAATGCATATTTTGCAAAAGATAAAAAAAAATAAATAAATAAAAAAAATTGATGGAAGGCGCACCAGGAAACCCCTGCAACAATGTGAACTCATTGTAAATGAAATTTTAGTTGCTGCAATATATAGTAGCAAGAACTCTGAAAAGTTGACTTGGGCGAAATTTTTTCACATTGTCTTTCAGAGTTCCCAACCAGCCTAAGTAACATTGATGGTTCTTTGCAGCGTACCAATAAAGCTGCTTTATTTCATTATTTTCTTTTAAAGTTTCCTGAGATGAAAATTAATAATATCCCCCCCCCCCAAAAAAAAGTGATACAGCAGCTTAAGGTTTGGTGAGCTAAGTATTTATATTTTTAGATATGTAATTAAGCTTGCTTCTTTTTATATTTCATCAGGAGTCGACTTTGTCTGATAAATACAATCCATGGAGTATTAAAGACTCTGAAAGAAAACGCAGGTTGATTACTCCTAGCCCTCTTTTACGTGCTCTGAATGAAAAACATGAAACACCGGTACAATTTCGAAAATTCCTCATGTCTTGTGACAATAAAGAATCTCTAATTTTATTTTGAAAGAAATTGCCAGCAAAAGAATTTAATGGAAAAACTGTGATTGCTTTGTTTAGCCAAGGATGTTTCATGCTGTGCCCTCACAGTGACATGAATGAAGTAATCACAGAAACTTTGCCAGAATTAACAACTGACCATGAAGAAGCAGATACTCTTCTTTTGCTTCATGCAAAGCATGAATCAACTGATTTCTCTTCCATTATAATTAAGACTCCAGATACTGATGTTTTTCTTCTTTGCTCAACAAAATAATTTAAACTCTGATTTATATATGGCAACTAATACCAGCCGATCATTTTGTTTGATCTCTATTAAATCAGTTGCAAAGAAATGCAGACCTGTTATTTCAAGTGCCTTACTTTCTTTGCATGCATTCATTGGCTGTGACACTGTTAGTAGTTTTAAGGGAAAGAGGAAAATAAAACTATTTGAATTGATGAAAGAAACAGGAATTTCTTCAAACTTTCCCACAGGCTACAACTGGCACCTGACTGAGAATTTGTTCCAGCAACTAAAAACATTTGTGTGCTCTCTGTTTGGACAGAGAAATATTTCCTCTGTAAATATTGCCCGTTTTAATATTTTTCACATGACTGGAAAATTTGATAATACTTTACCACCTTGCCAAAATAGTTTACGATGACCTGCACAAAGAGAAAATTATCAGGCTGTTATTTGGTGGTAATGTCTTCGCATTAATATTAATGTTTCTTCTCCAACAAACCATGGCTGGAAATGTGAAGATAATACGATAAACTCCTGAAAATAAAGTACTAGTTGTTCATTGGACCAGCCTTCCAAAAACTTCACCAACATTAATCAACTTAGTAAAGTGTAACTGTAAGAACAGCAGTTTGTTTTAATGTAGTTAAAAAAATAATGGAATGCAGCAGTTCAATCAAATAGAAGATTTTGACTCCTTAGATGGCGAATGATAAGATGAGCTTTCAGGATTAGAGAACAATCCATTATTTTTCAATTCCTTTTCTAAATGTATTACTTCATAATTTTTCAACACAACTGAAAAAAAAAACTCTTATTACCATATTCTTATATATATATATATATATATATATATATATATATATATATATATATATATATATATATAGTTAAAGTTTGTCTAAGCATTAAGGTTTGTCTATCAGTCAATGTTCATGTGTGACAAAATTACATCAAAAAGTAAATGGCCATCCAAAATGAAGAAAAGTTATTCAATCACCAGAAATATTTGAAAACCGTTCTTCCATCTATGATTTTTGAAAGACACAAAATTTGGAAACAAATGCTTTTTATGTTTTTTTTTTTTTTTTTTTTTTTTTTTTTATCAAATGAATATAAACTGCGGTGTTTTATGATGATATTTGCAATTTGAGAAACTGATACGACAATAGAAAGTTACGTTTTCGTTGATATAGCTTTGCACAAGTTATTTTGTTTGCTGAAAGTTCCTAATTTAATAAATAAACACACTATATAAGTTGGTTGGTTGGTTGGTTTTGTTTTACGGCATATCAACCCTTTTCGGGTTATTTAATGCCGAATCCAAAGATTTTGAAGAAAATATTTTTTAATAGAATATATTTGCTGTTTTCACGTCGGTTTCTATTTAACCCATAGTTGGGACCCTAACAGGTACTACCACTCCGGGTCAGAGTGGACCTGAGAGCAATGGTAATTAAAGGGTGGCTCCACACTCCCCAAAGCCCACAAGCTGGGGCCCCACCACTGGATATAGTTTAAGGTCATATCCAGGACCCCCATTGAGGGACTTTTACCTTCTGCAGGGGGACAGTCGGCGTATTCTAATGCCCCACCGACAGGGCCCATTATATAAGAGAATAAAATCTTGTTGATACCCTTAAGTGTTAAACAACTTATTTAAATGTCACTTTACATAAAGTGAACCATGAAAAAATGGACTTTTCCCATAACTGACACACCCTGTATTATCTCCCGTTTTCTGAAGCAATGCGCACATTTAGCCTGGAGATGTCTTCAGATTTGAAATCGGCACGAAAAAATATTTCTAGAAACAGTTAAAATTTTCTCATATTTCATATTTCTTATAAAATGCCCACCAGCTCAAACTCTTTTTAGCCTCTGGCCCATAGCCTATAAATAATCCATATTTTAAATTTATATTGTTTGAATTACTGTTAATATCGATACACACGCACGTATTAATCCTAAATACAGTGTAACATTACGTGGCGTTCCACTGTACTTTCGTAATTCATAAAAATAAAATTGGAAATAAATAAAATCCGGGTCGGCATTTTTCTTTCTTTATTAACAACCGTTTCAACACCTCTTAAAAAAATGTCTTTCACTGTCACATGTTCATCTAATGAGTCGCGTTTCTCTTTCTTTCAACTGCATACTGGCCAAACCCTGCTCATTTACACGTCTGTCTCCTTCGGCATTAATTTTTTTTTCTCTCGAGCACACTTGCTAATTTGCATACGCGTTCAAACGCTGCTCCTGCTGCTAATATAATCGCTTGCCATCCATCCATCCATTGCTGCTGCTGCTGATATTTTCATACGCGATCATATGTGCTCTGTTGCACTTCGTTGGAAAATCCCCCTTTGCTTGCCAGTCAGTCTTTTTGCAAACTAATGTTAGTTTTAATGTTGTTGTAGAGATCGTCAGTTGTTTACTACGAGAAACTGTTTCGAGGATTTAACAACAAAACTATTTTATTTATATTTTATCCCTGTCAGTATTGATCAGATATCGAATCTTTTTTTTTTTCTTTGCTCCAGATTGATTTTTTTTAAATTTTTTTTTTTTTTTTTTTTTTTTACTTATGTTCTCCTTTTCTGTGTCATTGACAAAGAAAAAAAAGTTTGTTATTTAGAAAACTACTTTATTTTTATACAGTTCAGACGAATCGAATGTACTACCTTGCATCCCTTCTTTGAGTGTGTATATTTTTATGTAATTATGAATTATTATTCATTTTATATTTTTTAAAATACTTATTGCAGTTAGCAATATCCCCTACTGGGGAATCATCATCTTAGGTAATGACCAGTTTGGAGGGTTACATTTCATGGTTTTGCTTTGGGGTGTTTATAATAGGAGGAAGACGAGAGACATGTTACACGAAAAGAACAAAATAAAGAATTAAGAGGTATCCATTCACACAAAAGATTTTGTGTGTTTCGGAATAAAGGATTACAGCAATAGAAGAAATAGAATGTTATTGAATATTAAGAATCTTTAATTGAGATATAGAAGAGTTCTGATGTCGACAGTTTTAGTGCCTTGCGTCGTATGGGTCTGAAATATCGTATTAAAACTTCTCCGCTCAATTATATGAATTAGGAATTATATGAATTATATATCCTTGACTAAAAGCTATTTAAGAGAGCATTCATTGCTCTTTTATATTATTAGAAAAAATTGAAAGAATGTTGTGTGTATTCATTAAGTTGTAATGGACTTTAGTCATCATTTTAGTGCCAACACACATAAAATATCTCTTGTGAATATATACCTTCTGAACTCATTAATTTGTTTTGTTTACCGTATAACATATCACTCATATTCTCAGTTAATTATAAATCCTGCAAGCCTTTCTCAGTGAAAATATTTCTCTGAATCCCGCTCACCCTAAAAATACTTCTCCCATTACAAAATGCCCTAAAGTAAAACCCTAAGACTGGCGTGAAACACATCCCATACATACACAAGTTTAATAATGGAAAAGTTTAGCCACAATTCAAATCTGGGGGGTGGGGGCACAAAAAAATGTTGCTTTGATTTTTCAAGCGGTGATAAAAACGTGACCGTTTAAATCCTAGCCTCAGTAGATCCTGCGCCCGCATCAAATACTTAGTAACCCTATGCTGTTTAATAATTTTTGGGCAGCATAGGGCAAAAATATGCTGTGGAGAGGGGGGAGTCAATGTTTTCAAAAGGATAGGATAACTCCCCACACTTAAAATGATGGAATGGCTGCAGAGACACTCTGGCGGTCGTTTCATCAGTGATTCTTAATAGACTTCACACCCACCTGAGCTTAATCCCCTAGATTTATCTAAATTTGCTCCACCGATATTCATTATTGTCAAGTGTCGAACACCTCATATATTTTGTAGTAATGACAAAAACAAAGCAAGGCCCTGTTTTTCCTTCAGTAAGGTCCTGGATATTACCTTAAACTATATCTGATGGTGAGGCCCCCGCTTGTGGGCTTTGGGAAGTGTAGAGCCACCCTTTAATTGCCATTGCTCCCAGGTCCACTTTGACCCGGAGTGGTAGTACCTGTTAGGGTCCCAACTATGGGTTAAATAGAATCTTGAAAACAACAAATATATTCTATTAAAAAATTTTTCTTCGAAATCTTTGGATTCGGTATTAAATAACCTGAAAAGGGTTGATATGCCGTAAAACAAAAACAACCAAGCCATCCTTCGGTAAATCTATAAATATAGACCATATGTCTATATCTTGCTCTCATTCTGCATATGGTTCTTCATTTAGCAAAATAGGTGGGTGTTTTGTGAAGGAAGCCATCCTTCTTTTAAATGTATTGCAGCGTTTGCTGAACAAGAGTTTCTTATCCCCTGACAAAGGAGGATAACTTCTGCTACCAATGTTATGTACACCTTCCTCAAAACCCACTTCCACAAAATCAACAACAAAGAGATCACTTCAGACTTTCCCCTCATCTATAGACAAGGGGAGATAACTCAACTGTTTTAATTTGGAGATTAACATGCCACATTTAAAATAACTTGTTGAAATAGCTACAGGGACACTGTGGCGGTTGTCTCAGCAGTGATCCTGAATAGGCTTTACACTCACCTGATCTTAACCTCCTAAATTTATCTAAAAGATGATAAAAACAGTAACGACATATTTACATCGTGAATAATGATTTAAAACAAACATCATTCATATTATATCATTTGGATTATTTTTCTCAACGTTTTAGCCGATGTTTCATTATGTGCAGTAATCTATGACTAAATCAAATGAAAGTTTATGGATCCCATTTTTGGTCCCCCAACAAAGGAGGGATTGGACCTAGTAATTCACTCTCGTTCATCCATCTGTTTGTTTGCCCTTTTCCCAATAGCCACGCCTGGGATGTTTTTTTAATTTTGCACAAAAATTTGTCATGGTGAAAGTAAATTTTTGCCAGAACAGATTTTTCTAGGAAGCATTATAGGGATAAAATTGCCCCAAGATCGTTTGTCCGTACGTTTGTTCGCTCTTTTCTTAATAACCACTTGAGATTTTTTTTTTTATTATTATTGTAAATTTTACACAAACATTAGTCAAGGTGAAAGTAAAATTTTCGTGGTGGATTGGATGGGAGTGGGTAGAAGCATACCCTTACAAAGGCCGAGTTTTGTGAGATTATAAGACCCTTTTCTTGTAACGTGGAATTATTAGGTTTTGGTCCAACACGCAGGTGCTTCATAAGGTAATTAGCCTGATTTTAATTACACGTATGTATAATCAAAAACACTTGTAATAATGCAACACTGCTCAGCTGAACGTGAATTCTCAAAAGAAAACCCTGAAAAGAATGTTTTCACACATGTTGAAAGTCAACAGTAATCACTTGGTTTGCTGCAAAGAGTAGATAACCTGAAAAACTAAAATAACGACCATTCTCATTAACACTTATATATGATTAGCCATCTATACCGGCCGTGTCTAGGGCAATAAATGTTTGGATAGCAACTGTTTATTGCAGGTTGAACTAACGGCACATCTCTGGGCAAAATGGAATTCTTTGCACGTACGCACACACACACATTAGCAGTATAATTTTTTTAGTTGCCTGATAACTTCACTCTGGAATAAAACGCAAACATTGCTCTTTAGATTACTTGTTATAATCTTATTGTTGTACTATTACAACTACTACTACTAAAATCTATTTGTATCCAAGTAAATACTGAAAACATATACACATATATTAGTCTATATATATATATATATATATATTCTAAGTGAAACTGGAATAGGGCCGACCACTTCCCTAGATGAGTTCATAATTAACGGATACTCAAATTTAACAGCTAAATCTGACCCCCAAGATCGCCATGGGCATGGAATATGTGCTTACATTAAGGATGGCTTCCCGTGTGGCAGGGATATCTCTAGAGAAGATCCTAATTTACCCTATATGTGCTTCAGGGTTACACTTGCTAACACCACTGCATTTATATTTGCCCTCTATAGGCCCCACAACAGCGGAGTTACTATCTTTAAGAGCATATCTGAGAAAATAGACCACATACTGTCTTCACATCCCTCGGCTAACATCCACATATGTGGTGACTTCAACGTCCATAATGTAGAATGGCTGACCCATTCAAATAAGACAGACGATGAGGGGAGGTTTTGTCATGATTTTGCCATTGCTTATGACCTCACTCAGATTGTTCGCGAACCCACCCGGGTGCCCGATACACCCGGTCAATATGCAAGCCTCTTAGACCTTTTTCTCTCAACTTCCCCTGAGCTATGTTCATGTTCCGTTCATTCTCCTCTAGGATCCTCCGACCACTCCGTCGTATCAGTTAAGATAAAAACGAAATGTAAGAAGTCCCCAGACGTACCCCTCCACCGTACTGTATACCGATACTCTATGGCTGACTGGGATAGCTTCCGTACATTCATATCTGATTTACGTCTGCACTCCATGTTTAAAAAGGATGTGTCCTCTATAGTATCAGATCTGACCGAATGGTTAATTGTAGGCATAGACCAATTCATACCATCTAAAAAATTCCAACAAAAACCTAACAGCCAGCCATGGTTCTCCCTAGAATGTGCTGCTGCTATCGCGCACAGAAATCACTTTCTCCATAGCTACCAACGTAATAGATGCACTGAGACTAAAGCTGCTTTCAGGACTGCCAGCAACCACTGTAAAAGAGTAATAAAAAATGCAAGAGAGCTATATGCCCAGTCTGTTAAATCCAAGGTAGCTGATCAGCAGCTTGGATCCCACCAGTTTTGGCAAATAACAAATAGGATCCTGAACAGAAGTGTGCGTTCTATCCCAACCATTATCAATGGACCAGAGGTCATCTCATCAGCGTCAGACAAGGCCAAACTATTTGCAAAGAACTTTGCAGCTAATTCTACCCAATGCGACGAAGGCCATCAACTCCCCGTATTTCCTCCTATAACACAGAACAAGCTAGGTAACATACAAATATCCATGCATGAGGTCGCCAAGCTAAAAAAGAACCTAGATTCGAGTAAAGCAACTGGCCCTGATGGCATCCCAATAATAGTGTTAAAAAAGCTTCAACCAGAACTTGCTCCCATACTTACGAAACTATTTAAGCGCTGCCTTTAGGAGAAGTGCTTTCCGACTCCCTGGAAGACCTCATCAGTTTGCCCTGTATTTAAGAATTCAGGTGATAAGTCATCTCCCTCTCAATACAGACCTATAAGTCTACTGTGTGTTATGAGTAAGTTGCTGGAATCCATATTAAATAGAGAAATAGTCAACCACCTCAGCAGGAATAACCTTCTTAGTGACACACAATATGGTTTCCGCTCTGCAAGATCTACCGCAGATGTGCTAACGGTTATATCCGACATGATTAGTGAATCTCTTGACAAAGGTTTCCTTTCTAGGGCAATTGCTCTTGACATATCAAAGGCCTTTGACAAGGTATGGCATAAGGGTCTACTTCACAAGATTTCCAGCTACGGTATAACTGGAAATGTTTTCTCAATCATTAAATCTTTTCTCTCCGATAGGCTCATAAGAGTAGTGGTAGATGGACAAAAATCGGAGGCCTGCAATACAAATGCTGGAGTCCCTCAGGGGTCAATCCTGGGCCCAACTCTCTTCCTGATCTACATCAATGACCTCCCTAAACACATACTTAAATCATTCGTTGACATCTATGCTGATGACACGACCATCTACGGCAACACATCAAAGGCTGTAAATGACAAAGTTCTCTCTGATTCTCTCTCCTCTGATCTCGAGCGCGTGGTTCAGTGGGGGAAGATGTGGCTGGTTACCTTTTAATGCATCCAAAACCAAACTCCTATCCTTACATCATCAACGCTCTGATCCCCAGCTGGCATCAATTGTGATGGATGGCTCTCGTCTGGGTGAGGCCCCGTGTTTTGACAAGCTTCTGGGTTTGACCTTTACTCCTGATCTGAAATGGAACACGTACATCAAGTCTGTTGCCAAGGTCGCTGGAAAGATGGTGGGATCATTCTACCGCTCCAGAAGATATCTCACTACTGATGCAATTCTCTATCTATATAAAAGCCAAGTACGTCCAAGGATGGAATACTGTTGCCATATCTGGGCAGGAGCTGCTAAAAACAGCCTATCCTGCCTTGACAGAGTACAAAATAGACTTCGTGGCTTAGTGGGGGATGCCCTTTTCTCTTCCCTGCAACCTCTCTCCCACAGAAGAGACGTTGCGAGCCTATCGTTATTTCCATGGCAGATGCTCCTCTGAACTCCAATCTCTGGTCCCCCCCCCCGCCAATCTTTCACGAAAAACACCCGTCTAGCTGAATCCACTGTGAAAAATTTCCCCCACTCTATATCTGTGCCTAAATCAAAACGCAGATTCCATGAACAAAGCTTCTTTCTTAGAACTGCACGCCTGTGGAACTCTGTTCCGTCTGCCTGCTTCCCTCCGGACTACAACTTGGATGTCTTCAAGTCCAATGTTAACAAATTCCTTATGAACCGCCCCCTTAAGTAAACACTTCATCAAAGCTCCACACTAAGGTGATGTACTTGCAATAACCCTTATCCCTGAGTGGCTTCCGGTCCTTGATAAGTGGTGATCAATGTGTAAAAAAAAAAAAATAAAATAAAAATAAATTCCAGTCAAATAACGTCGCAACCCACAAGAGCAATGATAGTCAATGAACCGGGTGTCCAAGACTAGAGGTTCGCCCTCATTTGGGCTCATCAGTTAGACACATCTGAACTCAGGATTTGAGACCCGAGCCTCTTGCATACGAGGCAAGCACTCTACCAACTGAGCAAACACCCCACACACAAGAAATTCTATTAACCAATACAGATCAAGCAAACCTTAGTAATCTTACTAATCTCTCACATTCTGAAAATCCTATCATAATTTACTCGCTAGGTTCGCCTTGCTGAATGGCATCGTCCTTTTGAGTTGAAACTCCTACTTATGAGACTTCGGCTTGGGGTTATTAGCTGGTTGATTAACAAGCAATCAATTTGGGAAGCTTCATGCATTCATTCAATGGGAAGCTTCACAGGCCTCCCCGCTGTGATTTAGTTCACAGTATATTGTAGTCTACATTGCACTGTAGAGAACCTACTGTTGATGTTATAAAATTATTTTATGTATATAATGGCTTCAATTAAAGTTTAAAATGCAAAAGTCGAGTATCATGATCCAGTTGTGCTCTAAACACAAACAAGTTATTTAGCAGAGAAGCCAACAGATGACTACAACAATATCTATCTATCTATCTACCGTAGCCAGTAAAAGATAATTTTATACCTGGTTCATTAGTTTTAATTTTTTCCAGTCGTTTTATTGCTCTTTATTTAATCTAAAAAATTCAGTTTTTTCAAGCGGATTTGAAAAAAAATTAGTCGCATCTTCTTTGGAAGCAAACCTGGTTTTGACTTCAAGGTTTACAGGTGCCTTCAAGTTTTTTAGTATTTTTTTACGAGAGTACCCAGCATAATATAAACATCCCAACCTCCCGATGCCGGAAGAGTTTGTTAGAGTCTGCAAAGGTCAACTTTTCAACTTTGACCTCTTGGCAGCCAAATTTTCGGCCAAAAACTGATTAAAAAGCTTGCTACATGTCTGAATACCCTTTTTATAAAATTTAAAATGTGTAGACACAAAATTGTCTTAATAGTTTGCAAAGGTCAATTTTTTAAAAATCTTTGACCACCATTTTGACCCATTAACATTTATTGTTTTGGGCTCAAATCAAATTAAAGAGTTTGATCCATGTCTAAGTAACCTACATCTAAAATTTCAAATGTTTAGACCCAAAATTGGCGGAGGAGTTTGGTAGAGTTTTCAAAAGGTCAAATCGTTAAACTTTGACTCTTTGACAGCTAAATCTCTGGCCGAAAACTGATTAAAAATATTTTCCCAAATCTCAATCCCCCCCCCCCTTTATGTCAAATCTCAAGACTGTAGAGTTAAAATTGGAGTAGTTTTGTAGGGAAATGTGTATACACATACACACACACACACACACACACACATAATTTCACTTACAGTATTGCAGCAAAATTCGGCACATGCCAAAAAGGAAACGCACTATTGCAATAAAAACAAAACAAGGCAGAAACCTGACAGTTGATTTAACAACAATTAGTTACATACATTATTCTTCAACCTACTCGGCACTAGTGGAGACAACCATCTAAAAGCGAGTGTGAAATAAGTCACACTCTTTAGTGACTGTCTTGGTCTACATCGGCAAATGCCTCCATGATGGCAGCCTTCAGAGAGTCTAGTATGTTGAAAACATGCTTGTTGGTCATGGCCACATTTATGTCCTAGAATAAACAGTCTGTGGGGTTGCAAGCTGTTGAGGAGGGTGGCCACAAATCTGGCGACCAGTTATGAGGAATATTGTTGAGCATCTACACCTAAGTCATTTTGGCCTTGTGTGCAGGAGTGAAGTCCGACATGAAGGGTGAGAGGCATCCAGCAACGATGTCATCCATCCAGGGCTTCAACACGCTCGTGGGGGCACCTTTGTGACCTTCGGGCCAAGATCAAAGTGTAGTATCTTTCTGGCAGATACTGCAAGCAAAGACCATATGTGGGGGTAACCCCACTTATAAGACCTTGGTCAATGTAGGGGAAACACTATCACTATCCAGCTCCCATTTCCCACCCATCGGGAGCTGGTCCCCTTTTCCCTCCCCCTCCCTCTCTCTCCACATTAAAAAATGGCCTTGTGCCTAATTTGCTCAGTGGGGAAGCAAATAAATACAATCTGTTCCGGCAGATGCTGCAAGCAAAGACCATTGCCCTTGTGGCAATCTTCTGGACCATGTAGGGGCATTCCTACTTGGGCCAGTTGGCAAATCACTATCTAGCTCCCATTTCCCACCTCTCGGGAGCTGGTCCCCTTTTCCCTTCCCCCTCCCCTTCACTCCTCACATTAAAAATCGGCCTTGTGCCTAATTTGCTCGGTGGGGGAGCAAATAAATACCATCCAGGGATTCAACACGCTCTTCAGCATCTCTTAGTGTTTCATTTAATTTTTGCCAAGTGTTGGATTTTGCTGCAACACCCCGCACATATTCTTATCTCAAGATATGAATATATATATATATATATAAACAAGTGTTTCGTAATCTTATTTGCCTTGGTGTCCACATGTCTTTGAATTCTGTCTCCTATAACCCGTCTCCTTCATCACCCGAAGGATGTAAATTCTCCTGATAATAATTCTGCACTCGGTTGTCATTTATTACCTACTAACCTACTTGACGTAAACAAACCGCAAAATAAACCAACCACATCCATTGCCTCGCCTTCGCGTTTTTATTAAAAATTTTTTTTTTTTTTTTTTAATGACTTCCATTTTTGTCATTCATGGATTCTTTCATTTCCTAGCCTAGAAGCACCACAAGCATTCCCCAGTTCCACTATCTTCAAAGTCAACAGTCAAATTCTCTCTCTTATATATATATATATATATATATATATATATATATATATATATATACGTACTAGCAAAAGTACCCGTCGTTGACTGAGTTCAAAAACAGCCTGCAGAAAATGGACTCTGATTTATGAAAGTATGATAGGTTATGAAAAGGAAGGGTTGTAAAGAGATAGCTTCGAATTTGGGGGTATCAGAACCAAAGAAAAATATGATGAAAATAAAATAGATAAACCCCATAATTTATTATACCATACCTGTTCACACTGAAACACTTATCACAATATTCTGTAGATCTATATTAAAAAAACCTTGTTAAACTTTGTGACATATTTCCATTCTATGGAGGTCAGGTGCGAACGAACACCCCCCATAATTTTATTATACCATATTTCTTCAAGCTGAAACATAGTTATCAAATTATTATTATTTATTTAGTCAAATTATAGCTGTAATAAAGTGACATTTATTATTGAAAGGAAATCGTTACCTTTTTATTTTCATAGATCACCAAACATATGTTTTATGTGTCACTAGCGAGGGGTACCCGGCATTGCCCAGGTGTTTGGAGGTGTGTGTGGAAACTCCGGGGGTGGAGGTGGGGTTAAAAAATGTTTTGGTAGGTAAGTATGAGGATCGAACCCGAACCCTTGAGGCAAAGTTGTAAATTAAAGTGTGAAAAAAAAAAAAAAAAAAAAAAAGTGCGACGTTAACCATTGCCCCACCGCGAGATGCTAACGGAAAAACGTTTGAATTTATTTAATTACTTGGATTTGGCAGGTGCCCGTTTTAATGACTTAATGAGGTCAAGTTTGACTGCGGGATAGTATTTCATTTACTGCGGTAACGCTTCCCAAGATGTTATAGGAGAAAGACTAACCCACATGTGGCGAGCGACAAATGTTGAATATTTATCATCCCAAAGTCGAGCAAATTAAATAGACAGGCGAGCTTCGTTGTTAACTCTGAGATATTACGATTTATATGTTATATAAAGTTTTAAAAAGTTGTGAACCGACCGACCGCTTCTCTGAAAAAAACCTTTTGTAGACATACAGAAAAAGCGAACACACATACAAACATACATACATTTTCGCTTTTATATTTATAGATAATCCCCCCCCCCAACTCTTGCTGTATATATACCAACATTTTTCAAGCACAGCGCCATAGTTATATAATGTATCGGATCCAAGTTCCTTGGCGTTTAATTACTGTGGCTACTCGCACATTGAAGTGTGTAATGATCTTGTCCACCATGTTATGAGGAATTCTCTTAATCTCTGTTAAAATGTAATAACTTGGGGATCGTTATCATACATCCTGTCTTTTAGATATCCCCATCCACAGGAAAATGTAGGTAGTCGATATTTTTTCATGTTACATTAAACTTACATAGCAAATTGCCCCCCCCCCCTCTAAGAATTGAACAGTTAAGTTTATCAAAGGAATTTTTTTTTAGAATTTAGTGTTCAATATACTTATGGAGTCATACAACATAACCAATTTCTGACCAATCCCAACCATTGTTACTAATTCTCCTAATGGTTCAGCATCAACTTGACAAATTTGATAACCCTTATCCTCGAAATGCCTTTTGGCCTTCATAAGCGGTTACTTATCCGTAAGAAAAAAGTAGTAACCTTTTTTTTTTTTTTTTTTTTTTTTCGAATAAATGAAACGACTATTTTAGAGGATGGTAAAAAAATTCTTCAGGAAATAACCAAGGGATTATTTTATGCTAAACTTACATAGAATACCACCCAACATACACACATTCCTTAAAATTTTACCATTTTTTAAATGTATGATTCGTTCTAAATCGATAGTAATACGAAGATATTAAACAAAAGGGGATAGAAATTGTAGTGAGAGCCGGATTGAAATCCAAATTTTCATTCAATCGCTTATTAGCATGACAACTCTGCGTTACCACAGAGCATATATAGCAAGATCAAAGAGTTAAAAGGTGTAACGTATTTCTTTTAAACTTTCTCTCTTTCTCTCTCATTCTTTATATATCCCTCACTATATATCACAAAGTACAATTTTCCATCGAAGATCGAATAATAAAGAAACACTGTAAATGCCGACCCTCTCCTCTTCTAATTTTATTTCTACTGATTCTCAAAAGGAGGAATATTACCAAAAATACCCATCTTGTGGCACTTGAAAAATAATATACCAGCTTTGTGAGTGTGTCTTGTGTAACGTCTAACTTTTATGAGATACACATGCAGACTGCCATTTATATAACAGAAGACTAGATCTAGACATTTTGTGGCATTCCCACAACATTATTAATATGAATGTTGGAATAAAAGAAGGGGTTATCTCCTCTTATAATTTCCAGTGCGTATGACTGCATCGTATAAATTGATGACGTCAGCAGCAGTATCAGAATTTTTGTAGGAATTTTTGACACCCCTAACACGAAACTGCGAATACAATATAAAAATCTCGTAATTTCTCTGTTAAAAGTGGGTTATTTATTTTCTTTATGGATTATACTTCCATAATAAACTATTACAGTTGTTTTAAAAGTAATAGAAATATTTTTTTTTTTTTAAAACAGTAATGAATTTTCCGAACTCAATATTTTTCAATTTTTAAACTTTAAAAATCTATCAAAATTTTTCTATTGATTCTATTTTTACGATATTTTCAGGGTCAATGTGAAATTTTATGTTCTTTCCAATAAACCGAATATAATATTTTAGACAAACGTTTTTTTTTTAAATTCACCCCCCCCCCAAGTGTCACCCATTTTCAACTTTCTCTTAAAAAGTAAATAATTAATTTATGTCGGAGAGTTTTATATATCACAAATTGAAGAGAAAAGGTCAATAAATAATATATTCAAATTTAAAACAAAAAAAAAATCCCTTTTTTAGAAATTTACCTGTAAAGTCCGAAGTTTAAAACCTTATTTTATAAGAACACATTGTTTTTTTTTTTGTCTTTTTTTTTTTTAATGAAACTTTGGTCCTTGCTCCTTTAATTGAAAAAAAATTAGGGCTTGAATTACATTTTTCGAGGAGTTATAAGCTTGGAAAGACAGGGGGTCGAATAATTCACGCCTCTCATTTTGAAATGTCTATTAAAAAGTAAATAATTAATTTATGTCGGAGTTTTATATATCACAAATCGAAGAGAAAAGGTCAATGAATAATATTTTCAAATTTAAAACAAAAAAAAATCGCTTTTTTAGAAATTTACCTGTAAAGTCCGAAGTTTAAAACCTTTTTTAAAAAAAAACACACATTTTTTTTTTTTTTTTTTTTTTTTTTTTTAATAAAACCTTGGTCCTTGCTCCTTTAATTGAAAAAAAAAAATTAGGGCTTGAATTACATTTTTCGAGGAGTTATAAGCTTGGAAAGATGGGGTGGAATTATTCACTATTTTCACGAAATTTCTGACACTGCTACAGCGTCCTTCAAATGTTACGTCTATTTACACAGTGTACAAATTCGAAATTAAAAGTACACAATAGAAATACCTAAACTTCATAAAACTTATATAAAACAAGTTGAGGTATTCGTTTACCAAAAATTCAAAATAAGGACAGACATACAGACAACAAAGAGAATGTGCCGTTTATATTATAAATAGACTAGACTGAGTGTCTAGCATTGCCCGGGTGTTTGGAGGTGTGTGTTGAGCAAAAAAAAAAAAAAAAAAAAAAAAACAGTGGTAGTAGGCAAGCAGGCTCGAACGTGTGAAAAAGAAAAAAAACAAAAAAAAAACTGTCTTACCGCTACTCCATGACGCGACCGAAAGTTCGGAACATTAAAATTAGGCAAAATTAATCCAACCGATATGATGACTTGCAAAAATGGCTCACAAAAAAATCGACCCCCTCCTCGTAGAAAACTGCCCAGTTGAGGGTGAAGGAATTAATGTTTTTGGCCATATTTTTCGATATTTGTCATCTGAGACGGCGAGTTTCAAAATGATACCGATCTCATGAAAATCCGTTGCCTCTATCGAAAGTTTTAAGCAGAGATACATACATACATACATACATACATACATACATACATTTAAACAGACAGGTGAGATTTATATTATAGATGATACAGCATAATCACGTTGACACACCGGTTCTCATCAGATCGCTAAAGTTAAGTAATGTTCAGCCTGGTTAGTATCAGATGGGTGACTATTTGGAAATTCTAGGCACTGTATGTGCTCTCCGCTTTTCTTGGCATTTGTTTCCAGTCGTCCTGTAATACACTTCACTTGCCACTGGTATTTAACAATGTCGACTCAGGAGAGGTGTGGTTGGAGATTGCGCATCCCCTGCCACAAAAATTTCACGGCGCAGGCAACCCTTCGTAGGCATCCATAGTCTGTCAAACACTGAAGGAGCTTTTTTTTTTTTTTTAGATGAACAATTTAAAAAAAAAAAATTTAATTTGATTTATCAAATAAAACGATGGCATTTCGTTTATTTTCGGCACTTTGTGACTTTTCAGTCATTTTTTTTTTTAGTTTGTTTAATTTATATCTAAGAAAAGGAACAAACGAAATCATTTTATTAAAGGCGAGAATCACTTTTGTAGAATAAGTGACGAAGAACGTCCATTCTAACAAGAAGAGTTGATGTGCGTTTTTATAAGGTTTTATAAACAGTTATGTGCTCAGCTCGCCAAAGATGTGGTCTCTGGTTGCCTGAAGAGAAGTTGACTGCTAGCACCAACCAGTATGGAGTTTACAAAACAAAAGGCACTTGTACAGTTTAATCAAGACATTAAAAAATGAAAATATCGAAAAACGTTTAAGTTGTACGCATCCGTTATGGAATGAAGTTCTAAAAAAAAAATTTCACTTCATTTCATCAAGTAGCTTTTGTTTTACAGCGAAAAAACAATTTATGATACCAAGCAAAAGGTTCAATTTTTAGGAAGAAAAGCTAGTATTAAAGATGGAGAGGGAGTGTCGGCGCTTTAACTGAAGTTATCTCCCGTGGCGTGTTCTAAACTCCAAACAAAAATGAAAATTTTCCAAGATGTCTGCCTTCAACGCGCTCTCATAAAAACGTATTTTTCCACTGTAAAAAAAACCAAAAAAACTACTCGATCAAATCAAATGAAATTTTCTTTTGGAGATCTTCAGTTCAAAACGGATACGTACAATATAACCTTTTTTTTTTTTTTCTCGATATTTTCATTTTTTTAGTGTCTTGATTAAACTGTACAAGTACCAAACAAAGATATTCAAAAATTCAAACTGTGAAGTGTCGCTACTGCTTCTACAACACTTTTCAAATTATGATGTCAATAATTAACTGCCTTGTTTACTTGCGTATTATGTTGATATTTTATATGTAACATGAAATAAAAGGAAAGCTAGAAAGAAAGGAGAGGAAGAAAGAAGAGAACAACGAAGAAAAATAAAGGAATATATTGGAAAAAAAGGAATAACTCCGTAAATATGAAGGGGGGGGGAAGACAAAACTACAGATGGAAATTAAAAAAAAAAAAAAAAAAAAAACTAATTAGAGCAGAAAGAAATGAAAATAATAAAAATGAATGAAGAAATCTGTAAAAAGCAAAAATAAATAAATCAAGAAAAATATAGGAAGAAAAATGAAAGAAAGAAAATAAAGAAAAAGCATGTAGTTTGGAATCCTATAAGGAAATTAATGGAACTCCTCTTGAACAACATTTTTCGGCTCCAATGTTCCCCTACTTAACTGTTAAAAATTCAACTGCCTGTTTTGCTCAATTCGCCCTTGAAGTAGTTGTTCTCAAATGAATGCCACCTAAAATTTAACTACAAACATGTCTTTATTTCCACTAAAAAAATCAAGTGCCCAACCTGCAAAACAGTCCACAGGTTTCAAGACTAATAATCTTTCATTTTCTTCTCCCTTGTTACAGTAGGTAACATTTAATCCTTTATCTTTTAAATCCAACATATCTACACGTTTTCACATCGATATTAAATACTGAATTGAACATTGCATTGTATTATGTCGTTAATTTCTTTTCTTTCTTTTTTCTTTTTTTTGTTTTTTTTGTTATAATCTGCATAGATAATTAAGGCATTATTTAATCTGCCAGGCTTAAAATGAGAAAGGAGTACCACAAAATGAAAATGCCTCGTACAGGATTATTCAATTTATTATATTATTTGATTATTTTCTGCTTTACGGATTAAATAATTGCTTGTTATCCATGCAAACAATCCAAACAGCGTCAACAAAAAAGGATATCAGTTTAATATATATTGTAAGAAATAAGTTTTGAATAATAAAAATGTTATTACATTGTGACAACTTTTCTACACACGTGTGTTTAGGTATTTATTTGCTTCCCCACAAAAGCAAAATGTGTCACAAGGTCATTTTTAATGTGGGGCAAAACCAGCTCTCCAAAAAGGGGCACTCTGGAAGAATGCAAAAATAAAATTGCCTTAGTATAGAAAGGTTCCCTCACTCCATTGACTAAGGACAAGAATGTGTGTAGCATCAGAACAGATACTACACTCTGATCCTGGCCTGTTCCAGCCAAGTATTAGGTATTAATTGGATTTATTTGCTACCCCACTGAGCAAATTAGGCACAAGGCCATTTTTTAATGTGGAGAGTGAAGGGGAAATAGGGACCAACTCCCCGGGGAGTAGGGGAACTGGATAGTGACAATTGGTATGAAGGGTTTCCCCTACATTGACCAATAACTGATTGTTACAAGAGTAATGGTCTTATATGTGGGGGCAACCCCACATATGGTTTTTGAGAATCATGCCCAGCCCCTGCAGGGGCCGGGAGAAACTTTAAAGTATTAGGTATTAGTATGTGCCAGGTGTGTGTGTGTGTGTGTGTGTGTATATATATATATATATATATATATATATACACAGGCGGCAAAAAGAAAATCCGCACTTGTAATTTTTTCAAAAACTGCAAATTTAAGCTAAATTTAATGTAACTGTTTAAACAACCTATACCTCATTTGATTGGCCTTTTATTTTTTATAATTTTACCTGTTCATATTTGACTTTTAATTGAAATATTCTAGTGTTCACGTCAATTTAAAAAAATAACTTAAAATTAAGGAGGCAAAAAGAAAGTCTACACAATGGAAAATTGTTATTTAAATGTAACTTTAGGACATTAATGCAACACAAATACAACAGGAACACAATGAACTAGTTAATATTTAGTAGCATAGCCATTCTGCAATTTTACAGCCTGCAATCTTTTGGGAATTCCTTGAATTAGACTACAGCAATACTCTGGGGAAAGAGCATCCCACTTTTCTTTAATTTTTGTCCAAAGTTCTTCCAAATTTGAAATTTTATCATTGCGTAGCTGTTGCTTGATGTAATGCCATACATTTTCAATAGGATTGAGGTCTGGAGATTGTGCAGGCCAATCCCAACACGGAATATCATGCTCTTCTATGAACCTCTTGATATTTCCAGCTGTGTGAATGGGAGCATTATCCTGCATGAAGATGGGATTATCATCCAAATTCCGACCAAAGTAGGGTAGAAAATGCTCAGTCAACAAATTAATGTACTTGGTCGAATTAATTCGACCTTGCAAGCAAACTATAGGCCCTGAACTATTGGTACTAATAATACCCCACACCAAAACTGAACCGCCACTACCATGGAGCATTGAAGCCGAGCACCTAGGATTAAATTCTTCGTCTTTCCTCCGACAGATGTACTGCCTACCATCACTGCCTAGCCTATTGAACTTGCTTTCATTGCTAAAAAGCACTTTTGACCAATATGAAGAGTCATGATCTTCATCGCATCTTATGAAGAACAGACAGCGTTTTCTGTTCTTTACAGAAATCATTGGCTTGCGTCTTGCAACATAACCTCACAAATTAAGTTCCTTTAATCTGTTCTTGACAGTAGAAAGAGAGCACTTTTTAACAAGATTGCACTGCTGTTGGATTTGGGGAGCCGTTTCAAATCTGTTTTTAGGCTGTGGATCTTGATATCATTGTCCTCCCTGTTAGAAGTAACTCTAGTACGACCAGATTTAGGGGCATCACGAACACTGCTGGTGTTTTGGTGCTCTTGCACAGTCTTTCATACCGTTTTCTCATCACATTTCAATCTGTAGTCGATTTCTCGATTGGATAAACCAAAAAGGTGGAGATTAATGAGTTCCTGATGATCACCAAGAAAAACTCGTGGCATATGGACTAAATGTTACGTTGTATAACCTGGAACAACAACAATTACGATTAGAGATGCGTTGTTGCCTGCTGGTGGATATTTTAAACTGATTTAGGGACGATAATTTAAGCTGATTTTAAGCGAATTTGTTGCTGCAGATTTTCTTTTTGCCTCCTCAATTTGAAGTATTTTTTTTAAATTAGAACATTTCAATTAAAAGTCAAATATGAACAGGTAAAATTATAGAGGAATAAAAGGCCAATCAAATGAGGTATAGGTTGTTTAAACAGTTACATTAAATTTAGCTTAAATTTGCAGTTTTTGAAAAAATTACAAGTGTGGACTTCCTTTTTGCCGGCACTGTATGCATGTGTGTGTATATATATATATAATCTCAGTAGCGTCCAAAACTAAGGGACGAAATTTTAAAACCTAATATTTGTTAGAAATAACAACTGTGAAAAGCTGAAATTTTGACAACTGGCAGTCGTCATCATCCATAATAACATACTAAAATTTGAATCATTCGCAAAGGATAGAAAAACAAATATAACAATTGATTTTCAAAATAGGAACGCCCAAAAGTAAGGGACAAAATTGAGAAAAACAATGTAAACATCCAAAAAACAATAAAAATACATGTACAATCAATAGTTAGTAAATGAACCCTTGCTCTCAATGACAGCTGCACATCTTCGGCTACAAGAACAAATCAGTTCTTTACAATCCTCGATACTAGTTTTAGACCATTCTTCTTGAGGCTTCAGCCACAAATTCTCCGGGTTAGTGGGATTTCTTTCTATAACTTTTACTACTAAGGTCTTCCAAAGATTTTCTATTGGATTTAAGTCCGGATTTTTTGGTGGCCAATTCATAATTTCGAAATCTTGCTCGTTAAAGTTACTCATTACCACCTTTGCCATTCTGTATGATTGGCACAACATGATCTTGAACAATGTTTTTATAGATCTGTGCGTTTAATGAGTTTGTAACCGGACAAGAGGCGTTGAACCTTGGGTAGAAAATATTCCAAATACCATGATGCTTCCGCCCTCAAACTTGACAGTTTTCTTAGTACACTTTGCACTTAATCTTTCGCCAATACGTCTCTTTAAATTGTTTTTTCCATCATTTCCAAATAAATTAAACTTGCTTTCATCACTGAAAAATACTTTTGCCCAATTTTCATATGTCCAAATTACATACCTGTTTGCAAACTCTAATCTCTTCTTATTCTTCGAACTAACAAGTTGTTTCTTCCCTGGGTTCGATTAAACAGCCCTATTTCTCGTCTAGAAACAGTCTGCCTTGACACATTAACACCTGTGCAAGACTTAAAACGGTCCTTTAATGACATATGCTGCATTATTCGGTCTTCTCTTGCCGAAGTTTTGCGGGGTCTGCCGGTTTTAAAAGCACTATTTTGCCAGTATCATTGTAGGATTTAACAACCCTACCTACAACACTCTTGGCGTTTCACCATGGTGTCAGCTGATGCAACGTTTACAAATGACTAAGACTTATTCTTTAGAGGAAATAAAAAAAATTGAATACAGCATACTGTTTACATTGTTTTTCTCAATTTTGTCCCTTAATTTTGGACGTTCCTATTTTGAAAATAAATAAATGTTATAATTCTTTTCCTATCCTTTGCAAATAATTCAAATTTTAGTATGTTATTATGGATGAGAACGACTACCAGTTGTTAAAATTTCAGCTTTTCACAGTTGTTATTTCTAACAAATATTAGGTTTTAAAATATTGCCCCTTTTTTTTGGACGCTACTGTGTGTGTGTATATATATATATATATATATATATATATAATATATATATATATATATATATATACGTAGGCCACCAGCGTTGCCTGGTCATAAAATACACTTAAATATAATATTAATTTATGCAGATTTTCTATTCTTGCCCAACATATAGTAGTGATTTCGAAAGTTAACAAAAACAAATGTCTTCACTGCCATCAGTTAGAATCGAACCACATGTAGCGCTTCAGCATTGTTACCATCTGAACCATGAACAAATGGATAGCAAAAATGTAAAAATTAACCAACATTAATTAATGTATAAATGAATATTTTCTCATACATAGAGAAGCACTTTAAGTCGACTTGCGCCACGTTTCAATTTTAGGGCAGAGTTGGAAAAATCTATGTGATCGGTTTTTAGCCAGAAATTTGGCGATTAAGGGGTCAAAGTTCAACGATTTGAGCTTTGAGAACTCTACCAAACTTCTCCGACAATTTTGGGTCTACACCCTTGAAATTTTAGATATAGGTTCCGTGGACATGGATCTAACTTAATAACTTGATTTGAGGCCAAAACAATAAATTTTCAGGGGTCATAATAGGGGTCAAAGTTTAAAAAATTACCCCCTTTTTTTTTGCTCAGCATACACCTCCAAACACCCGGGCAACGCCGGGCACCCATGCTAGTTAATGTATAAATGAATATTTTCTCATACATAGAGAAGCACTTAAGTCGACTTGCGCCACGTTTCAATTTTAGGGCAGAGTTGGACTCAAGGTTATTTTGATGTGCGGAGAATTCAGCCCTCATCCTCACAAATAAATAGGCACTCTGAATTAGGGAAAGCAATTAAAATTGCTTACGTCTAGAAGGATTTCTGTATTACTAACCGAGGACAGAATAGATGAAGTTTAGTATCTGTTTAGCTAAAATGCCAAACGTCCACAAGAGTACCATGTTATTAAATCAATAAAAGTATTTTACAGTCAGAATACTTTACATCATGATAGGCCCAACACTCCCCTCTCTCTCGTCTATATCTTCTATTTCATTTTGTACTCCTAACAAAACTGGATCTTAATTACTGAACATCTTAGTGTGAGAGAAACCAACAATTCCTTTCCATAAATATCGTCACTTGAGTGGATCAATAAGATCTCATGAAAGCGTCATGTCAGCAGCTCGCAAAAAAGTATAAAAAGGGTGTGTTTCTCCACTCCAAGCCTCACAAATAGGGCTTGCCACAGAATTGCTGTAAGACAACGCAGCAGCAACCTTTTCCTCTTGACTTCCTGCTGCACGGAACAGCATTCTTATTACCAAAATGACCTCAGTTAACAATAGCAGAAGTAGCAGCTTTGTTTCCTACTACAGCACGGCAACAGTGACTATAATCATTGTAACAGCAACTGCAACAGCTCGTTTTTTTTTTTTCTAACCAAAGAACTAACAGTAGCTCAATCCGGCCATCATCATCAGCAGCATCAGTAATAGCAGAAGCATCAATAGCTTTTTCAGCCAGCTAAAATTCTACAACAGCAACCTTACTGGCAACAACTCCCAGTGAAAAGACTATAATAACAATCATCACCATCCTATGGTAACGATCCATCATCTTTTCTGTTGACTCATTTAATTAATGGCCATATATTGATTTCCTTTAAATAAATGCCACTTTTATATTTTGCCGTTTTTTCTTTTCTTTCTCTGCTATTGGCAAATTTATGTATGTGTTTTGTAAGATCGATCAACCGGATTTCAGCTCCTACAACTCTATTTGTTAGTTACATAATCTTATCACTTCATAGCACTTAAGCTTTAAGATACTCATCTGCTCTTCCTGCCACGATTTACAAGATTTCTGTACATAAAATGTACACAATGACAAGATGACATGATGAACAACATTATCAGTTTTAATAGTATGTAGATTTCTATAGACATGATGTTAAATAGTCTAAGTTGTTTCTATAAATACTATTATCGTATGTATTCCTCAGAATTGTCCGATCTTTTCTCTGCTTCCTTTGTTCTAGTTCGTTTGATCTGTTGGTCTAGTGGTCTCTATCAATTTGCTGTTTGATACCTTATTATAATACAGCTTCTTATTCCAGTAGCTTCTGTCCAATGACTGCTCACTATTTTCTTCCTACCATAGTCTTTAAAACTAAGCCAATATGCATCTTTATGATCATCTTTCATTAATGTTCATTCACTTGTAGACCTATTTCTGACAATTGCCTAACAAATGCCTACAACCCACTCGAAAATGCTCATCATGCTGCGATGTTAGTAGACATCACTCGAGTTGCTCAAAAGCTCAAAACGACAAGGTACTTCAATAAGGCTGACTAGGAAACCATCAGAAATCACATCAGATTCCCTATGGAGCAGTACTTTTTTTTTTCTCTTTCTGTAAAACAGTGTGCAAAAGAGGCTACTGAATGGTTCAAAGCAGCAGTTCGTTCACAGAAGTTTAATAACAAACCTCACTCTTCCCAATGGTTCATTTCTTCTTGTGCAGCTGCCATTGTTCAAAGGCAGTATGCATTCTGCAGACTAATGACATAAGCCCAGTATAAATAGAGAAAGGTATATAGAAGCTAGAAATAATTGTAAAAGTGAAATAATTACAGCCAAGAGAAGGCATACTGAAAATCAACAAAAAACGCATTAAGTTGCAGAAATTAGAAACTCATGATTTCTGAAAAATTTATAACCGTGAATTAACAATTCCCCTTCTATTAAAAATGTATAACGGTGAATTAACAATTCCCCTTCTATTCAACAACCGGGATTGTTTGCACGGCAACTGAGAAGGATAACCTGCTATAATGGCGGTTTTCCCCCAAATCAATTTTATATCCAGCAAACCACTCTTTCCCAAATTTCCTTTTGCAGATGGAAATCCCTCTTTCACATGTTCATATCATAAAATATCTAGATACCTGGAAGGTGTGTGGGCTTTATCTCATCCCTGTTATACTATGAAAAAAAAAATTTCTCTGCTGCGGTTTCCCCAGTTCATTCCAAACTCCTTAACAAATGTGTTACCGAATCTTGCTTTCCTGACTGCTGGAAAATTGCTTTCGTTGTACCAGTTTTCAAGAATTCTGGTGAAAGAACTCACTCACTCAATTATCACCTCATTAGCCTCCTTCTTCTCCTTACCAAAATCTTTGAGTCTTTAATCACTAGTTCACTTCATAGATACTAAACTTCTTTCTGAACGACAGTATGGATTTAGGCAAGCTCGTTCAATTGTAGATAACCTAACTGTAATCTTTGAACATATATACCACGCACTGAATAAGGCAGTGGAGGATAGGGCAGTAATCCTAGATATATCTAAAGCCTTTGACAGGGTCCTTCATGAAAATTAAACCATATGATGTTATTGGACGAATACTTATCATAATCAAATCCTTCTTAGACAAGAAAAGAATCGAGATTGTCATTAATGTTTGAATGTCAAAATAACACAATATAAATGTGGGTGTGCTGCAAGGGTCGATCCTGGGACCTTTATTATTCCTGATAAATTACCTCCTTGATAAAATTGTCTCCAAGATAGGTATATTTTCTGATGACCCCTCCCCCATGCTTTATAACACACACAAGGAGAAAACGAATGAACATATATCTAAGGCAATTAGTAAAACCTTACAGGAAGATCTGCAGTCTTTAGTGAACTTAGGACGTAAATGGATGGTAATATTTAATGCTGCCAAGACTAAGCTTCTTTCCTTTTAACAATTACAAAAACCTTCCCAGCCACTGATGCCACGACTAATGATACACTAGCTAAAAGCGTTTTGTTCAAACTCCCCAGCTTAACATTCACAAGCAACATGAATTGAAACAAATATATTGAGGACATTTCTAGGATTGCTGCAAAGAAGGTGGGCTCTCTCTACCGTGCTAGAAAGTTGCTCACACCTGAGAGTATCCTATATCTCTACATGGTCACTATTCGCCCATGCATGGAGTATTGCTCCCACATCTGGGCTGATGCATCTGCCACTAGTTTTTCGCTCTTAGATAGGGTTAAAAAAAAAAGAAAGAAAGAATCTCCAATCTAATAGGTCTTGCACTATCAACCAAACTTCAACACCTGTCCCCTCACTGAAATGTTGTATCCCTATACCTGTTTTACAAGTACTTTAATGGAATGTGCTCTGACGAACTTAAGACACTTGTATCCTATCGACATAAATACCTCCACTAACCCGGCAAATTGCAGAATCCCCCCCTAAAATATAGAGATCCCTAGATGTTGGAAAACCTTCTACTCTAATAGTTTCTTCCCCCCCCCCCCGAACTGCTAGACTTTGGAATTCTCTCCCAGGTCTCTGCTTCCCTGACTATATTGACCTGCAGGAGTTCAAGTATACCTGTGTCTGATGATGGTCCCCCCTCGCCAAACTTTCACAAGAAACACTCGTCTAGTTGTAAACACTATCAATAATTCCCCCCACTCTTTATCTGTGCCTAAACCTAAACGTAGATTCCATGAACAAAGCTTTTTTCTTAGAACTGCACGCCTGTGGAATTGTCTTCCGTTTTCCTGCTTTCCGGCTGACTATAATATGGTTGTCTTCAAGTCTAACGTAAATAAGTTCTTGATGAGCCGTTCCATATAAGTTATCAACTTTACCAAATTTTCATTACTAATGATTACTATAATGTCCAATTTCTACTGTACACTCTTTAACCCTTATCCTTGAGTGGCCTCTTGGCCTTGATAATGTGGTGATGCCTGTGTAAAAAAAAAAACAAAAGAAAAAACATGTTATCTTCATGGGTTAAATAAAGTGTTCCATTCGAAATTCTGTGGCGATTCCCGGCCTTAACAAGATACATGAAGAAATCCTCAGGTTACATCGACCAAAGGGTCCTGGATATGACCTTTTAAACTATATCCAGTGATGAGGCCCCAGCTTGCGGGCTTTGGGGAATGTGGAGCCACCCTTTAATTGCCATTGTTCCCAGGTCCACCCTGACCCGGAGTGGTAGTACCTGTTAGGGTCCAAACTATGGATTAAATAGAAACCGACTTGAAAACAACAAATATATTCTATCAAAAATTTTTTCTTCAACATCTTTTGATTCGGCATTAAATAACCCGAAAAGGGTTCATATGCCGTAAAACAAAACCAACCAACCAACCAACATTGACCGAAGTGTTGTGAGAATAACACTCAAGATGAGAACAGTAGTCTGAACAATCTTAATTATAGAATTATCAATCATCATCTAAAAAAAAAAAAAAAAAAAAAATTCAGAAACCCGAGAAAACAACTTCTTGGAACTAAATTCAATAGCAGAAACTTAATAAAAGGGAATAAGCACCTACGTAATATCTTTAATATCATACTCGGGATTCTTCATAGACTGGACAAAACAAGGACACAGAAACGTAGATCAAAGGAGCAGAAAACTAATTCCTATGCATAATGCATTGAATACAAAAAATGATGCTGACCAACTCTATGTAAAAAAAGGAAAAGATGAAAAAGAAGACTTGTAGTTATTCTGTACTGTACAAACAGCACAAGGACTAGAGAAACACATGACACAAAGATGCTGATTACATATAAATAAGATGAAAAACTAAAACGTTAAGCCAAAAAGTAAGAAAATAAATGGACTACTTAATAATTTCTCACATGACCTTGTCATATAAAAGATTATTTTTGCAGTTGCAAAAGTGGTAGTATTATCATTCTCATCGCCATTATTGCTATTAGCAACAGAGTTAGTAGCAACAGAATTATTATTAGTAGTAGATGTAAATAATAATAAAACTTATTAAAACAAAAAATAACATCTAAAAACATATGAATAAAAGAAAAAAAAAAAATCTCAGGACAGAAATTTATACTTTTATTCCATTGTGAATTGGTATTGATGTTATATCAGTAACCACGTGGCTAAATCAGCCAATGGTTGATAAGCCTATAGTCACATGATATGGTACATCACACATTAGGTAAAAGGCAATCCCAACAATACCAATCTCAAACTGCGTGCCGGCTCATTACTAGTGTTATTTATTAGTAATTATAAAATATGTTCACCAATGCAGCAGCCCCTACGCAAGTACACAAGGTGAATGTAATAAAAAGAAATAGAAGTTAGTTTCGTAAGTGCAAGATATGAAGTAAAAGCGAAATAGTTATCAAATTAAACAATTCATTACATGGCTTCAGGCATGAATAAATTTATATGAAAAGGAATGCTGCAAGGGTGTCTGAAACCTTAAGTAACAAATTTGTTAGCGTAGCTTGATAAAGTAACGCGCACGCACACGCACACGCACACACACGCACACACACACACACACACGAGAAATCTTCCAAAAGTAATACCTCCTATATTTTTTTTTTTATTCCACTCTAGTGAATAATAGGGGATTGCAAATTACACTGCTGTAATGACTGAATTCGTGCATTCATGGTGTGAAAGTTTCATCTCTCTGTTGCAGATATTGATGGTGTGAGACTCTAAGAAAGCAATCCTGCCATGAACGTGTATCAGAAGCAGGGATGCATCATTAAATTCGTCCATGCAGAAAATAAATTGAACCGATCAATATTCACTGACGCCTGTTGAACGCTTACGAACTGATGCAGTTGATGTCGGCGCTAACTATTCACTCCTAACTAGGCGGTGGGTTTGTCAATTTCACAGTGGTGACAGAGATGCGAGTGATAAAGTGTGCTCCAGACTTTTATAACCGAGGCAAAACTGGATTGAAAATGGCTGTGTGATTATATAAGGAAATCAATTCTGGAGCACAATAAGTCGCTCGTTTTAATGGTACCACCCCTGTCTTCATAGCTCTTCAGTGTTTTAGTTTTTGAGTTATAAAAATAGGAGGGCTTACTTTTGGAACGACCCTCATATATATATATATATATATATATGTGTGTGTGTATGTATATGTATGTATGTATATATATGTATGTATATATATATATATATATATATATATATATATATTGGTGATGGGACGATTCCAATATTGTTACTGATTCCAATTATTTATAAATCTGTAAATATTATACTAACATGTGAAATGTGCAGATATTTTCCAAAACATAAAACTGTATTTGTTAGAGATGATCTACCGAGTTAAAGATTTAATGGTCGTTTAAAATAAATATTTATTATTTTAACACTACTGCCAACAGTGGAGGATTTTGCTTTAAACAAAATCAAATAAAAAAAGACAAAATAATCGTTTTAGCATTGGAAAAGAGGCACAAATTTTTCCGATTCCGATGCACAAAAATGTGTAGAATTTTCCGATCTTTGATTTTGAGTTCAATTAATCGTCCCAACACTAATATATATATATATATATATATATATATATATATATAAATAATATATATATGTGTGTGTGTGTGCACATAAACATGTATACATGCATATGTGTGTGAAAAGATTGACAGGATGAGAGGCCAAGTTGTTAGTAATTGTTATTTGATGACGTCATGTATGATACAAATAGTATGCAAATAGTCATGGCCACACATTACCAAGTTATCATCATCATCATCATCATCATCAGACCGAGGAGGACCCGACTGATGTTGAGACTTCCATTCCCGAAGCATATGCCAAGATTGGCGCAATCTCTTTCGTTTCTGCAAAGAACAGATTTATCGGCAACAAATAAATAACAAAGCGAATTAAACAAACATTGAATAATTGAAGATTCCACAGTTTTGATTTCCAGACAAAATTAAAAAAAAAAAAAAAAAAAAAAAAACAAACAAACGAAAAAAAAAAAAACCGCGTCAAATAAGATTACAATTCAAGTAAAACCAATTTTGGGACGGACAATTTTCAATGCATACTAGTTGATGTACCAGTCATTATTGGGGACGAAAGCGATCAATTTAATCTCAAATGTTACAGTCCTTTGTTATATGACTTCATTACGCTGAGAAAGTGTAATGGATATGTAACGTTATACGTTAACATGTAACGCCCGTCTCAATAACAAAAGAAAGAAAAGAAAAGAAATTCGACTTTCTTTTTCAGTTTTAAATGTCATGGCTGATAGAATGAGAACAATCTACTCTGTTACTCACCAAAACAGATTGAAGGGAAATCATAATGTGCAATTATACTAAGGTCTCTCCGTTAAAACTAACTAAAAAAAATTTTTTTTGTTTCACAAATGGTACTCCTGCAGAATACGGACCACATATGTTAAAGAAAACCATCGGAAGATGGTGAACGGAAACTTTTTATTTTTTTTTTTACCGAAAATTTTTTTTTTTTTTTTTTACATTTTCACCCCAAACAAGGCAAATTGCCACTTTGGTGTAGGGGGCTACTATCAGGGGCAACACTACTGGGGTACTATGTAGGGATTTGGGCAGCAAGGTGTCGGTTCACGTTACACTTGAACTTCTGCACGTGACGGCCAATGTTTAAAACGCTAGCAAACAGTTAAATTAAGAAAGAAAAAAAAGAAGAGATTATAATCGAAAACAGTCATTTCAATGAAAATAAGGTACTTGTGCAGTTTACAGACCACACTGAAATAATGTTATTTAGAAAGCCATTCTTAACATAGGAAGGGCGGGGCTTGTTATCTATTTCATATTTTCACCTAACAGTTTATTACTCAAAAGATACTGTAAAGAATTTAATAAGTAAAAGCTATCACAAACAAAATTTAATAAACAAACGATAGTTTTTTTTCAATTTTTTTTTTTTTTTGTGAATACTTTACTAATATATCTAGATAGTGTGCTAGAACACTGGTGAAGCATATTTTATTTTTTTGTTTTCGACCGAGGCTGTACCCTAATTTTATTAATATGGGGCTAAATATATATTCAGAAGGCTACAGCATAATATGAAACAATGATAAACAAAATTATTTAGGGATAGTTTCTATGGTAAGTTGGTCACTTGTCAAGTTGCCCTGCCTAAATTAGGTTCTTTTCTCCTTCTGTTGTAAGTAAAGGTCAAAGGTGAAAGGCGATGACCTGCACTTCAGTTCTTAGAAGAAATCTGGTTCAACTTTTCCTAACAAAGTGTCGTACAACAAACGAGCGTGTAAGAGCTTCAAAGAATCTATGATTACCCACCATTTCCAATGCTTAGCGTTGACATCATCCACCAAAAATAAATGTTCGAGATATGATGAATAATCAGAACTTAGAATATTACGTCATTTAGTCATTTTTTTTTCTTCTTCTTGCTCTTGGTGCAGGGTGGGGGCAGAAGGAAACAGATATTAATCACGACTAGCCACACTGAAGAGCCGTAATACGGCGAAAGAATTATGTGGATAACTATATACGAAGAGACAAGAAAACGAACCCTTAAAAATCGAAACAACTGGATTAAGAAGAGAGTTTTAACAAATAAAGGACTCAGTATCTTATAAGATAGAGCTTTATCAATAATGAGAATAAAAAGTAATTAGCTTTAATACTTTATTGCAGTTTCATGGTATCATCAGTTATCAAATGTCCAAGTGAGTGGAGTGTTTCGATTTATGTTGATGGGAGATACTTCTGATGATCGATGATACTGTGAAACTGCAGGAAAGTGTTAAAGCTAAGTATATTTTATTACTTCACACATAGGGTGTCCGAATAAAATGTATACACTCTTTAAATTATCTCAACTTGCTACATGAATACGCTATGCCACGTTTCCAATAGATGTTTAGGAATAAAGAATGACACTTCCAGCAGGATGGAGCACTTCCCTACTATCATCAGGACGTAAGAGTATATCTTCATAGTCAGCTGCGAAGCAGATAGTTAGGATGAAGGGGAAGTATCGAGTACTGTTCACACTTTTTGGAAGATGGGGGCATGTTAAACACAGTTCATACCACAAAACGAGCTACAATGACTGAGTTGAAAGCAACCATTGAAAGATGTGTCAACATACCAATTGAACTGATTAGGGACGTTTTCAATTCAATCAGTGAACGCTGTCAGCAGTTCATGGACATCAATGGCCAACAATTTGAACACTTTCGATAATTAGCTGGTGCCTATATTTGTTCACAGTATTTTGATTTATGAAACTTTTATCATAAATGTTGGTTTTATGGTCATTAAGAGTGTATACATTTTATTGGGACACCTTTATTCTTTTTTTCGATATTTCAATCCTGGCTTGAGGCAGTTGCCTGTCTAGCCGCACTGATGAGCCGTGAAACAGCGAAACAGTACTGTATGTAGATGACTATAATGCTCCTCATCTTGAGTTGAGCATATTGAGAAGTGATACACGAATTAGCATTAGCGTATAAGCGACGCTCTTTGTGTAAACAAATCGAGCTTAGGTAGTTCGGACGATCTCAAAACATTGTTAAACTCATGACTCGCACAGCAGCCGCCGATGGCGTAGTGGTTAGGAGCCTTGACTGTCGTACAGGCAGTCGGGTTTCAATCCTTGCCTGAGGCAAATGCCTTTCTAGTCGCACTGATGAGCTGTCAAACAGCGAAACAGTACTATATGTGGATGACTATATATATATATATATATATTTGTTACAATCAAAATAGTATTCTTGAAAAAGGATGAAATACAACTGTTTTCCATGAAAGATTATTGGATACTAAAATAAATTTTGTTTCAAGTTTTTATTTCACATAATTCAGAATAAGGTACGATGGAAAGTGAATCTTACCTCTATATTTCCACGCCATCTGTCTGCAGCATTCCGTGCTAACTCGAGTTCTTTCTCTTTCATTCCTCGATGGCGTTTGTATAAAATCTCTACAAAGATTAGCAGAACACCAGCCACTATCCCGCCAGCGACCATCATAAACACACCTATGAAAAAAAAAAAATTAAAAGAAAAAAAAAAAGAGAAAATATTTGCTTAGTAAAACCTAATAGAAGCAGTAATGCCAATGATGATAGTAACCGGGAGAAAAACAATGCAAATAGTTATAAACCCATTTTTTTTATTCAAGTGATGGCGTTAAATATTTGACAGATCAATTTTTCTATTTGTTTGTTAACAAGTGCTTTTAGAATAACAGGAGATAGATTAAGTGAAAAGATAGCGGAGGTCAACTCCATGACCCGGAATGAAACTAGGTAAACTGTCGGATTATATTATCTAGCAGATATTATATCACATGCCTTTGAGTGTTATATCGTGAATTTCGATATCAGCAGAATAATAATCCGAGGTGGAATATTAATACGAATAATGAATGTGAGTAGCACAGTAAGGTTTATTGTACGAATAGTACAAAACAAAAATAGAGTTTAATGAAGGAGATATATCTATATGATTATAAAACTCTGCGGTCCTTGCTTGCATTTTGTTTTCGACGATCGGGCGATTGCATCTTTTAAAAAAGAGATGACTGGTGAAATATATGCGTATGAGTGTGGCCCAGAGGCTAAAGAATGAGGGTGGAGTGTTGTATGTTTTTGGTTTCGATTATAGCTTATGGTACCCAAGTTATATATATATATATATATTCATCAATACCTCTGGCCTTGTTGGAGGGGAGACTAAAACTTGCTATGATTTCAAATGATCTGAAATAACAGCAAGGGGAGACTTGATTCCAAATATTTTTCATATGTTATATCACTCCTCTTTTGGAAATAGGGGACGATAATGAATATCTCCAGTATCAAATAATCCTTATACACTGTGAAATTTACATGGAAAGTTGCAGGCTTTTTGAAGATTATAATACTATTCTATGGTTAAAATTTTATGACAATTAGTAAAAAAGAACCTACATTTTCACACCAATAAAATATGTCCAACTTTGCCTACATTTGTGTGTGTGTATATATATATATATATATATATATATATATATATATGGTCCTGGCAGGCCAACTTCAGTTTTGCTGCTTAGGTTGTTTCCCTTGTGGTCTTGCCAGATAGAGAATTGTCTCTATTATAATAAGAAATCTGCATAAATTAAAATATCATATTTAAGCGTATACTATGACTGGGCAGCCTGCTAGTATGTATATGTATAAGTCTGTTGGTGGAAGGGGAGTTCCCTTTTTTTTTTTTTTCTTTTGTAAAAATTCTTCTCTATCTATGTGACAAACTTTTTTCATTTTCTATCATTCTTTTCGTTGGCATCTCACAACTAGCTAATCATTAGAGGGGTGCTAGGTTTTTCCATTATAGCAGAGAGAGAGAGAGAGAGAGAGAGAGAACACACCAAAGCTTTTGTGTTTTTTTTTCTTTTTTTTTTATAATAAATATGAATACATCAGAGTTCCTCCACACAATAATATGATTGGCTGGTGTAAGTCATAAATACAGATCAACTTAGGAGAGACATTGAAAGATACGCCGAAAGCCTAAGGCTTAAGCATATTACCAGCTATGACTATGAACCATGATAGCTGATTAGATTGTATTACTCAATTACTGTAGCAAAAGTAACTCAGCTACTTTAAACAACGTATATCTTTTCCAGGACATATCAGTTATTATATTATGCAAATTTCTTTACATTTATAAAATATATAACCAGTAAAATAAACCTAAAAGACTTATGCTAGATGCAGTGTAAAAAAATACCCCCCCTCAAATTACCTTACTGATGTCTGCTGCACCTATTCCTTTTTTTTTTTTTTTTTTTTTTTTTTTTTTTTGCCAAATCACATATTTCTGTTTGTATATGCAGGGAAAAACTCTTAAAACGCCATTACTTTTAATGCATATAATAGTGTTAAAGCATTTCATTTTCTTAGATATGTATATTATCACTAGGACAACAGCATATTCTTTTGTTTTGACTCTCGAGTTTGTATCCTGACAGTTTACCTAGTTTCATTCCGGGTCAGGGAGTTAACCTCCGCTATCTTTTCACTTAATCTACCTCCTGTTATTCTAAAAGCACTTAACAAACAAATAGAAAAATTGATCTGTCAAATCCATATCTTATATGGTTTTTTATATAGAGTGATGTGTGGTTCTCGATTGATTAACTGTGTCGGATATATACTTTAGTCAAAACAATGATAACAATATTCTGTTGTCATAGCTAGGACTATGACACACAAACAGAATAAATGATATCACTCGCTCTGTAGAAATGGTGATTGTTGATTAATCTGATGTCACTAAGGAAAAAACATCCAGAATTTTACCCAGTTAAAGTGAGTTGTCCGAAAATCAAATCGTCGTTGGTTGGTTAAAACAATACAGTGTTAAATAAATGCATTTCAAAAACTAACGTTTTGTTTTGATTCGAAGAATGTTTAGCTGCCAAATATTTTTTTATGTTAGAAAGACAAAATATTTGCTTTTTAAAAGAATTAAATTGTTATAATTTATATATATATATATATATATATATATATATATATATATATATATATATATATATATAAAGACTACATTCGTTTCATTTATTTAAATAGTAGCGGGGAGCAGGCCTTGCCCGGTCGTTATATAAACATAAATATATTTTAATTCATGCAGATTTCGTATTTATTATATTAAAGCCAATTCGCTATTGAATATCATTGTATCTAATATATAGTACTGATTTCAAAAGATTAAAAAAGGACTTTGGTGCCATCAGCTAGAATTGAAACCAAAACATTTAGCGCTCCAGCCACGTTCCTTACTCTTTGAGCTATCGACAAATGGATAAAAAAGATTTGAAATTAAAATCAAACCACTTCAAACTATGAATTCGTGCATGCGCAAAACCAATAAAAATATGTTGGTAAGTTGAAATGAACATTTTGTGTTTGCCGACGTATTTCTGTACGTGTTATTCATCTATCCAAAGATTTTACTCGTTATAAACCATGCTTGGTGTATGATTATTATTTCCTGTTAAGTTCAGTGTTACGTGACCAGTAATTTAAGCGTTTATCAGTAAAATATTTTCACACAGACACACACATACGTACATACATCTGTTTTATTTATATAGATTTAGCTGACCATTACGGAAAGAAAGTCATTTTTTGTCAATAGTGTTAAATACATTTATTTAAAAAGAAATATTATCATTATTATTATTGTTATTAACAGTAAATTATATAGATTGGTGTAGATAACACCGTGGAATTTCCACAAGTCATAGTAGTAGTATATCGATATATATTCACATATTGCTTATTTTTTTTACAATTTTGCTATCCTCTTTTATTGCGCTTTCGTTATGGATTTTATCCCTTGAATTTGTTCTACAAAGTTATTAACAGAAACGTTCAACCTAACATATTTACTATTTTGATGGAGATGAATTTCATTATTTGGTAAGTTGATATTTGTTTTTGTGTAAACTGTCTCATTCTTTTCTTGACAGATGATAGATAGCGAAGTGGAAGTCGATGAAACCATGATTTCCCCCTCTGGAGGAATTGTCTGCCTCTTTTTTTTTTTTTTTTTTTTTTTTTTTTTTGCTGACAACTGAAGCAAGCGATGTAAAACGTCAGTGTTCCTCAAGGAGACCCAATAGAGATGGGGAACGTTTTCGTAACAATGTAGCTAAGTACAACGGGACAAGCGATCTGTCTTTCTTTCATCCAGAGCTCTCGAGCCCCTGGAGGGGCATAGGCCATCTACAACTTTTTTAGATGTTTTTGTAGTGAGGAGTTCTTTTTACAGGGTGAGGGGGCTAGCCCCACGCCCAACCTTCCCAGAAGGTGCATAAAACACCTAGCCTTCCCAAATGGTCACCCATCTGGTACTGGCCAGGCTCAACGTTGCTTAACTTCGGTGATATGGCGAGAACCGGTGTGTCAACGTGATTGTTCCGTACTACTGTCTTTTTCTTGGCTTATTATTATTACTATTAGTAGTAGTAGTAGTAGTATTAGTATCATTATAAGCATTATTAATATTATTATTAGTAGTATACTATTTCGGATTTCTGTTTTCACAAAACGGAAAATCCATGAAACAAGAGACGATAATTGTCATGTGGTCACTGCAAAATTGAGCAGCAGAAAGTAGCGGTTTAATTGCAAAGACAATGGCTGAGAATAGACTAAGTGGCAACGACTATATAAATAATTCTTGTGACTGGTCAACATTTTCTTGAGATTTTCAATATAATGAACAGTTTTAATCTTAGAATCGATATTCAGCAGCGTGCCACATGGAAAGCGTCTGATGATCGGTTCTAGTATTTCAGCTGTATGTGTGTGTGTGTTTTTTTTTAAACCTTTATTCACTTCAAACAAGGCATATTGCCACTGAAATATAAGAAACTACTATGTTATGGGCCAGATTTAAAAAGAGGGAGGGAATCTAAACGGAGAGTTAGCGAGCAATTTGTTTGCTCGCATTATACTTAAATTTCTGCATGTTGATATGGTCCTGGTAGCAGGGAGGGAATTCCAAAGGGAAACTGTTAAAGAAAAGAAATTATTCATTTGGTACAGTTAGAAAACCATTTGTCTGTTGCATGTTTTGTTCCGGTGTCATGATTGCGTTCGTCTTGTACAGTTACGGCTTGGTTTCGGATCCTTTTTGCACGTTTGTCTGATACACGTAGATGTCTATTCGTGTTCGGTTGCTTGTCTGTTGCAAGTCTGGTATCTTGGCTGACGTCGTTCCATACAGATAAAAGTCTATCCGTACTTGGTTTTCTGTATCTCGCGTGTTCAATGTCTCGTACCATACACAGAGAAACTATGTTGCAGATTAGTTCATAATTACATCAGCAGCAATTAAATTTACCCTCATCCACCAGTAAATGTGTAGCCCTTATATGTGCTTAGAAAATGCACTATCGTCTCTGGCTAGTTATGAGGTATGTCTGCACATGCGTTTTTTTTTTTGTTTCTTTTAATAAATTGAAATGATGGAGTAAGCTTGCAAAGCATTGCGGTCTTTAATATTCCAGTCTGACTGATTATGATGCAACTATAAAAAAAAAATAGGAACAAAATTACTTTCACCATTTACATATGCTTATGTGTTTTAATTAATTTATTTTTGTTCGGACGTCTCCTACTTCTTCCGCCTCTATTTTTTTTTTCTGAAACTAACGACGTACGGCAATCTCTCTAACTTTGAAACAAAATGTTGCCTATGCAAGAAAATTCACCATCTTTAATGCCATACAAGGCTTGCGCATATTCAAATAAATACTGGCCTCGCTTTCAGTCCAGCTGTGCATATGCAGGACCATTTTTGCATTGACTAGCATCACGTTTGCCTTGTCACGCATTGTCTACAGCTTAGAAATAGCGTGGCCGTTTCTTGCACACGCACATTTTATAAATTCAAAAAATACCGGGATCTTTTTAATCCTCATGGACATCTCCCCCCCCCCCCTCAATGTGTTAGGAAATGAAAGTAAGAGAAAAACTATAACAGAAAGAGTAAATAAATTGACCAGTACATTCAGAGTATGGGAAGAAGGTGAATAGAAATACAATGGGGGGAAGCGGTCCATAAAAACACACAAAGGCCATCTGAAATAGGATCGTTAGTCAAGGTGTGACGGTGACTGGAACAAAAGACCGGACATCAAGGCCAATTATAAGTTAGTTTACGATTTTAGGAGTGAAAGTGAATTTTGGGGAAGTTTATAGATATTTTGAGTTTGTGAAATTTGAGGACAGTTTCCAGTTTTAGGGCAGTGGACAACAGGTTTTGGTTCAGAGCAGATGAGATGAATTAATCAACCAACTGACGAGCATGACCTCAACAGACAACTAAGATGCAGACGTTAGTGTTTAGAAGATTGTCTCCTGCGATGATCTCACGCATGCATCTAGAGCCCAACTGACAGCCTTGTTTCTCTTGAGTTTGTTTTATTTTCTTATACTTGTGGACCACTGTGCAATTCCTTGGGGGTTGCTAATATGAGAAACTATGACACGGCCAGAAGAGAAGATGAAAAAGAACAAACACTATGCCACACAGTGTTGGGGTTAGCGATTGTTGTCGAACAGGGTAGCATGTGTATGTGTCTCTCACTTTTCAGTTCTGTTTCATTATTATAGTAAGACTATAGTAATACAATAGTAATACTATAGTAATACAATAGTAAGACTATAGTAATACTATAGTAATACAATAGTAAGACTATAGTAATACTATAGTAATACAATAGTAAGACTATAGTAATACTATAGTAATACAATAGGAAGACTATAGTAATACAATAGTAATACAATAGGAAGACTATAGTAATACAATAGTAAGACTATAGTAATACAATAGTAAGACTATAGTAATACAATAGTAAGACTATAGTAATACAATAGGAAGACTATAGTAATACTATAGTAATACAATAGGAAGACTATAGTAATACAATAGTAATACAATAGGAAGACTATAGTAATACAATAGTAATACAATAGGAAGACTATAGTAATACAATAGTAACAATAATAAAGATAGATAAAAACTGCTAAATCACACATCTTTTTCTTTGCATATCTTTGAAGCATGTCCTCATACAATAGGTTCTCCACTGTTTTACAGTGTTTTGCATCATTGTTGTATTCTGTGAAATCTTTCAAGCTGGACCAGATAAGAAGAAAAAGGGCAGACGAAGCAGTGTTACTTCGCAGGGTCATCTTCTCTACATTCACAGATAGTTGAATCAGTTTTGTAGCTCCATCTAGTCATAGAAATTTTTGATCGCTCCATTCCTGTTCTCGGGCTGCTGAATGTTTTCCATTGAACCCAGAATGCTTCTGAACCGGAAGGAAAGGCTTCAGAAGGAAAGATTCTCATGTCAGTAGAAGTGTGACAGGAATTCTCTAGACTGGTCCATAGATGTAGCCTGATCTCTTCCTGAAATATTGTTTGAGGTTCAATTTAGGGGTTCAGTTTAGCTGAGGAAGCTTGACTTCAGGTTTTGGGCTGTTTGTTCACCTCCATGAAGGAGATGGCGTTCATCGCTAATAGCTTTTGTTATCTCTACTCGGCTGGCATTTTCCTGTCTTGCATCTGAACAGGTAATGCCAGTGAGAAGGTGTAGGTTGTTCAGGTTGGTAGGCTTCAGGTAGACAGTGATCAAGTGACAGGTGCTAGCTGCATTATAAAACAATCTAAAAGCAGAATTAATTTTTCAGTAGACCTAATACAATGCGCAAATTAAGTTAAAATAAGAATTAAGACAAAAAAATACAAGAACGGTACAGTAACAAAGTAGAATTGAATTTAGAAATGTACTAACCTGCCATATTGGTCAGCCCTAAGGTGGCTGGGGAAGAGTCCCTCTCTGGACAGTTGTGGGTTTCAACGAGGATCCATTTTGAATCTAGCTTTTCCATGTATCCACCTATACAAATACAATGTGAAAACAATCTGCATAAGATTTTGTAGTTATTAACATCTCATCGCTATAGATGGCTACTGTACTGCTTACATTGCTTTTAATTGTGATGTTGGCCGCATAACAGCGGCTCTTATTTTAAAAAAATATTTTAGTTTCTGGAAGATTTGTTTTCATGACTATCATACTATTGAAAAAAAAAAAAAAAGAGAAAAGGTTTTTAACCCCCCCCCCCCTCAAAAAAACAACAAAAAAACTAAATGAATTACGACCCATTATGGTGGCTGTCTATTTAGTTTCGAGTGTGACTACTCTTCAGAGACAATCAATCTTGACACTATGGGTACCCACTACTGTAAAGCTGCCTATGCATGTAATTGTGAGGCAAGGGTTGTGCAATGTCCAACATTTTCCCCCTAATTCGGCATTGCTTGATTCCAGTGGCAAGGAGATGATCCAGGATAGCTGCAAACAATGCAGAGATAAGTGAAGAGCACATACAGCACCTTCTATTCTCAAATGGTCACCCATTTTAGTACTGGCCAAATTCAACATTGCTTAACTTTAGTGGCGTAAAAGGAACCGGTGTGTCAAGGTCATTATGCTGTATGTTGTAACCATTAAATCAATGCTGGTATATTATAATTTTCCCATCTTTTCTCTTCTTTCCTCTTATTCACCTTTTTCCTTATTTATTCCTCCCCGTGGTCTTTCTACTAACCTCACCTTATTTGTGCTATTTTGTTATCTCTCTTACGTTACTACTACTACTACTACTACTACTATTACTACTCTTGCTACTCTCTTCCCTTGTCAAATCGCATCTAATTCGCTCTTCTCAGCTATCACTATTCTTTTGCTAATGTTAACTAATGATCTTGAAACTATTGAGCCAAGAGACACAAAATCTTTGTTTTTTGTCAAGTTTTGTTGTCTGTTGAAATAGTATGTACGATATGTTGCAAATGATTAGACTGGGTTCTCTCATGCATAGTTCATATCATTAGTTATTTTATATTTTAATGATGTGGAGAGGAACAAAAATAAACGTAGCTGACGTATGTAAAATCGAATTACTTCGTTGCTACTCTCCTTTTTTTCCCCCTGTTCTTTTCTTTATTCTCCTCATTCATTTATTCATGTTATTCTCTTACTCTATTATGCTGCTTCCGCTACTACCACTATTTTATTTGGTAAAAGTTGCGGAGAATGCTCTGTTTTACGGTTGTTGTAAAAAATGGAACAGAAATTTCAATTTCGTTCCGTTTTAAATTCGGTACATTTTTACAATATATCCAACTCCTCGTTCACATTCGACATGCCAACTTTTTTTTTTTTTTTTTTTTTTTTTTAGGTTTTCGGGTGTGCTGACAAGGTTGGGGGGTGTTTATTCCGAAAGCCGTTCTTAATATGGGGAGGTTGGGAGTGTTTATTCGTTGTAAGCATATCCGAAAACCTACAAAAGTCGATATTTCCAATGTGAACGGTGATTTGGACTTATGTGAGAAAAAATACCCAAAAGCTATACCAAATTGACTTTTTTGTTTCAAGAATTAAATTATTTCGTTTTTGTTAATAAAATTTTATTTTTATATAAAAAAATCTTTAGTTATATATATATATATATATATATATATATATATATATATATATATATAAAGTACTATTGTTGAGTGTTATTCATTCGATTAATTTCCTTTTTTAAGGGCACACAAAAAAGATTGAAACGAAATTAAAATTTCCGTTCCATTTTTACAACAACCGTAAAACGGAGCATTCTCCACAAGATTTACCCTTTATTTTCCTATTCTACGATTTCTCGTCTTATTCTCCCCCCCCCACTATCTAAAACATTCAATGTGCAAACAAGTGTTAGTATATAGATAGATAAATAGTAACTATAAATAAAATTTTCACCATGCAATTTTTTTTTTTATGGACAGTATTTTCATCAAATACAAGCGCAGACATACACTAACTATCCTGTCACTTTGATGCCTGACATTAAAAAAAAAAAAAAAAAAATACCTAATATTTATACATGGTTGCCTGGAGGGGAACAATCTACCTCCGTGAATTAGATAAAGAGTTCAACTCGAAATGCAACATGCATCGCTAAGTTTGATAGATGCAATTGAAGAAATCGGGAATATTGTGAGAATGATATCTAAGATGAGAATAATCTTAATAAAATTAAATTAATTAAATAAAAAAAAAAGGAAAAAATCCCAATAGTACGGAGCAGGCATTATTTAATTCTTTTTAAATTATATTTTTAAAACAAGATTTTCCATTCAACTTTTCTAACTGGATGTATCTTTCTTAATGTCATCGTCTTGTTTAACGCTATGTTTATTATCATTGCAATAAAACATTGTTCGTGTTATATATCTTTTTGTTCAATATTATGCATTACATTATCCTAATTACAAAACTTTATAAGTCACATGCCCGTTTTAAACGGTATGTCTATTATCCTAATAACAAAACGTTTTTAATGTTATGACTATTATCCCAATCAGAAAATAGTATTAGTATTATGACCTTGTTTAATGTTATGTGTATTATCCTTATAACAAAACACTGTTATATCTATTATTATAGTAGCAAAACGTTATTAGTCTTATGACCTTATTTAATGTCGTGTGTATTATCTTCATAATAAAACATTTTCGGATCAAGTAAAGAATAGATATCCTGTAGCAGAAGACGACCGGCGCACATTTCAAGTGACACCGGTGATTCGACCATGACATTGGCACAAGTACATGGTGTTAGTTGTTTGTAAACGCGTCGAATATTCGCAAGCAAGATTTAAAAAAAATATATTTACAAAACTTTTGAAGTTTTAAAAGAAAAATATATATTTACAAAACATTTTTTTTAAGTAAACAACCAACGCTATGTGCTTGTGCTAATGTCAAGGTCGAATCACCGGTGTCACTTGAAATGTGTGCCAGGCGTCGCTAGTCGGCGTCTTCTGCTACAGGGTATTTATTCTTTACTTAATCCACATTTTCTAACGTTATATTTTCTAATATATCTATTATCACTGAAAAAAAAAACGTTATTAGTTTTATGACCATATTTAATGTTAACAAATGATATCATAACTCGGATTTAATTTTGTGTGTAGATTCAAATTTAATTTTTTTACTCGGTTCTGGTATCCAAATTTTATCGCATTCATAGTTTATCAAGATATCGAGTTGGCAAAACTGTACGATTGTAACGTTATTACTTTTGAAATGGACCAAACGTTGTACTTAGAGACAGTTGCAAATAAAGTAAAACTTTGACACAAACTTTTTAGGTGAAAGAAAGTTATTTATTCTGTTCGTTTCACACACAAGTCGCCGACACGTATTTACAACACGAAACAATATATTCTCTCTTTTTCTCTCTTTCTCGTCAGATAGTAGTCTTTTTTTTTTTTTTTTTAGCTATAATCAGCTGTTGTAATTATTTATAGGACTCGCAGGTCGATCAGCTCTCTTTCGAAGGGATAGAAAGAGGAGACTCGCGTGCTTGTCAAGTGTACTTTCCAAATCACCATGCGTCTTTTTTCATCTCTTTTTCTTTCCATCTTGATGCATATATATGCATAGGCAATTTATTCTATGATGTCACACTCACATGCTGATGCAACATTAACTTGGCACGTAAGTCGCCAATATTCATACGTGTCCTGTTCTGGGCATTTAATGGCAGAAGAAAGGGAGGAAACAAGTACAATTATGTTGCTTTTAAAAGTGCTCTGGATGCCTCCAGGAGTTACCAAACCGTCTTTCTTTTTAGTGGGGGTGGGTTGTGTGGGAGTAGTGTCCGTTATGTACAATAATCAATTAATTTTTTGTGTTTATTGTCATATTTAAAAAATCACATACATTGATCAAATAATTTTGGATGCTTATTTATATTTCAAAAATCGTGTAAATTGATCAATTTAATGGCAGTAATTCTTTTTTTTTTTTTTTTCTTTTAGGTGGGGTGGGATTGTGGTGGAACTGGTGTCCGTTTTGTTGCCAAAGCAATTCTCCTAAGCATTACCCCAATTTTTATTTTTTTTAATTTTTTTTTTTTAAGTGTGATTTCCATCTGTACTGTGTTCATGGCAGTAATTGGGAGTTACATCACGGGAATGCTGAGAACAGATACTACATTTTGATCAAATAACCGTAATATAGTAGTTTCCTCCCAGGCATTTTCTTCTATCAAAAAATACATTAAAATCTTTAATGTACGACACTGAACATAGATGTCATATTCCAAAAATCACGCAAATTGATCAATTAATTATTTGAACATCAGTGTTTGTTTTGTTGTCACAAGGCAATTCTCTCAAACATTATCTTTTTTTGTTTAGTATTGGTTTTTCCGTCCTTATTGTGTTCATGGCAGTGATTACCAAAACTCTTTGTTAGGGGGTGGGGGATGAGGTCGCTAGAGTGCTGAGAACAGATAATACACGTTGATCTTAGCCATTTTATCAGATTGTAAAAATCATATAATAGTGTCAGTGGTAGTGGGAGAAAACAACAGCGTAATGACGAATTTTATGGTGAAGCAAGGGTTGCCTAATCAACTAACTAAGACAATGTATTTATGTATTATGATGGCGGTGCTAAGAATATATATTGGATCATATATGTTGTAAAATATCTGTCTAGAGTAGGGATAAATTATTTCATATATGCTGTTCACCGCTAAAACATTCAATGTGCAAGCAAGTGTTAGTATATAGATAGATGAATAGTAACTATAAAGAAAATTTTCACCATGCAATTTTTTTTTTTTATGGACAGTATTACCCATGCTAGGGTAGGTAAAATTATTTTATGTACATGTTGTACATTACCCGTCCTTATGAAGGTAAAATTATTTCATACGTGCTGTAAATTACTCGTCCTAGGGAAGGTAAAATTATTTCATATATGTGTTACCTAATAACCATCTTAGGGTAGGTAAAATATTCTATTGTTCGGGATAGCAAATGATACATAGCCATAAAAAAATCCTCAATATCCTAAGAATAACGGGTTTATTCAGAAGCAACGTCATTTTTTTCTTTGCTTTATATGGTCCCGAGCAGCGCTGGGTAGCCCTGCTTGTACATATATATATATATATCCTTTATTTTATTCTTTCGTTGAAACAATAACATTTACACTCCAATTCATATTGAATGTTCGTGTGTATCTTTGCCATACTCAAAGGCGCTATTCTCATCCAAAGACCACCCCACAAAATGGAACAAGCGTTTGTCTGTGGATATGAATATGTAATTATCAAAGTATAAATGTGTGTGTGTGTGTGTGTGTGTGTGTGTGTGTGTGTGTAGAATGTGTTCATTTTTTAATAACGCTAAATGGTAAATTTCAACAATGGCACCATTTTAAATATTACAAAGTCTTCATAACATTTTTATCATCTTTTCATTTTTAATTCCAAATAAGCATTTTCTTAATTAAAGAGAAACAGAAAAGAGGACAGACATGTTTTTGATTACGCCATCTTAATTCCCATGTTAAAAAAACGTGATTTATACGACATCTGTGATGAAAGGCCGCGATGCCGGCGCAGCTGATGCAGTTTGACTATTAACAATTTAATCAGCAACAGATTTTAAAAAAAAAAAAAAAATTTTTTTAACTTTAAAAAATCACCCCAAAAATTAGCTCCCCCCCCATCCCAACTCTAAATTTCTGCATATTCAGGTTTTTAACTGGTATCGTGTTCATTTACCTAGAAAATAATCGAAGATAAAAAAAAGTCCACGAAGTAATTGATATGAGTTATTCCCCTTTTGACCCTTTTGTGTATCGCTTCTGAACAACAGGGAGATAATTGAAGATTGCAATCTAACCAGCACTGCTTTGTTGAAAAGCACTAATGCCTACTGGAGAGAACGTGAATGCCTACTAAACACTATCCTCGAATGTCTTATGTCATTCTGTACAGAAGTTTCTCATGACAACTTAGCATGAGGATATTTTACCTTACAAGTAAACTCTGACTAAATAATCAAAATCACATAGTATTCGCAGCCCAAATAAGATCCTCTCGGTATGACTAACCCATGTTTACTTTTATAGGGAATAGTGCATCTTCTTCAAGCGACGTTACCTCAAATAACAAGACCAAGCTGGATACTCCACTAGACTAAATAAATTCAGTAATACCAGGAGACCAAAAAGAAAGATATATTATAACGTTAAAATGGTCGATTGGGGAGAGGAAAATGATGTTCTCAACTTAATTGTCTGAGAGGTAAAGGAGACCTTTTATGGAGCATTCGAATATCTATAGATCTCATAGGAAGTTTAAGTGTTAGCCCCAGGTATGGGGGAAGAGGGCTCTGATTATTGAGAACGTTGATTGAATTATAATGAAACTCAGTGTAACTGGGCTTATAAACAATTTCAAAAACTACCTCACAAATATACCTAGTGAACCAAGTGCAAGAAAAATACAAACAATTACACTTAATGGAACGGTTAGAATGTTAAAAAGATTTAGAACTAGAAAAATAAAATATTCTGAGTGGGATACAATTTTATTTGACAGAAATTTAATGGAATTACTGTCTCTGTTGCTAAAAAACATAAGCCAAGTTTCTACAAAGGAAACTGAAGAATGAGAATAAAATCTTGAGTTTGTATGATGTTGATGACAATATATGTAACACAGGCTCTTCTATATTATAGAAACTAGCAATAATATATTCTCTATGGTTCTATATTTTTCTAGTATGTATAATGTAAGTGTTAATTTGCTAATAAGCAGGCAATTGTGAAAATTTCTTGTTAATCTACACTACTCCTTCCCTCTCAATAAAGGAGGTAATGCTTAGGAGAATCATCTTATGTAAACAAAACAGATAGTACACAAACCCCTCCTGGATGTTTATCTCCTATGGCCAGAAGATGTGGCACATGGTAGGGGAAATTAGATGTGAAAAGCTAGCTAGCATTCTAAAGGAAGAGCACTGACATAAAAAAAAAAAAAAAAATGCCAGGCTGCCTTAAGCGAATAGCAATAAATTAAACATTTCCTCAATTACGTGAGAACGTAAAGCCTGAGTGGGTGGACCTCTTATAACTGCACAAGACCAAAAACATACCTCAACCAACATGGAAGAAGCCATCTCAACAATAGTTTAGACCAGGCGTCTCTAGTTTTTGAACGGGGGGGGGAGGGGGAGGGGACATATTGCATTTATTTTAGAGCTACGCAGGCAAAAAAATAAAAATAAAAAAATGACCTGGACGTGTTTTATACAGTTTTGCTCATTAGTTTTGCTTTTTAATGAAACTGGTTCTCCAAAAGCTCATTCTTTATAATTTTCTGAACAAAAATAATTAAAAAAAAACAAACAAAAAAAAAAAACACATAATATTTTCACACATTTCCATTTGTAAAAATTTTTCCTGAATATTTTTACGTCTTCAATAAGAGCTCTGTTGGCCAGGATTACAGACTTGGGCAGGCCGGATCTGGCCTGTGGGCTATAGTTTGGAGATCCTTGTTCTAAGGTATAATAAGCAGTAGGCAAGAGTTTTATAGAAAGTGTGAATTGCAGCAACATGATGTCTTTCATGTGGATACGAATGTCTCGATTTAAAAACTACTGACCTCTGCTTCTGTTTATAGTTGTGAGGCAAATGGAAGTGGACCAGAAACCGATGATTTTAGGTTTAGTGAGAATCGTTCTGATTTGTTGGCATTGAGTTATATGCATTAAAATTTGATGGCTAATATGATTGGAAGGGTTTTTGGTGGATTTTACCATTGTCAAATAAAAGTATTATTAATATCTATATTTTAATACCGTAGTATGTCACGGTTTCCAGATTATAAATTATTCAATCAGGAAATCCTATTAATCAAAAAAGAGGATAGAAGATCTAGAAGTGTAATCCATGTTTAGTTTCAAAACAGTTTCTGATGGGTCGTTGTTTTACACAAGTCCTGGAGGTGACTGGTTCACAGTAGTCAGTTCTCGAGTTGGAATCCACAAAGCAAAAGATTTTTCTCGTGTTGACACGAAGAAAACCTATGTAAAATTGCTACAGAAAGTATTTATGGAGCAATTCTGGTTTCTGATTGGTTGGTAGCAGAACGTGAATTTGATTCGTCAGTTCCTAGCAGCATCGTTTATAAATAGAATCTCCCGACTGTGCGGGATCATACGCTATTATAGTGCAAAAATATTGTAACATCTCCCCTATTTTTTATAATGGGAAGTCCCTTGGTTCATTCTGCTCAAAAATAAATATATATTTTTTATATTCAATTATACATAACAAAATTAGAAACTATTTGGATCTTAAAATTTTAGCATGTAAAATGATGCCATTTTTTATTTTGTTCAAATGTCAAACATAGACATATGTGTGTACAGAAAAGAGAAATAAAAAAAATGGAGTTTTATTTTTACTCTAAAAAGGGATGGGCATGTGAAAAAAAAAAGAAGTCATTTCTTAAATTTGATTATGCAGCTTTGTTCAAAAACGCATACATATATACATATAAATGAATACACATATAAATATACATGCAATATGTACTTGTTTAAAAAGATTTGTTGTTAATCAAAACAATGCAAAAAAATGGGTCATTTTTGATAAATAAGAAAAAACTAATTTACATAAAATTAAGTCAATTGTAAATAAGCATGCAAAAAGTATTTGTCAAAAAGAAAATTTACAAAGAAAATGTTTTTTACTTTTTGCATCTTTTTTTTATTTCCGTAAAAGTATTAGTTACGTATTAGTAGGTTAAAGTGTTAATACAAACAAAATGGATGCAGTTTAACGTCTTGCCCCGGACTTTCATTTTTTTGCTAATTATATAGCAATTTATATACATACAGGCCCGTGAAAAGTTATTCAAAGTAAAATTCTCCAACAAGTTTTGAAGGGAAACGCATTAATTTTATTCTTGTTGCGGGGTTCGTGGATACATCAGCGATATTTTGTTCTGATGATATGTACATCAAAATAATGGATTCCTTTTTTATCTCGTTTTTTTATGAAATGGTATTTTATATCTATATGCTTGGATCTTTGGTTGATTATAGTGTTCTGTGTTAAGACTATACTAGATTATCAATTAATTACTACGGGGCTTTTAGTTACTTCTGGCTCTAAAATAGTCTTTAGGATATTTTTCAGGTAGAGTGCTTCCTGGATCGTGTGTGTGATCGTGATAAATTCTGCTTCACACGTAGAGAGAGATACAATCTGTTGCTTTTTAGATATCTATGAAATAATAAGCCCATTTTCTGATAGTCTGAAACAATATCCAGATATACTTTTTCAATCTACGTCGTTTCCCCAATCTGAATCCGAAAATCTTTATAATTTTAGGGGATTTTTTGATTTTCTAAATACTAACTTCTGTTCTTTAGTTCCTTTTAAATAACGAAGGACTTGTTTAGCTCTGTTTAAATCTTTCATTGTCAGTCTTGATAATTTTTGTGACAGTTTTGTTATTATATAGCATATACCAAGTCTTGTTGCAGTCATTAAATATACAAGACTTCCTATGATTTCTCGGTATAATTTATCGTCTATTTCAGATTCTGTATGCATATTTTTTATTAATATCATTTTAGACCGACGTAGAGTGTTTCTTGCACTCCCCCATTCCAAATTTTAATATTTTGTTAATGCATCTGGATTGATTCATCGTAATAAGCCCTTTCCTTTGAGTAAATTCTATCCAATAAAATCAGGACATTTTGCCAAGATCAGTCATTTTGAATCTTTTCCTTATTTTGTTCTTAAGATCGATCAACATTATGTCACAATTTGATGCAATTAAAATATCGACCCATAAAACCAAAATCAGTAGTTTGTCTTTTTGTTGGGTAAATAAACAGGGGTCTGCTGGACATTGTTTAAATTGTTGTTTAATCATATAATCATGAAATACTGTATTCCAACACTAAGCACTCTACTTTAGACCATACAATGACATGTTAAGTCGCCACACGCTATTTTTATTTTTCATTATTAATCCCTCTGGAGTGGTAATATAAATTTCACAGTCTATTGCAGCATTCAAATAAGCATTTTTACATCCATTTGATGGATGTTTAGGTCATATTGCGATGCGATTTGCAATAAAATTTTGATTGTCGTAAGGTTTGTGGTCAGTGAAAATGTAGAAAAAGATTCTATACCGTAAATCTAAAAGTATCCTTTAGCAACAAATCTAGCTTTATACTGTTCAACACCTGATGCTGTAGTCTTTTTTGTAAAGACCCATCTTGTAGAAATAACATATAGGCATTATTTTTGGTCAAAGCATCTATTTCTTTTTTCATGGCTATTTTCCATTCGTCACAATGTTCTGAATTAATTGCTTCATTAAAGCTTTTTGGCATATTTTCCATGGAATAGCAATAGTCGATTTGATAATCTTTCATATTGCCGACCACAAAAAAGTCGGGCTGCCTTCTATTTCTTTTGGGGCATCTGTCGACTTTATCATCATCATCATCATCATGGATACTTTTGTCTCTGTCATCTTCATTGACTTCATTTGTTCTAATAATTTGAGGAAATATAATTTCATCCTCTTCATATGACAGGATTTCGTCTTTAAAATTGAATGTGCCTGTGAATTTTACACATCGGATTTTTTTTTATTTTATTTTTCTCTGGAAAAAATACAAAATTGGCTGGACTGTTTTTATCGTATCCAAGAAATATATCTCTCGGTTTTAATATTTAATTTACTCTTTTTATCTATATATGCAAAGCAAGTTGAACCAAATACATGCATTAGGCTTGAATTTGGTTTTCTACCACAGAAAGCTTCATATGGGGCTTTAGATAGTGTTTTGTTAAAGCACCTGTTTCGTATATAGGTAGCCGTCATAAGTGCTTACGTCCAGAGGTTTTTGGGGAGTTTTGATTCAATGAGTAGACAGCTTGCCATTTCAAAAGGTGTCCGCCATGTTGTGTCTGCAGTCCCGTTTTGGTGTGGCGATCTAGGGGCCAATATTTCATGCTTGATATGATGGTTAATTAGTAAAAGTTTAAAATCATTATTTGTGAATTCCGTACCATTGTCAGAGCGAATACAGTTTACTTCACTGTAGGGAGCCATGTCGGCTAAATATTTTTCCGTTGCTAGTAGAGTATCGGATTTGTTCTTTAAAAAGTAAACCATTATTAAACTTGAATGGTCAGCTACGAAATTCAACACATATCTATAATGTTCTCTGGCCATCGGTTCCACAGGACTGTTCAAGTCACAATGCACCATTGAGAGGATTTTTTTTTACCTTCTTGTCTGGTATCTTGTTTTGATAGTTTGTCATTTTCCCTGCATACAAAAGTTGCAGTTAAAGTTTTTTTTGGTGTTTTTATTTTCATTCCATCAACTACAGTCGGCAACATTTTGATATCAGGAATATTGCAGTGTCCAAGAATTTTATGCCATGTCTGTAAATCATGGCAGGTGGTTTTTGATGGGACTACGCTATTTAAATAATATAGTCTTCCATTTTCTTTAATGTCGAATGCAGTTCCATTTGGGTACACCAGTTTTGATTTATTGGGGCTAAAGTTTATATTTGTACCTTAGCTTCTACAGAAAATATATTTTGTTTAAATTTCGGGATTAGAAGAGCGTTTTCTAGAATACAGAAACACAGTTCACCTTTATTGTTCTTTAGCGAGATTTTAGTATCACCTCTTTTCAAAACGATATCATTTACTCGACTGCCATCAGAATGTTCTACAAAATGATTTTGAGGTTTAAAGTTGGGATCAAAATTGATAAAATCAGATTCCTTTGTAATCACATGTGCTGTTGCACCACAATCGACAAGAAAATTATTATTGTTTGTTGAAGCGTTAAACGTACATGAAAATAAGAATGTATGTTCGCTAATGGAGTTCTCCACATTTTTAATGGAGTCGCTTTTGAAAGTCATGCATCTACATTGGAAACTCTTGTGATTAGGTCGTCCACAATTATAGCAAATAATTTTTGTACTTTTCTTAGGATAAAAATTGTTTTTGGTAAAGTTGCCGGTTTTATTCCCGGCATGTGTATAATTTAATTTTGGTGTTTTTATGTGAGTATTTTTAAATTTCACATTTGTAGATTCGTTTTTTTCTGTGATCATTTTTTCAGTTTCCTCATAACTTCTGAGTGCTACCTTGAATTGACTAAAAGTCATGGTTTTTTTCTTTCTTGGTTATCACGCTGGTAAATGGCTTGAAATCACTTGGTAATCCCTTGAGGACCATGGAAATTAACAGACTGTTGCTAATAACTTCACCAGACATTTTTAAAGAATTTTCAGTAATTTCGGCTCTTATAATATAATCTGTAATGGTTTCGACTTCCATTTGTTTTAGAGAGGTCAGTTCAGTATATAAAGAAATAATTATGGGTTTTCCTTTCGATAAATAATGCTCTCTCAATATGTTCAATGCTTTGCAGCCATCGTCCAGGGCTTCTCTCATTACCAGTGATAGACTTCGGTCATCTAAGCACTGTATTAATTCTGCAAAGGCAGTTGCGTTCTTTTCAATGAAGTCGGGGTCGTTTCTGTTTTCAAGTTGTGTTTGAAGTACTTTGTGTAGCTTTTGAATCCATAGATATCCTAAAATTTCACTTGCCACAATTCGAATTTTGATTCGGATCCATCGAAATAAAGACGCACGTTGGGTCCATAACCTCTAGAAGTGTAAGCCATGTTAAGTTTCAGAACAGTTTCCGATGATTAGTTGTTTTACACAAGTCCTGGAGGTGACTGGTTTGCAGTAGACATTTCTCGAATTGGAATCCACAGAGCAAAAGATTCTTCCCGTGTTGACATGAAGAAAACACATGCAAAATTGCTACAGATTCTGGTTTCTGATTGGTTGGTAGCAGAACGTGAATTAATTTGATTCGTCAGTTCCTAGCAGCATCGTTTATAAATAGAATCTCCCGACTGTGCGGGATCATACCCCATTATAGTGCAAAAATATGGTAACAAAGGTGATAACATACGACAAACATTAAATTAATATGTAGAGACGCTAATTTTTTTAATTTATTTATTTGTACTCACACAGGCCATCATCAGAGACAACTCCCTGGTAATAATCAGTGATATTTTCTGGAGTCTGGTGCTTTCCTCAGATTTCTAATACTCTTCACCTGTTTGTAAATGACTTTGTATTATTGTAATAGCAGTTCACAATTGATTTTTTTTTTTTTTTTTTTTTTTTTTACTGGGAACGACCATTAGTCTTTACTGGCATTCAGGTAGCAATAAGTTCCTCTAAAGTTCTAGCACACTTTGCATTTACCCAGTGAAGTTTTGATTAGTGCTCTTTACCATTAACCTTTCATGATTATTTTGTGTAATATCAGCTGAGGTTTATTATTAGTTGTTGTACTATAGCTAGTTAGACCTACAAAAATTGATTTACTAGTCGAATGAGTGGCAGAAACACGAGAAGTAGTCACATAATTTTAATAACATAGAGATAAAGAAATGGAAAAATGCTTATGTAAGGGAAATAACTCCTATCCATACGTTCAAGTTAAAATAGGAGTTTGTAATTCCTTCAAGAACAGAGGCTCAAGACTATATTAAGTTTTTAGCAGTGTTAAGAGTTAAGATGTCTGCTGAGAGAGCATTCTGTATGGCAATGAAAAATTGCTATTAAAATTCGGTTGGGTGTTTTCTTTAAAACTCTGCAGGTTCACAATTCCACTTTAAGCATCTGAATTGTAAGAAGGTTTTTCTGTCTCCTTTTAAACTTCTGAATAATAATTATAAGTGAGGAAGTGTTATTAAATTTATCATAAAAAAAATGGTTTATTCAGTAAAAACTAAAATGCAAGAAAATGTTAACAAGGATGTATCAGAAACAGGTGGATGAAATAGTAGCGTCACTCTCTCCACACACATGCTCCATTCTATAATAAAGAGCAATATATATTATATATATATATATATATATATAAGACCAAGTAGTTAATAAGACATGTTAAAAACATTTTGAAAAAGAGTTAAAAACATATTTAATTTTAAAAAGGAAACACTAAATAAGTTAGGACTATCTACTTTTTAAAATTAAATGTTTTTAACTCTTTTTCAAAGTGTTTTTTTTAACATGTTTTATTAACTACTTGGTCTTATTATAAGCTCTCTCCTATTTGGTTTTATCGATCTTTTACATCTGGTTGATATTACTTTATAAATATTAATTCTTTAATATTTATAATTTACTTTAGTTTTGCCATCTTGGATCATTTTGGTAAACTTAACTGTAATTCTTATATATATATAGTGTGTGTGTACATACATAAATGTATACATATATTTCTCTTTCACATTCATCCAAAATGATGGCATTAAGCTTAATATAATATGGTATCTATTTGTGACTAAAATTATGTTACAACTATAAAACCATGTATTAACTCTTATTTGTTGACTATTTTTTTCTTTCGCCTTTCTTTTTGTAAACTACTCTTAAAATCGTGTATATGGGGGATGCATATAAAAAAGGTTGAAAAGACAGAGAAGAGCCCTTCCTTACATTCAAGTAAATTCATTTCACAAAAATAAATAAATAAAACAAGCATTCTTCAGTTGGGTAAGTGATGATAGAAATTTATACAGAAAAGGATGCAATAGTCCAGCACTTGTTCAACTTCACATTGAATTGCTGTGTTGTTGGCACATTAATGACATATCTCTGAAGTCTATTCCAACGTCCAGGGATCCTGATTGAGAAAGTGGCTCTACTTTGATTCAATTGAAATGGTTTCTCCTAGATCCATATAAGTATGCCTTTGATCATAAACAAATCATCATCGATTTCTAATGTGCTTCTCTTATACAGAACCTAAGAGATAAACACAAACCAAAAGTGCATACTTACTTTCATGGAAGCTGAGAATGGACAACGAGATTTCCTGCGTCCAAGGACTATGTTTCCGTAAACCAATACCATATCCAGAACGTCCGAATAATTCACCAGCAGTGACGAGTTCGCAATCATTGGCAGCTTCGAATTCTAATCGGGAAGAATCCCAAATAAAGGCCTGCAGTTTTCTATAATATAATTAAAAATATACAATTTAAAAAAAAAAATAATTAGGTACTTGTACAGTTTAATCCAGACATTAAAAAATGAAAATATTGAAAAAAAGTTTAAATTGTATGTATCTGTTATGGAATGAAGTTCCCCCCCCCCCCCAAAAAAAAAAATTCACTTAATTTCATAAAGTAGTTTTTTACAGCGAAAAAACAATTTATTATGATACCGAGCAAAAGGTTCGATTTTTAGGAAGAAAAACTAGTATTAAAGATCAGGAGTGTCGGCGCTTTAAATTATCTTCCCGTGGCGTTTCTAAAAATCCAAACAAAAATTTTTTTTTAAATTCCAAGATGTCTACCTTCAATGTGCTGTCATAAAAACATGTTTTTCCGCTGTAAAAAAAACAAAAAAAAACTCAATCAAATTAAGTGAATTTTTTCAGAGATCTTTAGTTCAAAACGGATACGTACAATATAACCTTTTTTCGATATTTTCATTTTTTAATGTCTTGATTAAACTGCATAAGACTTTATTGTAAATTATTCATACAATAAGATAAAAATACAGTTGCATTGTAGTAAATTTAATCTAGTTTATATTCAAAACACTGATTATAAGCAGCTAAAATGAACGGATTTAACATCATACCATATCTGATAGCACTCAAAGACCAGTAATTTCCAAATGTAAAACGAAAGGTGTATATTTTCAAATTGGTTTTAGAATAATATTTCTTCCATTAAAAAAGCAAAAATCATATTTCTTGCAAAAAATTAATGATTATAACTTCCTCTGCAAAACATTCATAGCAAAACTCATCTAACTACAACCACTGTAAAGAATTTTACTTTTTCTGTGTACTTGAGACTAAACGGAACTTCCATTTGTGGAATACAATACCAGGGGGCTGCTTCTCAGCTGGCTATAACAGTCACTTTTAAGTGCAAATTAATTCATGAACCATTTATCGACTTGTTTGGAGAACTGAATATACATTGTACAAATACTTACACAATTTTTATATAAATATTTTAAAAATTCATTTGCACACACAAAATATATACATTTTTTTAAAAAATTTATTTACATTTTTATATAAATTTTTAAAAAATTTATTTATATTTTATATAAATATTTTTTATTTATTTACATTTTTATATAAATATTTTTTATTTATTTACATTTTTATATAAATATTTTTTATTTATTTACATTTTTATATAAATATTTTTAATTTATTTACATTTTTATATAAATATTTTTTAAATTCATTTACATTTTTTTATATGAATATTTTTTAATTTATCTAAATTTTTCATAGATATCCTTAAATTTAAAGGATACTAATATTTTTTTTCTAGACAAATCATATAATTCTATACAATGAAACAATATTCAATTGAATTATGTTTAAAAAATTGCTGGGAAGCAAAAAAAAAAAAAAAAACGGAATGGTGATAGTTACTAATTCACTGTATGGTGGAAAAAACTTGCTAGCATGCAACTTCTGTACGTGAGGCTATCGTTTGACTAGTTATTTACCTTGGCAATACATGTTCACTTTTAACACAAGAGTATTTTTTAACGTGCATGTAATCTAATTCTAGGCATGTGGTGGCGAATGAAAAACGAAACTCTTCCTCTTTTCTGACATGATTTTCAAAGTGTGTGTGTGTGTATATATAATATATATATATTTTACACGGGAGTAATCACTTATCAAGGCCAAAGGCAACTCGATGATAAGGGTTAATAAGTATACAGTTGTCAATAAGACAATGTTGTAGTAATTGTTAGTGGAAATTTGGTAAATTGGATTACTTAAGTGGACGTCTTATCAGGAACTTGTTTACATTGGACTTGAAGACGACCATATTATAGTCAGCTGGAAAGTAGGTAAATGGAAGAGTCTCCCAGGTGTGCAGTTCTGAGAAAGAAGCTTTGTTTATGGAATCTACGTTTAGGTTTAGGCACAGATAAAGAGTGGGGGAAATTATTGATAGTGTTCTCAGCTAGACGGATGTTTTTCGTGTAAGTTTGGCGAGGGGGGGGTATGCTAAAAATAATGGTTCTCTTTGTTTGTTGCCATGCATCTAAACATTCTTTTGAAATTCTAATAAACTTCAACTATTATGTTAGTTTTCTGATCAAGTCACCCGATTCTCAGACTCTGATATAAGATATTATCATAAAAAATTCTATGTATGTCGTGTAACCACCATTGAAATATGCTCTGATTGAGCTGATCAATGGAGTAGGAAACCAATTAAATTATTTTGGTTAGAGTCAACAGACGTACTTTCTAATTTCCGGCGTAGCGCTACTGGAAGTGGTGGCAAGGCAAATCAGTTCCTTCGCTTTTGTTATTTTGATTTCAACAATTTTATTTTTTATACTTTTATAAACATATTTATTATACAAATTCAAATAAAAAAAAAAACCTTTGTTTAAAATTAAAAACTTTTATTTTTATAATTTCATAAACATATATTTCTGATAAAATTGCAAATAAAATAAAAACTTTTACTTTTATATTTCATTAAAAATGCAAATAAAGACCCATTATGTTATTTTTATTTGGATAATTTAAATTTTTAGTGTATACTTTTCAATAATATATTTTTCTTGTATTTTATTTCAATAAATTGTTTTACAACAGAAATACTGAAGAACAATAAACGTGAAGGAACTGATTTGCCTTGTCACTGCTTCCAGTAGCGCTACGCTGGAAATTAGGAAGTACGTGAACTGACTATAGCCATTATTTTTTGCATGTTATGGCATGTGGTTGGAATTCTGTGCAAAATTTACATATTCCGTGCAGTTCTAATCTTTGTTTAGGACTTCTTCAAAGAGATGTGGAGAGCAAAATTGAAAAAGAGTCTTTCAACAATCAGACTTTCTTCTACTGACAAGTAATGCCCAGATAACGTGAAAATTCATAATTTGAAAACACATGCCACAGAAAATACCTAAATATGATTAACTACCAATAAAACTTGTATGTGAGAGGTTTTTTTCTTGAACACCATTTTGTTTAAATGGTGTCCGAGAAAAACATCTCATATAGGAGCCTTATTTCGTATTTGCTATTGAAATACTTGTGAAACGTGCACAAGTATATCACGTTTCGGTGATGGGACAGAGGTTTGAGTTTAATTGATAGTTCAGGACCTATTAGGTTGGCGACTCTTTTTTTTTTTTTTTTTTTTTTTTAAACCCTGTCTAGGAGCAAGAGACTAGTGGCAGATGCACCAGCACAGATGTGACAACAATACTCCATGCATGAGCTAACCGTGGCCTCGTAGAGATACATGATACTTTTAGTTGTGAGTAGCCTTTTAGCCTTTTATATAGTGCTTTGCTCTTTCTTTTCTATGATTCGATTATGTTTGTGTTTCCATTTCTTTTTCCTTATTAGTTAAAATGAGTGTTGTTCGTTGTTTTCTTTTCTTTTTTGATATCTAAAGTGGCGTTGCGTTATATAGTTCTTTTCTCTTTCCTCTCCATCATTGTGTAATTTATTTGTTTGTTTCTTTCTTTCTCGTGGTGGCTGTGCTGTTTCGTGGCGTTCCTTTCTCATCATATCTGTATTGTTCACCGTTTGTCTTTAGGACCCGCATTTGTCGTTACTGTGTATATTAGTTTGTCATCGCATTACAGAAAGAAGAATTTAAAAACCAAGATTAGGAAAATTAGGTAAATGACAATGTTCTCTCCGATTCTCTCTCCTCAGATCTTGAGCAAGTGGTACAGTGGGGAAAGACGTGGCTGGTTACCTTTAATGCATCTAAGACCAAGCTCTTATCTTTACATCATAAACGCTCTGATCCCCATCTGGCATCAATTGAAATGAATGGCTCTCGTCTAGGGGAGCCCCCATGTTTTGATAAGCTTCTGGGTTTGACCTTTACTCCTGATCTGAAATGGAACACATACATCAAGTCTGTGGCCAAGGTCGCTGGCAAAATGGTGGTATCCTTCTACCGCTCCAGAAGATATCTCGCTAATGATGCAATTCTCTATCTATATAAAAGCCAAGAACGTCCAAGGATGGAGTACTGCTGCCACATCTGGCAGGAGCTGCTAAAAACAGCCTATCCTGCCTTGACAGAGTACAAAATAGACTTTGTGGCTTGGTGGGGGATGCCCTTTTCTCTTCCCTGCAACCTCTCTCCCACAGAAGAGACGTTGCGAGCCTGTCTCTGTTTTATCGTTATTTCCATGGCAAGTGCTCGTCTGAGCTCCATTCTCTGGTCCCCCCTTGCCAATCTTTCACGAAAAACACCAGACTAGCTGAAACCACTGTCAATAATTTTCCCCACTCTTTATCCGTGTCTAAATCAAAATGTAGATTCCATGAACAAAGCTTCTTTCTTAGAACTGCACGCCTGTGGAACTCTCTGCCGCTTGCCTGTTTCCCTCCCGACTTCAACTTGGATGTCTTCAAGTCCAACACAAACAAATTCCTGATGAACCGCCCCCTTAAGTAATGACACTTTATCAAATCTCCAATAATAACTATTACTACGATACTATCCCATTGATTACTGTACACACAATAACCCTTATCCTCGAGTGGCTTCTGGGCCTTGATAAGTGGTGACCTCCATGCAAAAAAAAAAGTACAAGTTCAATTTATATTCAATTATGAAGGACAGAGACAGTTATATTAACTTAATCATAGACAGACTAGAATTTTTAGCCTGTTAAAAACGGAAAAAGTTATAACCCATTTACTTAGAATTTGTGCTTTATGCCAAACTTCTAAAGTAAATGCGGTGTTATGCTGACTAATTCCTATTAATCCTTAACTCTGTATCGTACAGATACCATAATACTTGGCTCGCTATACCTTATCATAACAAAGGTGCATACAAAATTTGAGTCAGATCGGCACAGTGGTTTCCAAGAAAAAAAAACGAAACAGACAAACTGAGAAATATATAGATGGACAGCATTGATGATCGTGTGAAACCTCAGTGTGTGTGTGTGTGTTTTTTTTTTAACTTTCACCGACTGTTCTCTTCAGGGGTTTCTACAATCGTCTGATTTGAAAACTAATCATTCTCTTTCACTCTGTACTTATGTGACGTCGTATCCACGGGTGACGTCATCTCTTACCTGCACATCACTTCGAGTCTGACCCCTCTGAGCGTACATTGTCAAATCTTGCCTCAATGTCAGATCAGTCCAGAATACACTCCGATAACGGTGTTTACTTTATGCATTTTGACCGGACTCATTCGCTTATGTCAAACTCTAATGTATCTACCATCTATAATCAGTCAGTCAATCTCTCTCTCTCTCTCTCTCTCTCTCTCTCTCTCTCTCTCTCGCGCTCACTCACTCTCACTCTCACTCGCTCTCACTCTCTCGCGCTCACTCACTCTCACTCTCACTCTCTCGCGCTCACTCACTCTCACTCTCTCGCGCTCACTCACTCTCACTCTCACTCTCTCGCGCTCACTCACTCTCACTCTCACTCTCTCGCGCTCACTCACTCTCACTCTCACTCTCTCGCGCTCACTCACTCTCACTCTCACTCTCTCGCGCTCTCTCGCTCACTCACTCTCACTCTCTCGCTCACTCACTCTCACTCTCTCGCTCTCACACACTCTCTCGCTCTCACACACTCTCTCGCTCACTCACTCTCACACACTCTCTCGCTCACTCACTCTCTCTCTCTCTCTCTCTCTCTCTCTCTCTCTCTCTCTCTCTCTCTCAAAACTGTAACTCCTGGCTTGTTTTAGGATTACGCCAAAGCGGACATTGACACAAAAAGCAATATGTACCGTATCTGTATACATTAAGCTTATTTAGTCATTATGTCATTATGATGCCAATACATTATAAATACATGTTGGGATGGTACATTGTGTGAGTTTATTTTGAATCGCCTTAAATAGTTCTTAATTGTGTACATTCTCACTTAAACGTCGGATATAAGCATGATACAATAGATATGGTGACATATTTAATCTGAAAACAGAATTGTTACTAATAGGTTTAATAAATAGTAATTGTCTGTATTTTTGAGATGAGGTGTTTTCATTGATTGAGATTGTCGGACTGACTTCCTCATCTTGGTTGTTATAGTCACAACGTTTCGGCTGTTTTGCCTTCCGGCCTTCATCAGGTGTTTTGTATCGAACTGGGGAACCGTTTGTTAGGAGTCTCGAACCCAACCCTTTATTATTATTATTACGGGGGTACCGTGTTCGGACTCCAGCTAGGCTCTGGGACATAGTTGCTGATTTTAACCGACAAAAGACCCATAACAGAATCAGCAAACACGGTACCCCCGTAATAATGATAAAGGGTTGGGTTCGAGACTCCTAACAAACGGTTCCCCAGTTCGATACAAAACGCCCGATGAAGGCCGGAGGGCAAAACGGCCGAAACATTGTGACTATAACAACCAAGATAAGGGAGTCAGTCCGACAATCAAGGTTTAATAAATCTTTTCTCATTTTGTACTTTTGATTTTTCTTATAAACATTTATACAAATAAGACTTTTCTGTGGGGAAACTGATTGTGTTTGTACAGAAATAATTTCTTGACAAAATTCAAAACCGACTTTAAAATTTAATACTCTACTCTATCGTTATTTTCAGGGCAAGTGATCGTCTTATCTCCACTTTATGGTCCTGCACTACTACACTTTGACAGAAAATCACTCGTCTAACTACAATCATTACCAACAATTTCCCCTACGCTCTATCAGTGCCTAAATGTAAGCACAGATTCCATGAACAAAGTTTCTTTCATAGAACTGTTTGCCTGCGGAATTTCCGCTATCCTGCTTCCCAGCTGACTACAACGTGTCCGTCTTCAAATGAAATACAAACAAGTTCTTGATGTCTCGCCCTCTAAAATTATCAAATTTTACCTAAAACTATTTTAGCAGACAAAAGACCCATAAAAGAACGCCCTGTAAAAAATCCAATCATTTGAGACACCTAGCGCCGCTCTACTTTTACTTTTGGAGGAGACAGACAGACCGACATATAGCCGTTTGGGTTTGTATTACTGTACGCATAGATTCGAAAAAGTTGTCAAAAAAGAAATATATAACAAATAAATGTTATCAAAGGCAAGATAAGTTACTTTCCTACCAAACTAGATATATTTTTCGTGTTTTTATTCAATGTAACTTGTTTATTCATCTCGAAAAACATAGTGTTTACCGACGTATTGGAAAATTCAAGATGGCGTCTGACTCCCTCTTTAACACGGTAAGTTTGGGAAAAGGTGTTATAAATAATAAACTAGACAAAATACTATTAAAAACCCGCCGAATATATGTTAAGTTATGTCACGGTAGCATATATTGAGCGAATTTCTAACAGTATTTTGTCTAGTTTATTATTTATTACACCTTTTCCCAAACTTACCGCGTTAAAGAGGGAGTCAGACGCCATCTTGAATTTTCCAATACATCGGTAAACACTGTATGCTTTTCGAGCTGAATAAACATGTTAAATTGAATAAAAACACGAAAATTAAATCCAGTTTGGTAGAAAAGTAATTAATCTTGCCTTTGATAACATTTAATTGTTATATATTTCTTTTTTGACAACTTTTTCGAATCTATGTGTACAGTAATACAAACCCAGCCGTTTATATATTAGATTTTTTTTCTGAGACTTTCGGTGGTATACACTCTTTTCCAAATAAGACTTTTCCTTTTTCTGCTCTTCATTTTGCTTGTGGCAGATCGCTAGTGGAGAGAGAGCAAAGTATACATCCGATCTTCTTGACGATTGATATGAAATCTGATGTCTACGTGGTTGGCGCGAATTTTGAATAGGAGTTGCGAACATTATTTTGTAAGGTTATTTGAAAAATTTTAATTTTTTTAAAAAGAGAAAAGTCTTTTTTTTTTTTTTTTTTTTTTAAAAGGTGTATACCATCAAAAATCTCTGGAAAAAAATATAAAAATCGATTTTATTCATTTATTAAAAAATTTATATAAAATTATTTGGTGTTCAAAAATATTTTGAAACAATGTTTTTGATGATGTGATCAAACTCCTTCTATTCGAAAATATTGGTGCATTTGAACTTAAAGGAAACAATTAAATTTAATTCCCGATTGAAAAACTAATATCGAACATTAAGTAAATAAATAAAAATAATACATTTGATAGATTTGTTTGTTTTTAAGTCTGATACCATTACAAAGGATTTATTTATATCTTTATTATAGAGCCATTCTACATGGGTTAGCTAATGTGCATAAATACAAACAAAAAAAAACTACGAAATTCAAGTAACAAATAAATTTTTTTTTTAATTATTCAATTAAGTAAACAAGAACAATCGATTGAATTAAGTTATTATTGTTAAACATTAGTAAATTACTTAAATTGACAAAAATTAAATTTAGGGATGTTATTGAAAATTCTAAATCATTAATAACTTCAACATCATAATATAAATCTAAGTGGCATCAAAATAAACCCAACAAATAGTGCATTTGATTCACGATCAGATGCATACAAACAAAATACAAATATTATTTTAAAGATATATATAAATTTCTTATAGCACCTTATATAGAGAATTTCGCTCAGGCTTGAGCTTCAATGTAATCATAAGTGGAAATTGGAATGTGATAGGATTGGACATCTATTTATTTAACATCATTTTTCCTCTGTTAAGGAATCGGACGTTTTTTCCTCTGTTAAGGAATCGGACGTTTTTTTCCTCTGTTAAGGAATCGGACGTTTTTTTCCTCTGTTAAGGAATCGGACGTTTTTTTCCTCTGTTAAGGAATCGGACGTTTTTTTCCTCTGTTAAGGAATCGGACGTTTTTTTCCTCTGTTAAGGAATCGGACGTTTTTTTCCTCTGTTAAGGAATCGGACGTTTTTTTCCTCTGTTAAGGAATCAGACGTTTTTTGATATAACACAAGCCCTCTAGTATTCACGGTTCATCAGGTCAAATTTCTTCAAATTCAACTCTGTACGGTCTTGTCTAATCACTTCTAAGTTTTCCTTGACCAGCCAATTTTCCTGCCATGTAAAGCAGCCATGCTTTTGCAATGATTTATCTAATAGGATGAACCCACTACATAACTGTCTCAGCATAACCGATTTATCCTACAGATAGTCCCTACGCTGGGCAAATAGTATTTTCAGTTTTTTAATTATTTTTCTTCCTTTGAAGATTGTAATGCTGGATATGGGCCAGCCAAACCAGCTGCCAACATTGCCTCGCTTTTCATTGAAACCAACCGAGAGCTCTTTTTAGTATCCTCACTGTTCCCTTGAGTGCAATTGCCTGGATCTCTTTTGCACTTTGTTCACCAGGAATATTAGTTAGGTAGGACTCCAGGTTCTTCTTCATAAGCCCTGAGTTTTCCTGGCCTAGTGTGTTGGGTTTGATCAGATTTCACATCGCAGATCCATCTAATCATGGATCTGTCGTTGTGTTGCAGTGATTGAAAGAGGACTAGATAAAGGTTTAGCATTCACTGCTCCTAAAACAGCTGCTATACAATTTATCTCGAACAGCTGGTGATGTTATCAGAGGCAACAGCTCACAAAATTTCATCCAGTGCTTCCTTCATCCTTGTAGTTATACTAAGTTCACATCCACCAACTACACTCGGCACATCCTCTGGGTAGAATAAATAATCTGTCTCCGGGGTGTTATTATCTAGTACCACTTCTTTGTGGGAGCAACCACCAATGAGAGGAGAACAATAGTTCAAATAATACAGACATTTTACAAAGGCATTTCAATGATGGACAGATGATTGAAGATTAAGCAAGTGAGCAGACAATTGATACATTTATTTCTTTTAATACATACATTAAAAAAAAAAGATTTAGTTGGAAATTTAAAAATAATTTAATCAGCATTTTTAATTATGCTGTTCACTTCTATTTGATATTCCTCTTCCATTTTGAATATCGACTGGTATCATAGAAAATGCTTGTGAAGAATCTAAGAATATGGAAAACAGAAGAGAAAGCACTATCCAGACCTCCACTGAAAAGGGCAGAGAGATAGAGAGAGAGAGTAGCGAAATCCCAAGTAAATCGCTTCTGCAAGACTAAAAACGTGAGTATCAATGATGTGCAAAAGAAATGCAGAGTACTAGAAAAAAAAAAAATTGTGAGAACTCCTAGGGAGTAAGAAGCACTAATAATGAAAATGTACAGTAAATAGATGATATGCCCATTTCGTTCATGTGACTTACTCGTCTCTGACCTCTTGTATTGCTTCTTCAGCAGTGTCGTAATTACGATTCTCCATTGTACGAAACATCGTGGACAATTCCACTTGGCGTTTGAAATACATCTCCACAGCGCTCTTCTTTACTGTGGCATATTTAAAACTCTCTTGGGGATTTCGAAGCTGAAAAAAGAAAGAAAGCAATAATTATACTAATAGGAAATAAAATGATACTTTTAGTGGACTGATTCTTGTCTGCATTAGCTCACTCAGATAACGACTCCTTATATAAACAACTGGAGTTTTGTTGTGTTGATGACATGTAGCAGTAATTCTTTCGCTCTCCTCTTCTATTTCATTGTTGTTTAAAGCCACCATATATCTGTCATGATCTGTTTTGTTTTCATTTTTTTTAATAGCAGTAGCTAAATATAAAGATATTAAATATGGTGACACACAAATATATAAGGTATAACAATTCTTTTTGTTTTTCTTTATATATTAGCATTTTAGCCGGATGTTGCCCGGGTGTTTGGAGGTGTATGTTGAGCAAAAAAAAAAACAAACCCAAAAAACGGTCAATTTTTTAAACTTTGACCCCTATTATGACCCCTTAACATTTATTGTTTTGGGCTCAAATCAAGTTAAGTTAGATCCATATCTAAGGAACATATATCTAAAATATCAAGTGTTTAAACCCAAAATTGTCGGAGGAGTTTGGTAGAGTTCTCAAAGGTCAAATGGTTGAACGTTGAGCGCTTAACAACCAAATTTCTGGCCGAAAACCGATCACATAGATTTTCCCAAATCTCAGTACCCTGTATATCAAATTTCGAGTCTGTAGACTTTAAATTGACAGAGTTATTGAAACGCACATATATATATATATATATATATAGTATTGTACTTGACTTTTTTTATATTTGTGAAGAGGTAAAATCTAGGAGGTGTTATTGTATTAGTAATGGTGTGATGACACTCCACTCCAAAATGTTGCATCAAGGTGTCAAGTTGTTTATAAAATCATTGACAATGTCAAAGCAATTAAGGGTAGTTGACACCAGGATCTGTTGATCTAATAAAAATATTTCTTTTTCTGTCTTTTTGATATATATATTCATATTTCTCTTCCACTTTAATCACCACAAGAGAGATTTGCAGTTGGAGTTTCATCTCGTTTGTGCTGATCATACAAAGCTGAGTGAATTCTTAGACTTTATCTGTTTCTTTGAAATGATAGATTTTATATTCTTATATCTAAAAAAAAAAAATGTGCTGCTAGCTCATTTTAGACAAGTGCTCAATTTCAGTGTGACTGTTCCCCCAACCCAGAAATAATCTTTGGATTGGAAGGGGATCTGCCTATCATATCACCCAAGGAGTTTTTTGTGCCATGCCAGGATGTCAGAAACCTTTCCAGGAACATCCCCAGTGCAGAAAAACCAACTTCTCTGGCAAGCGATAGAGTTACACCTTGATGTTACATTGGTACACATTAGGAAGTCGTCCCAAACATGACCGCTTTCTCATGGTTCAGAAAAAAAAGAGAAAGATTTTATCAGCTTATCCATTACACATCAATCGACCCCCTGTCCATGACTTTATATGCCAATCTTTTAACTTGTAATTGAATTTTCCGTTTTTCTGCTTAATATAATCTTCTGTAGAAAATTCCATTTTTAATATTATTTTTACATACCCACATCCAATTTTTTTACACTTTAACACAGCGATGGAAAATCTTTAATATTCAATCTGCCATTTTAGTGGCGCCATAAAATTTGACCTGACAATAATTAAAGCAGTCATATTAATCAAAATTCGTTTTGACATGTCCTTTATTTCTATTAGAAAGTTGTATGTGTGTGTGGGGTGGGGATGGAAACAACATTGTTTTTCTATCTTTTTTATATCCAACAATTTAAACAATTTTGCATATTTGTAACAAACTAAAGTTACAGGTGCATGTCTCAAACTGTATGTTACCAAAAATAAATAAATAAATAAATAAATAAATAAATAAAATACCAGATCGGATATAGAGAAGTAAATTGATTGGAATGTTAGTTTTCGATAACAGACCTATAAATAATGTACTTAACTGGATAGTCTGAATCAAATATAGATTTGTCAGATAAATTGCTGTTTCGGTTCAACATTGAAAATCTGATAAGATAAAGAAGCAAAATGGAAAAACAACTAGGAATTTACAATGTTTCGTTTCTTTCATTTGTTTTAAACCATTTATATGCACAAATAAGTTGTTTATTCGGCTCAGTTGCGATCTTTAGATATTGATTTTCATGTTATATATATATATATATATCCACCATTTGGTAACAATTTATCAAGCTCTAAGTATCCGTTTAACTGTATCTTGTATTACATATCTTTTAAAACAAACACATTGTAATTTTAATCTAATAGTTTTCATTTAAATTACCCCTCTTAAAAAATTAATGAACATAATTTTTTAAGAAATATTTTGGCAATTTATTCTTGCATTTTATTAAATCACTTTAATTTGAAGTTTATCTTAAGTGTGATATGTTTGTAATCGTAGCAATTATTTCTAATTACACAAATATGAACTGATACTATTTAATAGTTTAGCGCGATTAGTTTTCAAGTGTTTTTACTTAATTAGGTGTTGTAATACACAATAATTCCTTTTTGCTAATGGTTTTATGAAGTGTCCGGCAATTATCATCCAGTATTCTAGAAAAGGTTTAAGCAGTCAATAAAATTTTCAGGAAAAAAAAAAAAAATCAAGAATTAAAGCTAATAGGAGCAGTGCTTACTTAACTGAAAAAACATCATAATGAGTAAATGAAACAATGACAGTCTTTTCTGAGAAGTTAATCCGATGATTATGAGTTAGTTCCAAGTGATTCATGGGGAAGTGGTAGTAGATTTTTAGACTGAGTGAAATATACTCCTATCTTCTAAGCATGACGGTTTTGAGAGAATCAGTTTGGTCAGAATTAATGTAGGAAATTATACAATTGAATGAAACCGACTGATAATTTCCAAAAACATTGATCAGATACTTGTTGAAAGCATGTACATAGTGAAATTATGTGTGGCGTCTCTGTGTATAGAGCTATGACGTTTGACTTGAGAGGGAGAAAAAAATCAACTTTATTATGTGTATAGATTATATGTATGGACTTAATTTTTTTTATTCATTTCTTTACTATTACCAATTTCTGGAAACTTATTGCAAGAAAAAAAAAAAAAAGAAAAAAATGATACCAAATTTTAAAAATTTTTATTCTCTTTATATAAGTAACAGTCTTATTTTAATTTGCACTTTTTCGTTTTTCTTTTCTTAATTTCTAATCTTCTAAGAAGAATGGCACGCAAATGATATAATTAGTTTTTGACCCCACAATTTTTTTAAAGCAGCGAATTCACGACATAACATTAAAGCATATTTTTTTGAATTGCGAGTTTTTTCTTTTTTTTTTCTGATTTAGAAACGCTCTTATTCTGAATGTATGCATCTCTGATCACGCCTCCCTCCACCCACCATTCGAACACTCTCAGAAACGATAACGAAATAAACCCCGAACGCACTAGTTTGCCCATGCAACAGAAACTGGTAAAGAACATTGCTCGTTAACACCTCCACCTGACTTGTGTAGCCTCTTTAGGCAATTCCTTAACGTTTTAAAGAAATGAAAATGTAAAAAAAATAAAATAAATAAATAATAATAATTATGGAGTTAATATCTGTCTTTTTTATCATTATTTTAATGGGTGGATAGATAAAAAAAAAAACCCAGTTCATTTCAAATAGAATAGATGTCAGCTCAAGTTATCTGAATCAGTTTTTTCAATAAAAGTTTTGAAATAAAGCTGCAGTATTGTTTTCTTTAGGGCGACGACTTTATCGTTCCACCCTGTTTACCTAGGTCAGCTCTCGGTCAGGATTTTATCCGAAATTATCAGATCTTCAATATTATTTTATTGTTTTAAGATGATTGTCCATTGTGCAAAACATGACTCATCACTATCTGTCAAATAGTTATTGTTAAGGAGTACAATGTGTGCCACATCACAAAGAACCATGATGTCACATGTGTAATTTTAGAGTTTTATCTCTCCACGACTAATTGCTCTAACAGGGCTTGAAAGTCTAGTCTACCCTACTATTTCACTAATATGTGAAGGGAGGTGCATAAATTAATAACCTTCCCAAGGATATTAAAGAAAGCGATGTTGTGCATTCCTCAACAGAACACAACAACGACGACATACCAACGAGCCTACTTCACCACTTTTAACCAACCAACTGATTCGACCATGTCTCTAAGACAAGGGATTCTTGCTTTGAAGTTTGAGTAGGTATGTCGACCATTGTTTATGAAGCAGAATAGTGAGGGAGATGAAGTATGAAAACGATGCTTTGATTTTTTCTTTTTTTTCTTTGTAAATTCCAACCGTAGAAAAATAGAACAAGAAACTAGTGTGCAAGAATTTAGGCTTATACATTTGGTATTTATTTTGGAAATTCAGAAAATAGTGAAATGTTGCCTAAAAGATAACATAAATGAAAATAAAGGGACTTGGATTCTGAAAAGAGAAATGTGGAGGGGGGGGGGGTCACAAAATTAAGGTTGTGTGAACTTGAAGAATACAAAAAAAAAAAAAAAAAAAAACTTAATTTGAAAAAAAGAAATGAAACTTTTAAATTTACTTGAAACGTAATTTACATTAATTGTGTGTTTGTTTTTATTAATTTCATTATCTCACCCGATATTTATATTCTTTTCACAAAGTATAATGTGGCGCAAGTTTGGATGTTTGATTTAGTTGCTTTGTTTTGTGGCATATCAACGCTTTCTGGATCATTTGATGCCAAATTCAGTCATTTTGAAAGAAAAAAAAAAGTTTTTGTCCTTCAGGTTCTTTATATCTTCAAATATTTATTCATAGTGTTTGGTTTGGTTGTTTTATAGAGGAAATTTGTTGTTTCATTTTTTGACTTTGCATAACATGATTGAGTTTTGCAAAGACAAAGTAAAAAAACAAGAAACCCTTAATGTTTGATGCATTTTAGGTTCGGAAGATATAAAGAACTTGAAGCATGAACTTTTTTTCTCCCCAAATTACTGGATTTGTCATTAAATAACCTATAAAAAGTTATCATACTATAAAACAAAACAACAATCAATTAAATCACCTCTCCTCTTTCTGTCTAGTAAAATAGCTAATCCTAATTTTTCCAATCTGTTATTCACATCTTGATTGTTTGACATGAAATTGAATCGAGTGATATACACACAAATTTACAACATGGATAACTTTTTAAAGATATTCAATTTAAGATTATAATTTTTTTTTTTATCAAAATGACTAATTTGACAAAAGATTAATGTGCCATATAAAAAATAACGGCAACAGACAAGGCTCGATTGCCTCCACGTTAAAAAACGACCCTGGTGTCTAACTCTGTCCCGTGGGGAGGCATAGTAAATAGGTACCTTAAACTCTACTTTACACTTCACCCCCCCCTTAATTTTCCACTACAAACAGAACCCGAATTAAATGACTTGATAATTACTTTTCTTGGCATGGACATAATGAAAAACTGCAACATATCCAAAGATCATCTAGCTTTAGTAATAAAGAAATGCTTTGCTGAGCTGGCCCGTGGCCTTGCTAAATTCTTTAACAAATGCTTTGCATGTACTTACTTGCTTCTCTAATAACTCGAATGCATTTTCTGCACCCCAACTACGCCTTGAGGCAAAGGCATTTTCCAGGATATATATATTTTTTAAATGAATTAAAATGTCTTCATCAGGAAAAATACATTGATTTTTATTTGCTTTCTTATGTGTCATGCTAACATTTGGTTGATCTTATTGGAGATGTTATTTTAATGTCCGATTACAATAGTGCAATACATTTGCACACGTGTCAATAAGTAGTAGAATAGTTCTACCATTGGAAGTTTGGTCAAGATCAAAGTGTAGTATCTGTTCTTCAGATGCTGCAAGCTATGACTAGCTATGACTAGCAAAGACCAGATGTGGGGGCAACCCCACATGCCTGACCTTTAACCAGCTCCCATTTCCCACCTCTCGGGAGCTGGTCCCCTTTTTCCCTTCCCCCTCCCTTCACTCCTCACATTAAAAATTGGCCTTGTGCCTAATTTGCTCGGTGGGGGAGCAAATAAATACCATCTGTTCTTCAGATGCTGCACTTCCATTTCTTGGTCTCTTTTGGTGGAGGAGAAATCTTTCACGACTGAGACAATTTTTATTTTTGTACCTTTTCTCCACGTTAAAAAAACGACCCTGGTGTCTAACTCTGTTCCGTGGGGAGGCATAGTAAATAGTTCTACCATTGGAAGGCCACCATATTTGGAAATTGGAAACGATTTAACGAATATATTTATCTTAGAAAAATCCATATCATTTAGTCTTTAACCGTTTTCGATTAGTAATATATTTGTTGTAAAAAAAAAAAAAAAAAAAAAAGAAAAAATACAAAAGAATGTCATTCTTAAGACCAAGTTGACTTGAAAATACAGAATTTGTTTGTGGAAAGCCGTGGCCATGATGTGACGTCATGCTAAACTCTTTTTCAATTGCCTGCATAATTGGAGTACTGAAATACATTTGTTCTAAGATATAACTAGAGTGTTGAAAACACCTTCAGTCGAAGACACGTAAAGAGTATCATTTTTTTGACACGAGAGTCTGAATCTTAAGGCCCGTGTAGACAGGTGGTTCAGGTAGTAATAAACAAGACAGTTTTCTTATTTTGTAGGAACTGGGTTGAATAATTGATTCCAGTTCGTCCCAAAGACTACAAGGAATTTTTGCTTTGCAGTTTAGAACTGTGTTGGAATTTAGGGCGTTATTTACAACGCAGTCATACTAGATAAACATTAAACTTGTAGCATAGAATAAAACAACCATTTTGTTTATGTTGCTGACTAAACAAAGATGAAGTTTGTTTTTAGAATCGGTACTTGTGCAAATTTTGAAGACATAACTTTTTTTAATGGAAATCGTTTCAGACAAGGTATAAAGCCACTTGATATAAGGAGCTAAAAAAAAAAGAAAAGAAAAGTACTTCCAGGTCAAAAATTGTCAATGATAAATATTAGATAGAATAGATTCTGATCCGAATAACAGCAATGCTTCTCTCTTTGTCAGAAAGATCGCTCCTGGAATGTGAGGACTAAAGAACGAAATAAGGGAAGCGAATGTTATGAGGCTGTAGAAAGTAAACTGAAGATCAACTTTCTACTCATTAAATGGATATAGATAGAAACGGAGAGAGAGAGAGAGAGAGAGGTCTATATGGATTAAAATAAATACTTTATAATGTGATAAAAAGTATCTACTAAAAATACATTTTGCACTCTCCTTCTAATGAATATATATTTTTAGGTTTCTGATTTTTTTTTTTTTTTTTTTTTAGATGAGTTGATTATTCATATTTGGATTCTTTGAACTACTGTTCTCATCTTGAGTGTCATATATATATATATATATATATATATATATAAAAACACACGATGTTGAATTATCTATGTATTTTCTTTCTTTTTTTGACATTATATTGTCATGCATTTTTTTTTCTAAGCAAAGAATTTCTATTTTTTTTTTTTTTTTTTTTTTTTTTTTTTTTTAAGAGTATTGGAAAGGTAATAACCGATTGTTTCTGCATAATGAAACGGATCTGTAAAAAAAAAAATACCGAAATTTTAACATTTTGGAAGATCTGTTTTGCATGAAAAATAAATATTTGGATCTTGGAATGTAACTATACTGTTATACTTTTAGATATGCTCTGTTGTATCTAATATATATTGAGCTTTTTCTTTTCTTTTTAGCTTCTAAGAAAAAAGGATTGGTATACGCAAAGAGTGAAATATAATCGAAAAAACATTTTTTACAAAAAAAACATATATATTATTATTTATAATTAATGGTTCCATATTGTGTTAAATTCTATATAAAGTTTACTTAGTAGATGATCGTCGCCCAGCATGTATGCTATTCTTTGAATCGTCTTACTTGCCACCGTTTTTCTCTGGAAACCAGCTGGCTTTATGGGACAAAGTAAAAATTATAGACAGAAGAACGATAGAGAGCAGGATGACTCAAAAGAGCAGCGCGTATGCTGGGTGACGATCAACTACTAAACAAATATGGTATAGAATACAGCAAGTGGCTTCATGACTTGTCCGTTTTCATTAAAAATTAGTAATGATTAGCAATTTGTCTTATAATGATTTTGGCTCAGTCTATGAGAATACTATTTACTGTTTATCTCTACATATATATATATATATATATATATATAAAAAGCACTTTGTGTGAATTCGTTCTCTATGGACTCCTAAACGGCTGGGCCGATTTTTATGAAATTTCATATAAATGTACTTTGTGTCTGGAAGTGTTCTTGCAATACTTCTGATAAGTATCAAAACATGATATTCGAAAATATCCCATTAATGAAAAAAAAAAACAAACAAAAAAAACACATTTTTACCAAAGTTAACACTCTCTATAGCCTAACATCACAAGTACATTTGAGAAGTTTTAACACCGTACAAGCAGAAGGGCTCAGCATATAAAATCAACAGTAGGTTCTTTAGTAAGACGGGGGCACGTTCAGAATGAATGTTTCTTTTCAGAGCACAATCTAACCATGATATATGACTTTTGCATTTTAAACTATAATTCAAGTTATATATATATATATATATATATATATAATTTGATAAAATCAACAGTAGGTTCACTACAGTGCAATGTAGACGACTATTTATTGTACACTGTCATTGTGGGAGGCCTGTAATTTTTCCTCCTGGTGCACTGCGGTGGGTTCCCGACTAGAGCAGGCAATCAATCGATTTGATTGAAAAATGGGCAATTTCACAAATTTCAATAACAATAAAAGCATTGCAAGTGTAGAACATTCGTTGATCGTCATTCAATTCCGGGTAACGCCGTGTCTCCATGCTAGTCTAATATAGAAATCCTTTAGTATTTATATAAGGCCACTGAGTTCAGTTTTTATTTAATATGATTATGTTATTTAACTCTGTATTTGTCTAAAATGACAATGTTATTGAGTTTAGTGTTTATCCTACTTAACAAGCTTAGCTTAACTAAAATCCTACTTAACAAGCTTAGTGCTTAACTAAATGGCAATGCTATTAAATTTAGTGTTCATCTAAACTGACGATGCCAGCGTTTATCTACCACTAGTCTCTCCCTCTTAAACAAGGTCCAAAAAAGAATCTCAAATTTAATAAGTTTCATACTATCGGTTCGGCTCCAACTGTTGTCACATCACTGCAATGTTGTATCCTGCATCCGTTTTGCAAGTACTTTAATGAAATGTGTTCTGATGAACTCATAACGCCTGTACCCCTTGATGTACATACTCCTGACTAACCAGTCAAGCTCCAAAATCACACCCCTACACTGTCGAAGTTCCTTTATCCCGGAAAGCCTTCTACTCCAACAGTTTCTTCCCTCGGACTTTGGGATTTCCTCTTTGTTTCCTGCTCCCCTGACCATACAAACATGCAGAAGATTAAATAACTACATCTCACTGCTCAACTCCCCACAGTTCTCATGATCCCTTGCAATGTTATTGAGAATTATGTTTATCTAATATAATAAAGCTATTTAGCTTACTGTTTATCTAAGGTGCACGGGATTTAATCATTTTTAATAAATATAAAGCTATGCTGCGGAGTCTCATGTCTATCTAAAAGTACATTACTATGAAGCTTAGGTTTTATCGAAATTGAACGTTTTTTTGGTCCCCCGCCAAAAGGAGGGTGGACCTGTAAATTCACCCTTGTCCGTTCGTCTGTCCATACTTTTCTTAATAACTATACCTTGGAATTTTTTGAAATTATGCTCAAACATTAAACATGATATGAGTAATAAAGTAACAGAATGGATTTTCCGGGAAACTCCGGTTGCCCCCCTTGCGGGTGCCTTTCGGATTAAAATGGCTAAAATTGACACTTTTGTGCTTATTAAAAAAATTTTTTATAAAACTTTCTGAAAAATTGTAACTAAATGATTTCTATATATAATTTTGTTTGTCCATACTTCGCAATAACTCTTGGGTGTGCCCCAGGGTCTCTTTTAGAGCTTAAAAAAAAACACTCCATTTTGGGGACTATTTTACCATATTTGTCCAAAATTTTTTGTGTATGTCTATTTAGCTGTTTTGCATGGTGCTGAACTCAAATTTAAATATGTTAAGGCCTTGAGGACTTTTGGGGCTAAATGGAGGGGTGCAAATGATGGACTTAGTCATTTCTTTATTCTTTTGGCATGGTGCAAAACTCAAATTTACATATGTTAAGGCCTAAAACTACACTGTTTGCTCCTTTTCACCAGGATTTGACGTCCCCTGGGGACTTTTGGAGCTAAATGGAGGATGGTGGGTGGAAATGCTGAACTTAGTCATTTTTTTATGCCTTATTCACTGTGATCTCACAGGCGACTATGCATGCTTCACTTGTTGCTCTTAGTGTTTATCGAAATGACAATGCTATTAATCTATGTTTGTAAATTATTCCACTTGCATATATAATAAATTGAGGTGGATGAGTTAGTTTGAATTATCAGGAGATGAACTATTTGGCTCAAGGACAAAATGTCATTTAGCATGTTCAAAGTTGAAGATGACTTAAATATACAACATGTGAACAGAAGTGAAAATAGGAAAATGGGGAAGTGACGTAATAGGGGGAAAGAACGTCTGTGTTAAGTTCATGTCGGTTATCAGAGAAGCAATTAGCGCAAACATATGGATGGGTTGGTTAATCAAAATTTAAGTCTTCCACTCTTTGAAACTTTCCTTTTTCTTTCTTGTTACTGACAACCAATGTAAACCTGTACTTCTCAATAAACTGAGATCTGTTTCACACAAAAAGGGGCTTTAATATATATCGTTTCTGTCTGTTAAGCAAAAAAAAAAAAAAATAAAGATTATTTCGAGGTGGATGATGCTGATTTATTCTTCACATAACTCCAACCAAACTTACATGGTCGTTTATTTCTATCTTTGCTTTCTAATCATTAATCCACAACAGCAAGCAAGGGAAATCACTCTAATAACTTAACACAAAGTACAGATATCTTGGCGCTTCTACAGAATTGGGACGAGATTTTCGGAAATTGTAAAACTGAATTTCACATGAAAACGATGGTATCTACATATTCCTCGTATTTTTAAGATGATTATATCCAAAAATTACGAAAATTGATAGGGTAGAAAATTATTTATTAAAGAAAATAAAAACCAGAATTTGATGTAAATGATCGTAAGACACAGAGTTTAACAGGGAGGTAATTTTCCATTCGAATTAAACAAAGATGGCAGCAATTTTTCACCTGCTAGCACAATGTTTTTTTTTTTTGTTTTTTTTAATAATTCAGTTATATTCAGGTAATTTCGACTGCATAATTTGGAAGCTACCATTGTTATTTATTAGAATTGACAAAAAAAATCAGTTGAAACCATTATTTTTTTTTATCTGAAAACTCCATTTATCGACTACAAAATCTCGTCCCAATTAATGCAGAAGCACCGACATCTTTTATCTTAATACGAAGGGAGACAATTTAACATTGCTGATGTCATCATCTTGTGAACACTAGAGTTACCCAAAATATTACAAAAAAAAAAAAAAAATTAAAACAACCAAAGTAAAGCAAGTCTTCATTGCAACAAGTTTCTCAAGGTGAAAAAAATATTGAGGTATGAAACTGAAAAATTGATTAAAAAAGAAAAAAAAAGTATCCGACAAAACTAAATTCCTTTCCTTCTGTTCAATTGTCACGTTTCTCTTGCCTGACATTTCACCAGTTAACTCTCATTTTCTCACAGCTCAGCAGGTTACCTGTCTCCAAATTCCACTTTATGTGGTTTCGTCCAATCACCTACGTTCAAGTTATCGTTGGCTGGTTAATCTTTCTGCAATTCAAGACTTTCATGCTTCTACTGCAGTTTATCCAGGAGGATGCATACTCCACACAATCATACCAGCATAACCGATTAGTCTTTAGGTTAACCTCTATGCTGAGCAAATGAAGTGCTTTCAGCAAATCCTCTGATCACGGACCTGTCATTGCACTGCAGTTGCACAAGAGAGTAAGGCATAACCACGTTGACACCGGTTCTCATTAGATCACGGAAGTTAAGCAATGTTGAGTCTGGTCAGTACCAGATAAATTTGGGAATACCAGATGGATGACCAATTGGGGAATACCAAGCACTGCATGTAGGGGGGATGTTAACACCTCCCTGCAAGAGTTGCTAAAACCTAACATCATAATCTCCTCTAACGGGGATATACATCCGACTGGAGACTGCTTGTGAATTTCATACTCCCATGAAACTTCCTCCTTTCGAGTAATCCAGTTAAACCCGCCTAGGTTATGCTTTTTTTTTTTTTTTTTTTTCAGTTGCACAAGAGAAGACTGTGTGAAGGCCATTACGCTTCTGAAATAGCTTCTATACAACTTACTCTGGATGTATAGAGGAATAGCTCGCAATGCTATTAAAGTCAACAGCTCACAAAATTAGGTTCCTCCAGCCTTTATCCAAGGTATAAATTATATTGAAATCAACACATCTTAACTCTATACTTTCGAATTGCTCTCAGGAAATACAGGGACAAATGAATGTGCTACACATATTTTGTCATGCATTTACAGCCTCTTCTGCTTTTCTGTCTCTAACTTGTAATTTTCAACCCTTTCAGCCATGCCATTGATGGTTGAGATCTTTCTGATTCTCCCTCTTCTCTAAGTTCACCAATAATGCTTGGATCCTCACATTGCTCCATTTGAAGTGAATGGCTCTATCCTTGAGGATAGAAGCTTCTAGGACTGATCTTCACTCCAGAGTTGAAAGAGGAAAACACATAAAATCCGTTGCCAAGGTAACTGGGAAAATGGTTAGATCATTCTACCTCTAAAGAAGGTATCTTATTCCTGAAATCCCTTACCTCTATAAGTGTCTAAAGATGGAGTACTATTGCTATAGTTAGAGAGGTGCTGCTCAGACAAACCCTTTTCTGCCTTGACAGAGTTTAAAACCGACTTCAGAATCTAGTGGGGGATGGGCTTTTTTTTAATTACCTGCCGCCTCTTCATCTACTCTAGCATCATCTAGATAAGTGGTGACCCATTAGTACGCAAAAAACATCAAAGTAAAACAAAACTATCAACAAAAAACAAAAAACAACAAAAATACAAGTAATGTTTCAACTTTTGAGATGAGGATTGCTGATTGGGATAATTCAGACTACTATTCTCATCTTGGTTGGCTGATGTAACCTCATATTTTCAGGTGCGTCTTTTTTCCACTTGCGAATCTTTGTAGAATTCAAGAATCTCTAGAGAATTTCGAATTTGAAAGTTTCATCTTCACTAAAAAATAACATAACAATTAACACTTCTGATGGATCGAGAACAGTCTATTACCCCCTCCTATTGATTAAATAAAGGATTCAAAGTTACATCTTGGTTCTTGAGTTTGACATATAGATTCCAAAGTTTGAAAAGATACACAGAAAAGTCAGAGATTATATCAGCAAAAACAATGAGAACAATCCAAAGACTAATAAAAAGATTCTCTTTGGAATATTACAGTTCTATTTTTGTATTTTATATTGATAATGAAATTTCCCGAATTGAATACATACTCGTGGGTCGTCAATTCCAGAAATGGAAGCTTCTGGTCGATCCAACACCAAGAAAGCAGCTAAGTTAGCTGTATAGGAGGCAACGATGATCATGGCAAAGCCTGCCCAAACCATTCCTAAAACACGGGCACTGAAGCTGCGGGGGGTACCTGAAATGCAAAACATTATGCTTATAGTAAATTTATACAAGTCAGAATGAACAGAAAAGACGTTTAATATTAAACCCTTTCTCCTTCATTTGGACCATACCGACTAAAGTGTGCAAAATATCAAAAAAAGTAAACTTTTAGTACCATTAGACTTTCACCTAAAAACATATACTTAATTTATACACTTTTTCATTTACCACACACACACACACATATATATATATATAAAATTATTTTTATATACTTACAGATATTAGTGTTTCCCGCTTATGCAATCATCAGTGCATGAGATGACTATCAATGCTAGTCAAAGGATTTGAACCCTGCAATGAAGCCACCTTTGGCTCCATTAGCAAGGAACATACCCCAGGACCACCGTTCATCACCACAAAATTAAGGAAATTTTAACATTAATGGAGCTTAACGTTTAATACAGAAGATCTTAGAGTAATCTAGTAACAGGTTAGCTGACCTACTTTTTCAATTTTCCCAGACAGTGCTCAACTTTAGGAATTTTTTTTTATTTCTTAAAGTAGTGATATATTATATGTGTGTGTGTGTGTGTGTGTGTATTTAGGCAGTATGCATTTTAAGTTAAGAAGCCAGTAGGGAAATGAAGGAGGAATAAAAGAGGGGGAGGGGTCTTTTGTTTTTGGCTTTGCAGAATATGATTTGAGTTTTGCAAAGAATTAAATGACAAAAACAAGTGTTTTAATGTACAGTGCATTTGAGTCTGGGAAGCCAATATGTTCAGCCAGCCTGATCTTGTAGCACCAGATTCCCTTTAGACATTTAATATAGCTTAGTGTTTGTAAAAAAAAAAAAGCTTACTATTTAAGCATCAAACAATTATAATATTAGCTAATGTTGTTAGATATTATTTTATGTTTTGGAATCCTTTGAGATGAGGCTTCATAATCTGAGTTTTTTTATTTTTTGCAAACTCTTATCTTCATCTTTATTGTTGTTGTTTCACCACAACTTATCCTGTCCTTCTTCAGGTGGTTAACTGCGACACGATAGGAATGCTGAGTCCAGTAATTATAACCTTCCACAGTTGTTGTTGTCTCATCACGTTTTGGCCAACTAATCCTCTGGCCAGCTTTGGGTAGGATTGAAATCGCTATCTTCAGAACCGTAGAGATTTAACACCTCTATCCAATGCGCCATGGGCTAATGTTGTGTTTGACACTTTTCTTTTTTTCAATTTTATTATCAGTTTGTTCAAGCTAGGGCTGAAGCATCCTACTGGATGCCAAACATTTACCCACTATTCCAACTGAGAAATCTTTTTAAGATTCCAACCGTCCCTTTAAGTGCAATTGTTTGTATGCACCAGTCCAAATATGACAACAATACTCCATACACGGGCGAATGGTTGCCTTATAGAGGTACTTTCGGGTGTTAGTAGTTCTCTAGCACGGTAGAGAGAGCCCACCTTTCTTGCAGCGGCCCTGGCAATGCCTTCAATGTAATTGTTCCAACTCATGTTTCCTGTGAACGTTAGGCCAAGGAGTTTGAAAGATGTACTCTCAGATAAAGAGTCGTTGGCCATAGCTATTGGTGGTAGAGAGGGTTTGACTTCCAACCGACTATTTCCTAATTATTCACTGTGTGGGATTAACTGGCAACCTTGACTGACAATGCCTTTTACAAAATATTCAACCTTTATTATTGGAACATTTGTTAAATTTGACTCCCAATGACATTGAAGCCATATTATTTCCAATGTATTGTACATTCTTATATAATATTTAACCATTATCATTGGTAGACAACAAGTTATAAAGCATCACAAATGTTAGTATAAAACAGGGCAGTAAAATAGTCCCATGGGAAGGAAAGGATGAATAGGAAGCAGGGGTGGAGATAACAGTTTACAGCTGAGTCAAGTCTAAGGATGATGATTTTTTTTAGGGGAGGGAGTGGTGTTTCACAATTGGAAAGAGTAAGAGTTTTGTGTGTGTGTGTGTGTGTGTGTGTGTTTTGCCTGCAAGCGCGCATCATCCTCCCTGGATCAAATGGAGTATATGTGGAATATTTACCACTAAGAGAAAAGGAAACCATCTTAAAATGATGAAGACGACCTGTTCTACTCTTTAATGAAAACACACAAAAAAAAAAAAAAAAAAGCGGAAGGAAAAAAATATTTTGTTTTTAAAAGACACCCACGAACAGAAACTTTGGGAAGCACTGAACGCTTACACTAGGGAATTATTGGGAGAGGGGTGTCAAAGAAAAGTGATAAACTGTTTATCTTGTGCAGCAAGGGAGGAGTGGGGGTGAAGGGAGGAGTAGCTGCTTTTATTTGAGAAGGTGTTTTGCGTTTGTATACGAAAATATATAAATATGTATAAATTACTGTGAAAATCTTTTCTTCTTTTAGTTCAAAGAATTTTTTTTTTTTTCTAAAACCAGAGGAAATAAAGCTGATAGTGTCCAATGAAAATAATGTCGAAAATATCAAAGCCTTTTTGGAATGATAAAAATTGGGATTGAATTATATGTTAAAACGGGAACTCTGCATTAAAGGATGCTTTCTTCTTCTTAAGAAATACTGGTGAAATTTCAGATCACCCTCCCACCTCTCCTATTCTGAAATATTTTTTTTTTTAAATTCGGTCACAAACATGGTTTTTATTATTGACTAGCGAGGGTACCCGGCGTTGCCCGGGTGTTTGGAGAGGTGTGTGTGGGGGGGGGGTAAATAAAAACAAAATGAAAAATAAAGAATAAGTAAACGTAATAACCCTGTTTAAATATTATATTAAAAAAAAATTGATGTTAAAACTTAAAAAAAAAAAATCGAAAAAAACAGCGAACGTGATGAAAAAAAAACAAAAAAAAAAAAAGCGAACGATGTTAAAAAAAAGCCAACGTGTAAGCGAACGATGTTAAAACTTAAAAAAAATCGGAGAAGCAAAAACAAAACAAAAAAAAAGCAGCAAACGTGATGGAAAAAAAAAAACATGTTTCAATATGAACACTTTAAAAATCGAAAATAAAAAAAAATTACAACACCGTTCGAACTTGCAACCTTAAGATAATGACGCCGATCCTTTACCCACTGAGCTAAGAGTACGTCAGCGAAATTGGGTCAATTTTTATAAACTCTAAACTAATTCAAGAAAGAACCTCTTTTTGCGCATGTGTATTTGGTTATCTTGTCATGAAGGAACGAAATTAACTTTGGCCGCAAGCCAGTTTCTGGGTTTTCCAAGATGTTGGGGAAAACCAGCTCCCCACATAAGGGGGAGTGTCCAAATGTATAGCAATTGTCTGATATAAGGGGTTTCCACCGCATTGATCAAACATCATTGCTTTTCTGGACGTCCCTGTCACAAGTGCCAGGGAACTGTTGGGTTATGCTACGAATTCAGTTTCGTTTTTATACCGAAAAGGCAAACAAACACGCGTATACCAAGAAATATTGTGAAAATAGCACGTAAAAGTCGCTGAAATTAAAGATACACGCGAGCTCGTTTCGTAAATCGTAGATATTATAATCTAGGTACCATACAAAAGCCTTTGCCGAACATACACAAAAAATGCACGCATTTTTGCTTTTATATTATAGATATAGATTTATTACTGACTAGTAATTGTGTTTGCTTCTGGTGGAGTTCTTTTTCTAGAAATGATATAGGTGGATATGTCGGTGTTAAACGATACAGACTGAAAACCTGGGTGTACCAAGTTCGAATCTAATTCATTCCACAGAAACATTTTCATCAAACCTATTTAATGACTGAATTTGCAAGTGATTCAAATATACACTAAAAAGCAAATGGTTCTAATTGTTACCGTTTTTCTTTCACCGTTTCATTTGGATTCGCTTCCCTCTTCACTTCCAAAAGCAAGTTAGTTTTCATAAGAACGTGCTGACTCCAAATATTTTTTACCAATGAAAAATCATTTCAAACCCAAAAAGTAACAAATCTATGTCAAGCTAATAAGCCGATGTGAACTTAAAAACTCTTATAAAATGCGAAAATAACAGCCAAAACCTAGAGACTTTACCATTTCGCCGTGACCCAAGAACGCATGCTCAACACCTCGCCTCCCCCATTTCTTTGAATGGCCAAAAGGAACTTCAATGACTTGCATACAAGCCTTCATTTCATGCACACATTCCTACACACTAGCAAGAGTCAGACGAACAGAAATAAATTGCCACTCACATCTATACACGCACTGACAAGAACAAGGTAAATCAACACACATACACACTGGCAAATACTCACATACGTATATTACTCACACATGCATATGCACACTTTGAACATATTAACCTACACATTTCTAAGCCTTGTGACTACTAACTCAACTTTCTTTATCAAACACAAATTTGCACAAATGAATATTTTTCTAATTGCTTATAAAACTTTAGATATAAAAATGTTTTGTTATAAAATTTCGTTTTTCTCAATTTTTCATTTACAAAACTGTATTTATGTTTAGTTAGCACTTACTAATTGGCGACCCTTCTATTTGCTCAATATTTCATTTATTTCCATTTTAATATATGCAAGCACGTTCATCTATATCCTTCATTGTCTTCTTTCGCTGTAAGATAATTTTAATACTCAATTTATATTAGATATCGGTGTAATTCTTAATACCCGAGGACACTATGGTTATCTAAACTGACCCTGCCAAGACCAGGTACCATGCTACACCGGTACTTGACCTTATATCTAACCTCCTGGGAAGGAGGTAAATAAAGTTTGTGCTTATTTAGTGAGGATTTTTTTTTTTTTTTTTTTTTTTTTTTTGTGCACAAATTTCGCATGTAGAAGATTAATTGCTAATTTGTTATCATGTTACTGTTTTTTTTGTTTTTTTTTTGTATTTTTTATGTTTTGCGTTTTTCCCTCTTTTTTTTCTTATTATGAAGAGTAAATTGGAGAGTCAGGTGAAGAGTACTTTATAGATATTTGTATTTGCAAAAATATTAAATAATGATTCGTTAGCAGTTTTTTTTTATTTAGTTTACTATCGATTTACGGCTAATACACACAATTACCAAAAAACGGAAAAAGTTTTAATAATTGTCCTATCTTTTTGAAGGGTGTCACATTTTTAATGTTAATTTATTGTATAAAATTGGAATATTTTTATATTCTATTTCATTGTTCGTATAGTGGAGCACGTGTGGGAGTATCTTCTAAAAGCAGACAGTCGCCATATTGAATATGTATTTTCATAAGAACACATGGTGGTTGGAAGTAAATGGGAGGCGGGGAGGAAATAAAAATGAAGGATAAGGAGAATGTTGCATATATATATATATATATATATATATATATGTATATGTATATATATATATATATATATATATATATATATGTATATGTATATATATATATATATATATGTATATATATATATATATATGTATATATATATATATATATGTATATATATATATATATATGTATATATATATATGTATATATATATATATATATATGTATATATATATATATATATATGTATATATATATATGTATATGTATATATATATATGTATATATATATATATATATGTATATATATATATATATATGTATATATATATATATATGTATATATATATATATATATGTATATATATATATATATGTATATATATATATGTATATATATATATGTATGTATGTATATATATATATATATGTATATATATATATGTATATATATATATATATATGTATATATATATGTATATATATATATATATATATATATATATATGTATATATATGTATATATATGTATATATATGTATATATATATATATATATGTATATATATATATATATATGTATATATATGTATATATATGTATATATATATATATATATGTATATATATGTATATATATATATATATATGTATATATATGTATATATATGTATATATATGTATATATATATATATATATGTATATATATGTATATATATATATATATATGTATATATATGTATATATATGTATATATATGTATATATATGTATATATATATATATATGTATATATATGTATATATATGTATATATATGTATATATATGTATATATATGTATATATATGTATATATATGTATGTATATATATGTATATATATGTATGTATATATATGTATATATATGTATATATATGTATATATATGTATATATATGTATATATATATATATATGTATATATATATATATATGTATATATATGTATATATATATATATATATATGTATATATATGTATATATATATACATATATACATACATTTATTTCTCAGAAATTTTCTAAAAAAATTAAGGACGATGAAGTAGGTATTTACTTCCTTCCACCCACAGGAAGATGTGACACAAGGTCAGAAGGTAGAGAAAATCAAGCCTGTACCCCTAAAGGAGGAGTACTTTACCCTTTTAAAAATTATCTGGGCAGCTCTGGTGGCATTCCTGGTAGGAGTACTTAGGGTAGTAAACAATAAACCTACTCTATCCGAAAGACAGAAGGCAACGACCTGGGATGGTAGACCTAGGATTACCCAGAACCATACCTCAGTTAAACAGATGTGAGGTCATTCCATACTAAAAAATGGCCAAGGCTCCATCAGATGTATCCTCAACTGGCATAACTATAACCTACTCAGGCTGTGCTAGATAAGGACAATGAAGTATAATGCATAAAATTGATTGCAGATTATAATTGAAATAAACATGAATTGCCAAGGTAATTACATTAGAGAGAATGCATCGGCTATATAAAGAAAATAACCTTACTTTGTATTGTCTGGGAACTATTCTATGCTGTGATCAGTTGCAAAAGTGCTATACTGAGACAGCTAAAAGGACCATGGTTGAATGCCTTGTAATGTTATGACCCTTTAGGCTGTGATCATGGCGTATTATCTGTTAACTGTGGCAAGCAGGGTCAATGGTCAAAACATTATTATTATTGTTACTGTATTCTTATTAATTGATTTGAGCGCTGGATGGTCGCTGGATCAGTTATTATGATTAGAAGAATAAACAATTAAATGTGGGAAAAATGATTGACGTGTGAATCGCAAAAGGAATGTGAAAATAGAAAATAGATGTAAACATTATTTTGGGGTTTTGAATAAACAAATAACTAGCTGTGGGCATTAGGTTGGTCTGAGACACGTAATTAGGTGACGTAAGAGAACACGTGATGTAGTTAGTTTTGGAGAGATTCAGAGAGTTGAGGATTGACCACCAGAGCGAACAGACGTCTAGACAGGGGTGGACAGACAACTAGGGAGCGAGCTGTAAGAATAGAAAATGTAGACAAACTGCAGATCCTGTGAAAAGCATTTGAGACAACTGTAATAAATTTATATTATAAAAATATAAAGAGTTGTTTTAATGGTTTCACAAATAAGAACAGATGTCTCAATTGGTTGGTGCTAATCACTTCATGGTTCGTCATGGAGCAGCGGGAAGATGCAGAAGAACTCTTCAAGAAAAAGGTATGAAGCATATATTATTCTTCTTATATATGAACTGTAAAAATATCCCGTGTGATAAGTCTGATACAACATGACTCTGTTTACACGTCAATATCATGTCCCCTGGCTAAACAACATACATACGATTTATAAGCTTATTATCTGTCTGTTAAAAGAACAATATCTTACATCCACTAGATAACACATGACACGTTTTAATATATCATCTCCTCCAATATAAACAAATATACAACAGCCTATCTATGAACTTGTAAAAAGGATATTTGACCATAAACATGTCCGTCATGAAAGCCATGTCAAAATGTAGAACTAAGTGGAATACATTCACTGCTTGAAGCCCACACTAGAAACAAAGCATCAATTTGAAATCTTACACTATAAACGTACAATTCTCTTTTTTGTACTTCAAAAGTTAATGACTTCATTCTCTTGTTGCCAGTATAATCTAGGGGAAATAACTATAATATCGTTCAAGGGATGTAAACCTGAATATACTGCCCTAACAGTTTTTAAACGAACATTTACATTTGTAAAATTAGCTCTTTTCACCCCACATACAAAGTAGACAGAATTCAAGAGTTAATTGTTTTGATTAAAAAAATAAAATAACAGAATATTAAGTCGTGTGTATTCATAATATATGATCCAATAAAATCAATAAAGGAAACCTATGCTGAATAAATCGATTAGGTTGGTACAAAAATGTTTTTTGACGTTCAGCTTATATATAAAAAGCGACATTATTATTGCATCAACCTAATATAATATAAATGTAAAGCCTTTATGTCTGTTTGCAAGGGGAGGTAATTTGCACAAAAAAAATCCTATACTAAGATCAAACAACTCTCCTTAAATTTTATAAGGAATCTAATGATATTAATTTCCATCAAAGAGTCTTGTAATAATATTGTGGGTTCTGCATTTGTGTTGGACATGCATAAATAGTTAAAATAATGTTTTACTTTATTTTTGGTAAAAAAAAAAAAAAAAAAAAAAGTAAAAATAATATGGAATTCTAGCTTACAGGGGTCGTCTTTTATTCATTATTCTGCTTTTTTTTTTCTTAAGTAATATAGTAGGAAACCATAATTCGGATAGCAAAATAAATTTTAAATTGAGAAACAAAAAAGGAGGAGATAAGGGGAAAGCAAGAAGCAGGGGGAGCAAGAGTTCATGCATACCTTCTCCAATTCCACTGTTGAGTAATACTCCCCAGGCAAACCACATTGCACTTGACAGGTTCAAAGCATCCTCCTCTGTGTCATCGCTTTTGGCCAATTTAAAACGACCAAATGGGCTGAACCGGTCGAGGAGGTAGAGAACCAGTGCTACGACGTGGACGGAAAGTCCAACTAAGATCCATAAGGTGTCTTGAAAGGGCTGCAGGAAGGATGCTAAACTTGAGTCTTTGCGGGTCTGAAAAAAAAACAAAACAACAAACAATAACAGTAAGACATTTCAGGTCAATTATAGATACTGACAAATGAAGATTGGTGTCATTTGGAATTTCCAACAACAAATTCCTTTATTTCAGATCTAATTGTTCCTATTTACAATACCTCCCCACTGGACAGTTAGACACCAGGGTCGATTTTTAGGAACAAAAATTAAAAATTGTTTCACCCGTGAAGAATTGCTCCTCCAGCGAGAGAAAATAAGAAATTGAAGTGCAGCATCTGAGGAACAGATACTACACTTTGATCTTGGCCCGAAGGTCAAGAACGCAGGAATTTTCAGATCTAATTGTGGCATCATCTGAAACAATTTTTTTTTAATGAAAAATTATTTAGTCACATGAATATTTATCCTTATATTTTTAAAAACTGTTGTTAAATATAGCTGCTATTTCTAAAATAAAACGAATTAAAAAAAAAAAAAAAATCTTGTTTAAAAGATTGTTTATCATTTGTGTCAAAGGTCTACATAGACCAGTGAAGCAACAGATTTTAGGAAAGAAGAATTTTATGTTTTCCTTCCTAATTAAAAATTTATGAACATTAAATAACAAAAACCTCTTAAAAACAAAACAATGAAAAGGTTTATTCAATTAAAAAAAAAAAAAAAATGATCTGCCGGTTAGAAGTAAGCCATTTCTTCGGCGAAGGTTGATGCACTGAAGAGCCCAATGGGTCATTAGCTTCTATGGCGAGAGTGCAGGAGATGTTGTGTCCGGGGGGGGGGAGAGAGAGAGAGAGATCTGCTCGTTTTCTGTAGTTCCCAAAAGGGACTGAAGAAGTTCCTTAGAGGCCAGATGAATCAATTAGCTCCACAAGCTGATTGGCCAGTGTGTGACCAAATCACTTAGTGAAGGGGGGGGGGGCTTGATTCACAAAGAGCATTTGTAACTGCTATAGGATAAAATGCTAAGTAATCATTAGTTTAAATGACTGTCTTCTGAGGATTGAAGGTTCAATCCTTACTAAAGACGATACTAAAAATATAAGTCTCATAGGCAGGTAATAAACAATCAACTTGCAAAGTGCATTGATTCCATCTGACCCCTGAGGAACTACTTCAGCCTTCTTGGGAATCATGGTCGGTCAGCAGCGAGGACTTTGGAAGCAATGAGGAATAACACCCCTTCTCTATCCTAGGCTAATAGGATAAGAGTGAACTTGAGAGAAAAAAGGGTAAAGACCTGGGCAGAGATAAATTAGTCTTGATTGGAAATCAATTCCTAAAAGCCATCTAACACATCCTATCATGTAAAATGGATGTCAAACTGAATATGATGATAATCACAATTTAAAAAAAAAAAAAAATACCAGATTGATGAAAAAAAAAGTATCCCTTTATAGACTAAAACAAATCAACTCAACCTTTTTTAAATTCAGTCATACCTGTAAACTTAAGAAAACAAAATCAATCAGCAACAGCTTAACCGATTTTCTTGACTTTCAAGGTGAAGTTACGGGCAAAGTCGAATGGGGTTGACTGGCACCTAATAGTCAGTTATAAACATGCAATCTCTGCATCTAAAAATAAAATAACTCTACCTTTTTTACGAGAATGGTGAGTCCTTGGTATTTAAAGGGCTTGGAGAAATCTATGTGCTGGGCTCGTTCTGGATTGATGGTTAAAGGAGCCATGATCATATCGGCTTCTGCCATAACCAATTCTCCAATCATTCCATTCCATTTCTTCTCTGAGGACCCATTTCGCTGAAATATAAAAAATATAAATAAAATATTGCATCTCATGAAAAATATCTTGATCAGTAATTTTTTTTTTTCATAAGTATATAAGGTTTATATAGACTCGGTTATAAATAAGAAGATATAAAAATGAACAAATCTGAGTTCAAAAGTTAAATGATTTTATACAAAGATGCATGAAAAAAGAATGGCAAAGTGTAATATCTGTTCTGATACTACAATTAATCGTTTTTGTCCAAGAGAAATTTTTCGAGACTGAGGCAATTAAAATTTTTGTTTTAATCTAGAATGAACCTTATTAAAGTGTGACAGCTGTCTTGCATTTGTATTTGTTGTTCCATTTTTACGGCATGCTTTTGGTTTGTTTTCTTTTTGAGAAAGAAAGGTATCTCTCGAAATTACCTAAGACATTTTGCCATTACTTGTTTTGATTGGAATATTCTTCCTATCTTGAGTGTTATTTGCGCAACGTTTTCGTCAGTATAGCCTCTGACCTTCGTCAGACATCTTGGAAAAGAAAGGAGAAAAGTTACTGGCTTTGTACATGGTTTCGTATTCTTGGAGTTGTTTTTATTTTTATCACCGTGGTTTCGTATGTGTGAAAAGAATTTGGTTGACAAGGGGAGTAACTTTAATAAAATTTGATGGGATTGCTTCCCCTTTTACCATCGAAATTTTAAGAAGAGGTTATGTAACTTTTATTTTTCTTTGTAATTAGAGGTTCCCATATACTGCTGATCTCTATGCTTGGTCTGCTGAATAAATTTTCTTTTTTTAGCATATGTGCCACTTCTTCAAGTCGTCTAACTCTCCATTTAACATCCCTGTCCAAATCTTTTTTCACATATATGAAATCATGATGAAAAAACAAAAAAAACAAAAAACAAAAACAACTCCAAAAATACAAAACCGTCTACGGAGCAAGTAACATTTCTTCTTTTTTTTATAAGATGAAGGTCAGAGACTACATTAACTGAAATGTTGCACAAAAAACACTCAAGATGAGAACAATAGTCCAATCAATACAATTAATATAAACAATCAGCCCTCATCTCAAAAATTCAGAACTGTAACATTGTACCATCTCGTTTATATTTAACAATCATCATCATCATATCTTATCGCAATAGAAATTAACCCATCGCATGGCGGTGCTGTTTGCCTCCTTAAGGTCTTGGTTTGAGCAATGAGGACCCAATTGGCAGTTTTCCATAAGGTGGTGCATCGTTTGTACCTCTACTCTAAATCAGTACTGACTTCTCAGAAGGAGGCCTTGAGATACTTCAGATGGGCATGGAATACCTCAACATCACATCCGTGTATAAACCACTAGCAACCCCCTTTTCATGGCCGCTAACATGCAAGAGTTCCAACAACGCGAGCCTATACATTGGTGATTTTAACAGCCATAGCACCACTTGGCGATACAATGAGACAAACAGTGATGGGGAAGCAGTAGAGGCATGGGCTGCTGCAAATGAACTCAAACTTCTCCACAATACAAATATTTAACAGTAAATCCATACTTAGTAATTTTTATATGGAAGGTTTTTGAAAATTAAATAGATTTACAAAGATTTATAATTTAAATCCAATCTCCATTTGTCTGTTCTTATGCCACACATCACTTCACTATCCTGGTGTCCTTCTTATTCACTTACATATTAAAAAAAAAATGTAAAAATGAAGGAAAGTAAAACGACTACAGGACAACACCAAGTGTGCACAACTAATGTAACATTGTGCATATGAGTGTGTTAAGTGTTGAGACATTATGCTGAACAAAGATGGCGGCAGCAAATCAAATCGACGAAGAATCAATGCAGTCACGATTTCGAGTGTTAATTGATTCCTAGTAACAACGATGGTGGCGAAGAATTAATGCAGTCACGATTCAGTTGTTTCGAAACTGAATTGAATCCAAAATTTGACATTTTTTATAATAACATTTGAAGCTTCTGGTTGGTTGATTGTCATAACTGTGGTTATAAAAACGACCGCCAAAATTATTGGAGTCATACTCTCATTAGCAGTTAAAAACATTTTAACAAAGTGTGTTTGAAAGTATCAGCAGCAGCAAAAGATAGCTAGCTAAAAAAAAGTCAGCACTGAAGGAGACGGACATGAAAAGGGCCAACTGTACCCAGCATGTGGTCGGAAGAAAGAGAACCGCGTTCCAGGTTAAAATGTATATGTGGCAGTGAGAAACATTTTTTTAAGTGGTGCCGAAATTTACGGGAATAAAAACGTTTTGTAAAAAAGAAAAAAATGCCGACTTGGATTTTATTTATTTCCAGTTTTATTTTCATGAATTACTAAAGTAAAATGTAACGGCCACGTTACATTAATCTATCTATACTTCTATAAATTCGTTTTTCTTTTGTGTGTATTGATATTCATATTAAAAACCCTCATTTCTATTTATTTAAAAAGAAAATACAATTTTCTTAGATATGGCTTGTGGAATTGTTTTCACTAGCAGAAGATCTAGCTAATTTGCATATTCTTTTAAACATCCATTTTAATTAATTCCCTATTTATTGCTTCAGTTTTTTAAGGAGATAATCATCTTTAGTTAACTATTACGTGTAATTATATTCATGCAGATTTATACTTGCATAATATTTGCATAAAAAGGTTATAGTAAACACAAAATTGTTTCCATATATATTTATGCATACGTATATATTTTTGTTGAACAAATTTTGCCTACCAAACTCCTCCTAGAGTTTTTGGTCTACAGACATGAAACTTCATATATAAGGAATTTGAATCAATGCAAAACTTTATATTTGGGTTTTAGCCTGGAAAAATCGGTGCAAATTGTGAAAAAAAAAAAAAAAAATGAAATTTGCCAGGTGAAGGTCGAACGCCGCCATTACGAATGCATAACACAGTAGCTATTGGTTCATGTTTTAATTTTTAGCCTTGCAGTAAACATGTTTTCATAGCCCAGTCATTGACGGCAGAGGCAAAATAAATCGTGATCTGAATGTTTTGTTTCGATTCTCGGGTGTGGCGCATGAGTCTTTTTTTTATATACTTTTAAAATCATTACTATATATTGCATCCAATCTATCTATCTATCTATAAAAGTAAAAGTATCTTTCTGTCTTTTCTCTATGGTAGTTAAGGAAGACTATTATAAAGAAAGGCATTACTCTACATATTCACATTTTTTAATATATACATACGCACATAACCTTATGAACAGTACATAGGGCCCGAGCAATGCTGAGCGGAACTGCTAGTATATCTATAAAAGTGAACGTGTCTGTCTGTCTGTTGTCTGTGTACATTTCCCTACGCAATAACTCTGTCAATTTTAAGTCTACAGACTCGAAATTTGATATACAGGGTACTAAGATTTGGGAAAATCTTTGTAATCCGTTTTCGGCCAGAGATTTGGCTGTTAAGGGGTCAAAGTTCAACGATTTGACCTTTGAGAACTCTACCAAACTCCTCCGCCAATTTTGGGTAAAAACAATTGAAATTTTAGATATAGGTTCCTTGGATATGGATCTAACTTAACTTTTCTTCCCAAAACAAATGTTAAGGGGTCATAATAGGGGTCAAAGTTAAAAAAAAAAAATTGACTGTTTTTTTTTGTTTTTTTTTGTTCAACATACATCTCCAAACACCCGGGCAACGCCGGGCTGAAATGGTAGTTAAATAATAAAGTCGTGTGCAAATTGCAATTGTTTATTTTATAACAAAACTTAACAAAAGTAAAAAAAAAATTTTTTGATAAAGCGGTTAAACCATTTAAGAATAAGAAATCATCAGAAAAGGAGTTTGCAATATATAAGAATTCGGTTATTTGTTATCTGTTTATTTTCTTTTTTTTTACACAGGATTCACCATTTATCAAGGCCCGGAGGCCACTTGAGGATAAGGGTTAATGAGTGTACAGGAGTCGATGGGAAAATGTCATCGTAATCGTGAGTAGTAGGAATATTTTCAACATTTCAGCTTTAAGATGATTGACCACTGAAACAGCATCACCTTTATCAAATTAGTTCCAGTTTTATGATAATTTGGTTTCATTATTAATCCAACAATATCGTTATATTATTACTAGGGCTGTGACAACAGCATATTCCTTTCATTGTTTTGACTCTTGAGTATATATATCCATTAATATCTTATGTTTCTATATAGACTGATGTGGTTCTCGGTTGATTGACTGTGTGTTACTGTGTCGGATATATACTTGAGTCAAAAGAATGAAAAGAATATTCTGCTGTCACAGCCCTAGTTATTACATATGTCATTAAATTATTAATTAAACCAAATTGTTATAAAATTATAAAAAATTTGGTTCAGATGATATTATTTTAATGGCACCCATCTTAAAGCTGAAATGTTCAAAATAACCAAAATGTTACATTTGTTATTTTATCATCCTCTTCTGAATAATTTTTTCTAACTTCCAAATTTTAAAAGTTGTGTATATACAGTAGAACCCTGGATACGGCATTAAAAATTAGTAAAAAAAAAATACAGTACAGTATATAATACATATCATGAATAACACCGTAAGGCGAAGCTAACATCGTAACCAGGGGCCGGACAACAGTATTCCGCATCGCAACCTGAAAAACCCGTATTCTAGGGCCACCGTATCCGGAGTTCTACTGCGCGTGTGTGTATGTATATATATATATATATATATATATATATATATATATATATATGAACAGGAAACGCACACGGACACATTTTTAAATATGTTTTCGTGAGTTCATAATTGTACCTATTTACTATGCCTCCCCACGGGACAGAGTTAGACAAATTGATTCTTTTTATCGTCATATGTGATGCAAGGGAAATAACTCTGAAATTTCTTATTCAAATGTTGGAAACGTTAGAATAGTTAAAATTCATGACATATATCCATTAATAAATTATTTTGCCATAAAGTGTTTTTTTTTTTTTTTTTTTTTTTATCGATAGTTGTATACGACATTTCTGTGAAATTTTCATTAGGTTTAAGCAATCTTCCAATTACTATTAACTTTTTTAAAAGTCTTTCACATCAGTTGTTTCGGCTCTTTTGTTTCAATCGTTTTTGATTTTGTCAAAGTATTTTCAGATTTGATTTCTAGTTATCAAAGAGTTTACGACTGCTTAAATATTATGAAACCTGTTTTGAATGGATATTCCAGCTAGTATTTTTTTTTTTTTTCTTTTTTACTGATAAGTCACTACTTATCAAGGCTAAAAACCACTTGAGGATAAGGGTTGATGAGATGAATGATGATAATTATTTTTTTATTTAAAAGAATTTGTTTTATTTTAATTATATTTTAACCCCAAACAAGGTACATTACCACTTTGGTGTAGGGGGCTACTATCAGGCACATGAGCTACTGGGATACTATGTAGGGAGTTAGGCAGCAAGATGTCGGTTCACGTTACACTTGAATTTCTGCATGTCAGTACAGTTGAGGAAGCAGGGACCCAGGAGGGAATTCCAAAGTCTAGCGGTTCTGGGGAAGAAACTACTGGAGTAGAAAGCTCTCTTACATCTAGGGATCTCTACTGTGTAGGGGTGGGATTTAGCTGCTTGTCGGGTTTGTCAAGGGTATTTACGCCGTGGAGACACAAGTGCTTGCAGCTCGTCAGAGCATTCACCATTAAAATACTTGTAGAACAGGCAGAGGGATGTAACATTTCGTCGATGGGACAGAGGCTGAAGCTTAGATGACAGTTCAGGACCTATCAGTTTGGAGACTCTCTTTTGGACCTTGTCCAGGAGTGAGAGACTAGTAGCAGATGCACCAGCCCAAATATGACAACAATACTCCATACATGGGCGAATGATGGCCTTATAGAGGTACAGGATACTTTCAGGCGTCAGTACCTTTCTAGCACGGTAGAGAGGGCCTACCTTCCTCGCGGCGGTCCTGGCAATGCCTTCAATGCAATTGTTCCAACTCATGTTTCCTGTGAACGTTAGGCCAAGGAGTTTAAAAAAATATGAGAGACTTGAAAATAATGAATGAAATAAATCATATTTTATGACTTAATAAACACGTTATAGAATTGCCTTAACATTAATATATTAGCAAGGTGACCTAACGTTATCCAGGATTGAATGATGATCGATGAATATTTCACACTCCCATATTTTTCTTATCACCCATTTTTCAATCAAATCAATTGATTGCCTGCTCTAGTTAGGGACACATCGCAGTGCCCTGGGAAGAAGCTCACATGCCTCTCACAGTGACTTAGTCCACAATACATTGTAGTCTACATTACATTATAGAGAACCTACTGTTGACTTTATAAAATTATGTTTTTATATATAATGGCTTGAATTAATATTTTTAAATGCAGAAGTCAAGTTATATACTTGAATGCTTCTCTTTAGAGCACAATTGATTTCGTCATTTTGTCATATCAAAGTACCTAATGTTGATTTTATATGCCTGGACTTACTGGTTGTACAGTGATAATGGCTTGAATTTAAGTTTAAAAGGAAAGTTAATTATCATCACCCTGGTGTCTAACTCTGTCCCGTGGGTAGGCATTGTAAATAGGAATTATTATGGTGCAGTTGTGCTTTAAACAGAAACATTCATTTCCCCTGTCATATCAAAGAACCTACTGTTGATTTCATATTTATTTGTTTTGGCTTATCTTCTATATAAATAAAACAGTAGGCGTATCTGTGTGTGTAAATATCTAACAGGTAAACTCTTAAACTACTGGTCACATAGCACTGAAATTCTCAAGAAATAATATTCATGCACCAAGCGTGGTTTATAGCGAATAATATATTTGCTTACATGCATGTATATCGCATACAGACATCGGCAATTTTACATGTAAAATATTCATTAAACATTAGCTGACTTTTTCGTTTTGTATGTACATGCGCGTACATTCGGTTTTTTCTCAGGCTGGAACGGTGTTTTTTTTTGTTTTTTTTTTTTAAATTTCAATTCTAACTTCTTTCAATGTTTTATCAGGCTGGAACGCACCTTTTTTATTTCAATTCTAACTGATGACACCAACTCATTTTTTTATGTCTTTATATTAAAAAAAAAAATTTACGTAAATTTTACTTGCGGTTTGAAATTTGTAAATATGAAAACAAACCTATATATCTTTTTTACGATCTCATATTTACTTAATTTCATACATTATTTAAGATGGAGGGGGGGATGACACATGGAATACGGACCGTGCTGAAATATTAACGTTATTTAGAAAGCCATTCTTAATATGGAGAGGGGAAGGTATTATTTAAACTATTCTGTACTTTCACTTAACAATTTATTAAATAAGAAACTGACATGTATTATCTCTATCTTTGTTTAGTATTAGTTAATATTAACTATCCGTTTCTCAATCCAATTTCTTGATTAGTTTATTGCAAAGCAAGTGTGTTACCCAATCACTAATTGCACTTTGAAATATTTATTTTTTGAGTAGCATGAATTTTAAATAAGGTGCTTCTACAGTGTAGTGCCTATATTAAAAAAATACAATTTATAATAAAATCATGTATTTTGGAAAACTACTGAGTCATTTTCCGGAAGTGACGTCATGTGTTGATGATGGTGGGGTGGACAAGCACGATTATGTTGCTTTAAAAAGTACTCTGGAGGCCGCCAGGGATTACCAAACTTTTTTAGGTGAGGTTGGGGTGTGGTGAATTAGTGCCTGTTCATTCTCTTAAGCATTACCACCACTTTTTCTGTTTGTGGAGAGGGGGGCAGTAGATGATTTCGCTGAAATGCTGTGTCAGAACAGATACTACACTTTGATCTTATTTATATATTTTATTGCCGCAAAAATTTGAAATTACAATTATAGAATTGAAAAACAAAAATTATAAACAACAAAATTAGGCACAAGGCCCTAAAAGAAATTGGGGAGGGGAAGGGTACAGGGTCTTTGTGATTATCGTGAAAAATTAACAGATGTAGACATTGGAGTCTTACTCTTGACTGGCAACATAATACCTCATTCACTCTGTGGATCCTAATCTAACTAATGATTTCCCAGCGTTTGGAGTAAAAGATAACATATTTACAATTGTAAATATGTTATCTGTATGTTGTGTGTGCATTTTTTTTTTTTTTTTTCCCCAAAAATTTTAATGTGTATATGTGTATGATATAAAAGAGTTCAATTTCATTAGACAAAAATAAAAAGTTTATGAATTAATTGATGTAAAAACAGTTCGTGGAGTGGGGAAACTAATCAAAATGTTCATTTCAAAAATAAAATGTAATTCCTACTTGGTTGTTAGTATGGAGCCCCTGTACTATTCTAAGTGACTAGACCCCCCCCCCCCCACACTGTTTTTCGGGGGATCCGAAAACAAGCAGGGATATCCCTATTGGGGTTGGGGAAAGAGCCTTAATAAGAGTGGGAGAAAATAAAGCAATGGGTGGAGGGGGTTGGAAGGTAACCTCTGAGTAGGAGGATGACCGGGGATATCAAAACACAAAAAGTGGGGAGGGGGGGGTTCAGGCTTCCACCGGGCAATGCCGGTTAACGATTCCTGCTAGTACATTATATATATCTATAATATAAAGCTGAACGTCTGTGTGTGTGTGTGTCTGGTCACGAATAGGCTCCTATATGGTTGACTATTATAGAAAACTGATCACATATAATGATAAAAGATGTATCAAGACACAGGAATGGGTATGTTTGATCTGGCATAATGATGATTCATTAAAATTGTGGGGTCTGCGTACGCGCCTGGTTCACAAAGTATGTAAATAAAAAATTAAAAAAAACGTTTACAAGTGTTTTTGATATAGATTTACATAAGAATACTTTTTTAAGTATGTTTTAACTTAAATAGGGATGGTATAATAAAATTGTGGGGTCTGCGTTCGCGCCTGGCCTCCATAGAATGGAAATAGGCACAAACTTTAATAACGACTTTTCATATCTATCTGCGTAAGTATACTTTGAAAATTATGTTTCAGTTTGAAGAAATATGGTATAATAAAATTATGGTGTGTTCGTTCGCGCCTGACCTCCATAGAATGGGAATATGTCACAAAGTTTAACAAGGTTTTTAATATAGATCTACAGAATATTGTGATAAGTGTTTCAGTGTGAACAGGTATGGTATAATATGTGGTTTATCTATTTTATTTTTACTTTCATCTTGATACCCCCAAATTCGAAGCTATCTCTTTACAACCCTTCCTTTTCATAACCTATCATACTTTCATAAATCAGAGTCCATTTTCTGTAGGCTGTTTTTGAACCCAGTCAACGACGGGTTCTTTTGCTAGTATATATATATATATATATATATATATATATATATATATATTTATAGTCCTGGACATACAGTCCTGTTCCATTGTATCACAACTCATCAGTGCCGCTAGACTAGCACCTCTCTCAAGCCGAGGATTGAACCTAGAACCATTGTGTTGATAGTCATCAGTTCTACCGATCGACCCACGTGAGTGGTGTCCACAAATAACCTCGCCAAATGTCTATTTTAAACAAACATTCGTCCACCACTTTTATAGTGCTCAAGCCGCGTATTTATAAACAAACATATATATTCTCTGAAAAGATCCATGTGTATTTTGTAGAGGACTAGGATATATAAATCCTAATCCCGTTACAAAAGAAAATAATGAAACGAATGGAATGAAGAAAACAAAAACTCAATTGCTGGATAAGAGAAACGTGTCGTTTATTTACTGTTGAAAGAATGAATGTTTTAGATATAACACGTGTTCATGTCCGCGCGGGTGTAACGATTGTTTGTTGCGGTAGTATAGAAGGAAAAAGGAAATGTGTGGTCATCTCACGGTCGGGTCACTATCGTTTGTTCGCGCGTGGGAAGAGAAGTGAGTAATGTAGTGTAAAATGGGAATGATAGTCCAGCGTGTAGACAAAAAAAAGGATAGAGGGTTGACATCAGGTAAACTGCGTGCCATGTTAGCAGTCAGCTATGCAAAGGTATTCTCAGGGCCAAGTTGTATATATATAGATAGAAGAGTGAGAATGTCAATCCAGTTCATGGAGAGAGAAAACGTATAAAGTGTACGTACTGTTTGTTAGCTTTTTGCCCCACATGGTAGCAAGTGGCGTGCACGCGTGCGCCTGCCGAAAAGGCACGCTGTTGGTCCGTAGGCCACTCACCTCGGAAGGCGAGTGGAAAAGGAGGAAGCTGCTTATTGCTCTTGCTTTTATAGTTGTTTCCGGTGGTCTTTTGCGCATGTGTGGATTTTCTTTGAAAGGGGAAGTGACGTTGCCCATGTGTGCATACGTGTGTGTGTATGCACGTGAATGTGAGTGTATATATGCGAACGTGAATATATGGACGTGTGCGCGTATGTATATGACAAGTAATATAGCTTGAGATGTGAACGCGTGTTTTTGTGTGAGACTAGAAAAGGCTCGCTCAATTTACATAAAAATAAATATATGTAGTTCCCTTCCATTATGCAAAAGTTAGTGAACTCTGAATGAATTTAAAGTCATGAGGGAGGGAAGCAAAAAAGCAAGTTGGACAACCACTTGAAATAAATTCAGAATGAATTTCTTCGCTCTATAATAGAAAGTTAACGATGGATGTATATTTTTCTTATAGAAAAATATCGCTCATAAAATGTGAACACTAAAGGGAAAAATAAAGAGACGGCCACATAACCCCCCCCCCTCCTCTACCATTTATTTTTTGTGAGAATTAACCATTTTATTTCAGTATAAAAACCTTGCTGCTGGAAGATGTGTCAATCAAAATTTAGTGCAATTTGAACAAGTAGTTTCGAAGACTATTATTAACAAATATACACAGATTCTTATAAGTTTGAAAGTTACTTAGTTAGTTATGGTACGTTTGCTTGTTAGTTCCATTCCAATTATCTATTTGTTTACCTTTTAGACAATTTTTTGGTTTTTAAAGTTGGAAAATACTGAAGTGCTGTATCAGAACAGTTATTGCAGGTTGCGACTTGAAAAAAGGATAAGGATGTTCATTTCAAGCCGGTAATATGTGTAAACCTATCGTATAGTTATTCAGTTTTTTTTTTTTTTTTATCTTAATGGTTCATGTTTTAAATAACCTGGAAAATATGCAGGGATTTTTGCATCCACCGATTGGTTGTTTAAATGAACAAACAAATAAGAATAAAACGATTTATGGCCACATTAGCTGGATCATGAAAGAAATGGTGAAAAAAAAAAAAAATAGGAACTGTGTTACTGAAGAAATTCGTTTAACAGTTTAGTGTCGAGGTGATTAAAATAGATAAATGTGTGTGGCAACTAAGTTCTACGAATGCTAAAAAGCAAATGACTTTAATTGCTACCCTTTTTCTTTCTCTGCTTCATTGGGGGTTCTCTTCAAGTCCCCACCTCCCAAATAACAGGACCTTGAAACCTTAAACTATATCCGATGGTGAGGCCCCAGCTTGCGGGCTTTGGGGAGTGTGGAGCCACCCTTTAATTTCCATTGCTCCCAGGTCCACTCTGACCCGGAGTGGTAGTACCTGTTAAGGTCCCAGCTATGGGTTAAATAGAAACCGACTTGAAAAAAACCCAAATATATTCTATTAAAAAATATTTTTCTTCAAAATTTGGCATTAAATAACCTGAAAAGGGTTGATATGCTGTAAAACAAAAACAACCAACCCGAATAACAAGTCTATGTGAAAATAGTAAGTCAGTGCAAAATTAGAAACTCCTATAAAACAAACAACCAAAAGCTAGAGACTTCATCTACTGGCCAAGCAGAAAGACCCCAGGATGTCCACTAACCCAACCCCCACGTGCCACTTTGAGCCTGAGAGAGGCAAGTCACAAAGGAAAAAGACAATATGAGCATTTTGATCACATACACACATTCCTACTCACTAGCAAGAGTCAGGAGTACAGAAAAGAATTACTATCCACTCACACACACTAACAAGAACAAGGTAAACCAATGCACACACATACAAAATGCCACACTGCCAAATACTCACATACTTATATTATGTATGTATATATTATTCATAGTATGGACATTTTGACTTGTGGCTATGTATATTACTTACATTCACATATTCACACTATGAACATATTGAACTACACAATTTATATGTTGGTGTGGTTCTTGGCCATACTCAAAGAATTGCCATCATCTAAAATGGCTCTTCCAAGGCCAGAAACGGCATCACATGTTCCTCAAAGTTTGAAATTACATATAAAGTATTTAAATTGGTTCAGAGAAGCCTTTTTTTTATAGGGACAATTGAATGTCCTGCAGTGACATGTTCTATCTGCTTCTCTCAATGTCCAACATGCTTCTGTTGCTGGCATTTCTTTAAAAATATGCATTTTTAATCTTGTGTATCTTTATCTCAACTAACTTCTCAATCAAGGGGAGATAACCTATGTATATATATATATATATATATATATATATATATATATATACTAGCGGGGGTACCCGGCGTTGCCCGAGTGTTTGTTTCCGGGACGGGGGGGGGGGGAGTTTTAAAAAATGTTATGGTAGGTAAGTAGGAAGGATCAAACCCGGAGTCATGAGTAAAAGTAGGAAAATAAAGTGTGAAAAAAAACAAAACATCTGCAACGTTAACAGTTCGGCCACCAAGAAAAGTCCATTCCAGTTGTTTAGGAAAAAAAAAAAAAACCCAAAAAAAACGACTACGGTAGGTCGGCGCGAACGTGAAAATATAATGTGAATTGTCCAGCACGCTAACCACTACGCCACAGAGCACTGCAGCTTAGTTTAGTGATTTTAAATAACTTCACATGAAAGAACTACGAAGCCAAACCGGTGTTCTCTTCTCAACTGTTCCTTGCGAACGATCCCCAAACGGTGTTAAGTGGTGGCAGGGGGAGGAGGAATTTATTAGAGAGAAAATATTTTACCACTTCCATTGATCTTAACCGATTTTGGCCGTGACTTCTCAGCAGAAAAAGTATAGAAATCTAAGATTATCGAGGAATTTGAGAAATAATAAGCCTATAACACACCTCAGATATTGTTCTGCCGTTTGTGCATATTATATTTGCATGAAATATCTTGATTTTTAATCCTATTAAGGTCAAAATCAGACGTGAAAAAATGAGTTCATTTTATTTATATAGAGAAGAGATAAGCATGAATGGCAAAAATGTAAACAAATTTCTACTCACCCTTTCAAAGGATCCGTATGTGTTATCCTCACTCATGTGAACGTCAAATGTGAAATTGACTCTTGAAGAAAGGTTGACGAGCAAATCAATGCAATAACCTTTGCAACAATATTCAGTTATGTTTCCTGAATTAAAAGAGAAAAAAAAAAAAATGGATGAAACTATTTTTAAACAATGTATTCATCATATAACGAAGAGAAAAATAATAATAAAAAGTGAATTTGATCTAAGGTCGTTTCATTTATTAGGTGATTTAATACAAACTTTAATGATTTTTGTTCATTTTATGTCCGATTGTGAAAACGGGATCTAAAAAGAGTAGGTTTCATTAAAACCTAGCCTATCTATGTCTCGGCGTTGCCTGGGAATGTGAAAGATAATAACAAAAAACAAAAAAAGAAACCCAACAAAATAACTGAAAACAAAGTAATCGTTGTTATTTGTGCATAAAGGAGTAGGATTTGTTTTCAGAATGTAGTCTAGAATAAGGAAATTTTTTTGGTCCCTCTACGAAAGAAGGATGGACCTGTAAATTCACTCTGGTTCGGTCGTCTGTCCGCACTTTTTTCAATAACTATGCCTTGGAATTTAAAAAAATTTTGCACAAACATTAAACATGATATGATGAGTAAAAAAGTAACAGAACGGATTTTCCGGGAAAACTCTGGTTGCCCCCCGCCCCCTCCCCCTGGCATGCCTTTTGAGTTAAAATGGCTAAAATTTACACTTTTGTGCTTATTAAAAATAATATTGATGCCTTGGATTTTTATAAAGCTTCTTGAAAAGAAGTAACTAACTGATTTCTGTATAATTTTGTTTGTCTATACTTTGCAAGAACTCTTAGCCTTTTGGGTCAAGATCCCCGCCTAGGTGTGGAATGCGCAGTTCTGTAAAGTAAAATTAAACAAGTAGCCTCTCAGCTAGCTGAGTGTGTGTTCCATCCCTCCCCGATTAGGAAGCCTCCAAGATCCCCATCCCCTCTTACCTGCAATTTTTGTTTTCACCCCTTCCTCTAAATTTTACCCATCTTGGAGAAAAAGAAATACAAACTAACCTCCATCCCTTACCCACAAAAATTTCTTTTCTCCATTCACCCCCATCTAGAGGGCATCCCCACCTAGAGACTGACCCGCAGAAGCGAGGTTCCTTTTACAAACCCAGTGGAACGGGCAGTCTATCAACTAGACGGGGTTGGGAGGGTCCTACTAATCACCTTTTGTTTTTTCTTCCCCCCCCCCGCCCTCGACACAAATGAATTATTGTACCATTTTATTGTTATCTTTTTTGTTTTTACACGTCAATAAAAAATGTTTTAAAAATTGGGAGTTAAGTAGGACGTCCCCAAATATGAAAGGGTGAATGCGGTATTATGGTGAAAGAAGATACTAGCTGGGAGAAACTTTTGACTTTGTTCAGTTCTGGAGTGACAAGGATGACCAACGACCCCCAAAATCACCCCTTTTGAGTTGGCCATGTGCCTAAGTTTTTTGTTCATCGTTGATTTTGACTGTATTTTTTTAACATGAATAAAAGATTTAATACCTCAAAGTGTAGTATCTGTTCTTCAGATGCTGCACTTCTATTTCTTGTTCTCTGTCAGTGGAGGAGGAATCCTTCACGACTGAGACAATTTTTATTTTTGTTCCTTTTCTCCACATTAAAAAACGACCCTGGTGTCTAACTCTGTCCCGTGGGGAGACATTGTAAATAGGAACTCTTGGGTGTGCCCCAGGGGCTCTTTTAGGGCTAATAAAAACACTACATTTTTGGAACTATTTTACCATATTTGTCCAAAATTTTCTGTGTATGTCTATTTAGCAGTTTTGCATGGTGCTGAATTCAAACTGAAATATGTTAAGGCCTTGGGGACTTTTGGGTCTAAATGGGGGGGAGGGAGCAAACGATGGACTTCATTTCTTTTTTTTTCATGAGCAGAACTCAAATTTACATATGTTAAGGCCTAAAACTGCCCCATTTGTTTGTTTGTTTTCACCAGGATTTGACGCCCCTGGGGACTTTGGGGGCTAAATGGCAAGGGTGGCAAAAGCTGAACTTAGTCATTTTTTTTTATGCCTTGTTCACTGTGCATTCATGTGGGATCATGTATGTTTCACACGTTTTTTTTTTTTTGTTGTTTTTTAAGCGATCTGATTATTGAAGCTGAATGGTGTTACGAACAGTATGTGAGATTTGGTTTGATTTGTTTTACTGTATATCAATCTTTTTTGTGTCATTTAATCCTGAAACATTACTTTTAATATGTAAGATTGTAATTGAATGTTATTAATGTTTCAGTGAAACCTTTTGGTTATATTTTGTTATATATTTTTGTTTCCTTCCGGAATTCAAACAATTTTTTTTTTCTTAAATATTTCTCTCAAGTTATTTTCTTGATAATGTCTCATTCAAGTTTGCTCCACTCTACACAGCCTGTTAGTATAGGCTGTACTGTGGAGGGTTCCTGGCATGTTATGCAAAATGGTGCCTTTTCTCCTTTCAGAAAACGTGTGGGTGGCATAAGAGTGTCCTATTTGGAGTCTAGTTTTTATTACCTAACAATGAGATGTTTTGGTGTCCATCAGTCACTATTATACAGGATGAAATGATAAAATTGTCATCCTAGAAAAGATAATATAATTCCGTTTCGATTTATTAAAACCATTTTTCTTTTTTTGTTGCAGACCATCTACTAGTTGGCCAGTTGTGTACAAAACTCAAGAACGATAGGAGCCTTCTATCCTGTCTGAAAGTGACACAATGTTCAATGAACGAGATCCAAATCTGACAACAGGACCATTGCCAGCACCCTCAAAATGCAAATTCAGATGATTCAACATTTGATAGCACAGCTCAATGCATCAGACAGCTCTTTCTGGTCACGGTTATGGTGTTTGGTGTGGTTTCAACTGAGGGCCACATCATGCCACCTCACATGTTCAAAGTCAGCTTGAAAGTCAACACCAAAGTGTACCTGGATGTGCTGAAGAGTGTGGTGATCCTCTGGTGCAATCAGATGACCACTGGCAAACCATGGGTATAGCAGCAAGACTCTGCACCGGCCCACAAGTCCAAAGAGACTCAGGCTTGGCTTCAGAAGGTGCGCTAAGAGTTTGTATTCTTCCCTCACTGCCCAACACCCTGTCCCCCGCGACTTGAACCCACTAGACTACTTTGTAAGGTCATATGCAGAAAACATCACCAACATGACTTCCAATAACACCAAAGCCAGCCTGATTGCTGCCATTCACCAAATATTTGCAGAGGTTACACCGGCGCTTATGGAAAAGGCATGCTCCCATTTTTGGATCCGTATCAAGGCGGTGATTGAGGCTGAAGGCGGCTACATTGAATAGATACCAGCTCTACTACATAAGTTACCTGAATTGAGTTTTTTAAAATAAAGCTGTAGTGTTGTTTTCTTTAAGGCGAGAATTTTATCGTTCCACCCTGTAGTCAATGGCAAATAGTTCCGCACTGAACGCAGAAGCCTCATCCCGGAGTCTTTTTCTTTAATTTTATTTTTATGGGTGGTGGCGCATCCTACCATGTCTTTTGATCTGTATAAATTTGTGAATTTTCTTTGTGTGTATTTTGAATGTTGAGCAATTCTTCATCGGAAGTTAAAGGATGGATTTTATTTTAGAGTACTTTATTGATTTTAATATTATCGATAGTTGTTTAATTATGGTGGAGTTTTTGATTTGATAAGTTCATGAATTTTTGTTATGTCTATTTGGACTTCTGTGAAAAGCTTTTTTTATTTATTTTTTTTTATTTTTGCAAAGGCTGTATGGTTTAATATTATTCTCTTTTTTTATTGAAGAAGTTTGTGTATTGTGGATGGAAAACGCATTGATATGCAGGATTTGATGGACATAATGTCAGCTTTAAATAGTGTTTTAAGGCTAATTGTTTTTTTTTTTTTTTTTGTTTTTTTTTGTCTTAGTGCCAATGGTAGTTCGTTAGCTTCTATATACAGGCCTTCCACTGGAGAGGTTTTGAAAGCTTTTAAAGGCAATCTTAATCTTTGGTGGTGTACCGTACTTAATTCTTTTATATACAACTTTCTGATTGTTCCATTTAAGCAGCATCCATAAAGTTTGGATCTAATTCAGGATCGGTGTAGTTTTATCAGCACCCTAGTTAGTGTGTGCTAACACTTTGATTAATTGTATGATCTTGTGGCATTTTGTTTTGAAGTGCTTAATGTGTGGGATGAATGTCAGTTTCCTATCATCATATATGACGCCCAAGTATTAATGTGTGGAGTCCCAGATTACATAAGGAAGTAAGCCACGTCGATCACTAACATAAAGGATGTGAATGAGAGCACAGATCCTCTTTCCTCCCTTTTGAGGCTCACCATCGAAATGGCAGCATACTTGTCAAATTCCTTGCACCCTCCCCCCATTTTCTGGGTTAGTCACCAAAGCGATAGTAATATATGTTATATTATAATAATAATGTTAAATAATAATGTTAAATAATAATATGTTATGTGTTTCTGAATTTTTTTAGATGAAGATTAATAATTCATATTATTTGGATTATTTGGCAATGACTGGATAGAAGTCTTAAGTCACAGCTGTATTTTTAGTGCCGCATAGTAGATAAATAAAAGTGGTAAAATCGTAAGTTACACTCTTTTTTTTTTTTAGCAGGAAGGAGTGGGTTATGTGTGTGTGTGTGTGTCCTATGCGAATACGGGACAAAAAGTTTAGTCCTTGTTCACTATATACAATTGCCCCTAAGCCACCGCTTACACCACTTATTTGGGGATCAGTATTGTTGGGGGAATGTCGTGTAGTATTTAGATTTGGTGCAGATTATTAGTGTATAAGTGGTGAGCTAGACATGACAAGCCGATTGATCGGATCGGGCCCTTCCGACCGCCTGTCTGACCCAGTACAAGGCCAAAGTAGAGTGTTGCAACTGATACCTTTATTTCCCTAGGTATCAGTTGCTCAACCACCAGGATCCTTTTCATAGACATTATGGGATGCTACCTATGGCCATCAGGTGGGCCCCATTGAGGGACTTTTACTCTTTGCAGGAGGGCAGTCAGCGTATTCTAAGGCCCCACTGACAGAGCCCCAGCATCGTTTAAGAAAACATTGATTAGTTATCATTGGTTTATTAAAGTAAAATTTTGATTTGATAAAAAAAAAAAAAAGGGGGGGGCGGCCTTTTAATTAAAAAAAAATATGGATGGGCTTACAAGAGGCAGACAAATATTTTTGCTATTATATGATATTTGAAATAGATTATTGTTAAGATATGAACGATTTCAACAGTATGGCAGTGTTGTTGCAAAAAAAAATTTTTAATTGCGCCTTGATAAACATCTCTATAGTTATTGTTTATGACTAAATCTAATTCAGTTCGGGAATATACAAACAAAAACAAGAATGTGCTTGAATTCTCTAACATTCTTTTAGCAAAAGTAATAAAGTAAATATTGGTTGAAATCAACTCATGCGGATAAAATTTAATTATGACATTTGTTTACTACAATGACTTTCAAATTTCAATCAAGTTAAATAATTATTTGAAAAAGGATTCAAATGAAATCTTTTCAGGTTATTAGTGGCACAAATATTCTTTTTACAATAATATACTATGTAAGAACAGAATTGAGTTTTGCAAAGGAAAAAGGTTGTAGTATTATTGGTTGGAATGTTTTAAGTTATGAAGCCAGTAAAAAAGGGGGGGGAGGGCTGTTGCTTTTGTTTTGGGTTTTGCAGAACATGCCTTAGTTGTGCAAATAATTAAAAGGAAAAACAAAGTTGTTAATGTAGGTGCATTTGTGTCAGGGAGTCATCTTCCAACAGCCTGATCTGGTTGCACCAGTTGACAGGTGTTGAATATTCCGTATATTATTAGCGAACGCAAATAAATCCCGTTATATTTTTTATAGATACGTTTCTTTTGTGTTCATAAGTAATATCAATTAAGGAACAAATGTTTGTTTTTATAAAAAAAAAAATCATTTGTTCCTTTACTTTAGGCAATTGATTGAACTATTCATCAATTTTTTTTTTTTTTTATATAAAACACTTATTTGGTTTGTGTTATTTGGTCAGGTTTTAATGTTTTACGCCGTAAAGAGAATTATTTACCTGATGTTTTATTTATGTGAGGACACATAACTTCTTCTGCTTCACAATTCTCGCCTCGTTGTATCATTCGCTTTTTGATGAAAGGTTCCTCTTGTATTGTCACAACCTGAAAAATAAGGTCAACAGTAGGCATAGAAAAAATAAGATAAAAAAATAAACAGGTAAAAAATAAACAAAACACAAATAAGGTAAAAAAATAAATAAACAAAACACAAATAAGGTAAAAAAAATAAACAAAACAAAAATAAGGTAAAAAAAATAAACAAAACAAAAATAAGGTAAAAAAATAAACAAAACAAAAATAAGGCAAAAAATAAACAAAACAAAAATAAGGTAAAAAATAAACAAAACAAAAATAAGGTAAAAAATAAACAAAACAAAAATAAGGTAAAAAAAATAAACAAAACAAAAATAAGGTAAAAAAAATAAACAAAACAAAAATAAGGCAAAAAATAAACAAAACAAAAATAAGGTAAAAAATAAACAAAACAAAAATAAGGTAAAAAATAAACAAAACAAAAATAAGGTAAAAAATAAACAAAACAAAAATAAGGTAAAAAATAAACAAAACAAAAATAAGGTAAAAAATAAACAAAACAAAAATAAGGTAAAAAAATAAACATAACAAATATAAGGTCAAAAAGAAAATGTACAAAAAGCAAGAAAAAAAAACTGATACAAAAATACCAAATTGAGTGAAAAATCAGATTTTCAGTGATGCTTTCAACAGCTTGATACAACTTAAGCAAATTGTTTTTTGTTCATTCATCCTTTAGTTATTCATCAATCACCATCATTTTTGCAGAACATAGAAGAAGCAAAACCTGTGAACTGCAGTTTTACTCAAATCTGTATTTGTGGTGTTTCGTACCATGTACTTCATTCCTTGTAAATGAAAAGATTAATTTTTTTTCTAAAATTTTATTAAATTTATTCTAGGAGAGTAGAAAGTGGACCTTGAGTTTACTTTTGGCAGCCTCTTATTTTGTCCTTTGGTCTTCACATTCTATGAGTAATGTTTCTGACAAAGGGTGAAGAATTGCTGTTTTCTAGGTTGAAATCTACCCCTTTAAGACTTAGCGTTGACTAGTTTTAACCTTGAAATGGTATTTTTTTTTTTACCTCCTTACATGAAATGGCTTCGTGCCTTGTCTGGAGAGATTAAAAAAAAAAAAAAATTTATTTATTTTATTTTTTTCAACAAATGTATGATATTTGCTAGGAGTAGGTGACCGATTTGTAGTGTGCGTGTAAATTTGTCTCCCCAAGAAGGACCAGTTTTGATTGGTATGAGAGTAAACAGTGCCTCACTGCCTCAGTCTAGTAGCACAATTTGTGCATAAGTGACTAAGGAGATAAATGGAGTATAGAATCATCACACGTGAATTTTGTTATGTAAACAGCAAAAAAACAAAAAAAAAAAACAAAAACAAAAAAGAAACAGAAGGAAAGCCGAAGTTCTTAATCTGATAAACGTAAAATGTCTTTCGAAAAATTATACAAGATTCCCCGAGAAATGCACCATTGAGCCGATCGATATCGTGAACGAGTTGTTGAACAGTGCGTGCAAGAATGAGCTACCAACCCTGCAGTCCTGCACCCGTCGCTTATCGTAAATTTGTTCTAAGATTGTCCAAAAGAAAATTTTGGAAGTTGTGTTATCATTTTCGAGACTGATTTTGACTGAGCTCCTCACAAACCAGATCTTAGGCCCCCTCCTCTCATTTTCTGCATGTAGACTACTGTTGGGACGATTAATTAGATTGAGGAATAAAAAAGAATCGGAACTTTTGGGATATCAGAATTGGTATCTGGTAAATTTGTATATATTTTTTTCATGCCAAAACGATTCTTTTTGTTTTTATTGGTTTGTTTTGGTTTAAAACTTCATTTTCCATGGTTGATACTAACGATTAAACGATAAATATTAAACGATAAATATTTATTGATTTTAAAGTACCGGTAAAACTAACATCTATAGATTACTCCAAGTATATTTTAAGTTTACACAAGTATATGTACATATTACATTGGTTTTTGCAGAATCCGATTCCTTCCTTTAAAAAAAAAAAAAAAAAAAAAAGAAAACTATATTTAGAAATTTAAAAAAGAATCAAAATTAGGAAAAGTATTGGAATCGTTACGTGACTAATGGAGATCCAAAACTATAACGAAATTATAAAAGCCACCAGGAAGAGTTTAGATCCATACAATACAGAATTTAATGCATGTTAAAGAGAATCCACCTTATTCGCAGCAGTTGTGGTAATTGCCTGTCTCTTTATATAATTTGTTGCACTAAAAAAAGTGCCAAATAAATTTGATCTAGAAATAATTGATGCAGGATTTGCTGTTCTGACAGTGCAAGGGTGATAACTCTTATTCACTTAATAAGAGTTATCTCTCCTAAATTTCTTTGTTTTTCGTTTAGTGTTTACGAAGAAATATTATTAATTAACATTCAGATTGTATGTCAATCTTGTTGCACTTTAGTGTTTTTTTGGTAAATTAATCTGTTTCATTTTGATTTGATGATATGTAAAACTTATGAAAAATAAACAGAAAGAAAACTAGTAACAGGAATGTCAATCTGAGGTTGACATTCCTGTTACTAGTTTTCTTTCTGTTTATTGTTATGCGTGTTTAGACACATGAACACGAGATTGACTCAATCCCGTATTCATAAACCGTCCAACGAATGACGTAACAAGGACGTTAAACTGAATATGATGATGATGATGATTACTACAAATATTCAGTTGGAAGTAATTTATTTTGAGTATTTCAACCCAAGGGTGGACATGAAGAAGCTTGCACTCTCTCTTTATTTTATTATTTTTTTTTTTATTTTCGTCTGTTTTTTTTCAGTGCTTTATTATCGAATGGACTCTAGTCTACCAGATTATCAAAATAAAAATGAAGAAAAAAAAAAAAAAAGTCAGTATTTAAATATTTGTAGAGGTGTTCAGTTTCTAATGCAATGTTCTAGTAAATCGAGCACCCATTTTAGAACCACTCGACATTTTTAGGCCAATTTTCGCGAGTTCAGCCTTTCTTCCGGATTTAAAAACAAAAAAAGGGGGAGGGGGGTAAGCTGCTTTAAAAAAAGTCTTAATTCTCAAAATTTGGCCTAAAAACGTAGATCTGGGTGATCAATTTATTAAACCGTCGCATTAAGAAACTGAGCACACCAACATAGCACCACCACCACCACCACCTACAAAAATTTAAATACTGACTTTTTTTCCATTTATTTATTTTAGTTTTTGATAATCTGGTAGATTAGTGTCCCTTCGATAATAATCCGCTGAAAAAAAAAAAAAAAAAAAAAAAGAGAGATTGGGGGGGGGGGGAGCTTCTTCAGCTCCGACAACACAAGTTTATCCTAATCAATGTGCTTTAATTTTTTTTTTTTTTTTTTACAGCCTGTTAACCATTATTGGGATATTTTATGCCTAAATCGTCTGAATTTCTGAAGAAATCTGTGTTGCGTCTTCTCAAATAGTCGTTCATTTAATACTGACCAGGCTCAACGTTATTTAACTTTGTTAATCTACCTGGAACCCGTGTGTAATTTGTTTTAACAGAAAGATTTGTTTTGTGCAATTTAACATATAAAGTTATCGTATGAGATTTTAAAAGTTAGACATAGATAGCATTCATGCTGAAACATCAAATTTTGATTCTGCATCACCAGTATTTTTTTTTTGTTTGTTTTATTTTTTATTGTACTATGTCATTGGCATTATGATAGCAAACTTTGCTACAGTTTAATTGCAACAATGATGCAGTCTCACCCGGACAACTTTTAATATGGAAACATTAGGTACGTGCATTAATGGCGGCAAACTGATAGGGGGACATAGTTTCATAATTTTTTTTGTAGGTTTCCGATTACTTTTTGATTGTATTTTAAAGATTAAAGTCTAAATTTAATTTCCAAAAGGAAAAAAAATATTTTTACACGTGAAAAAAAGTCACAATGAAAAATGTTTTCATGTAATGTTTTCATTCGGAATCTGACAAATTCAACGAAATTTTTGAAGTTAAATAAATTCATTGTAAAAATCCCTTGAAAGACAAATATTAATTTTCTCGGTCTATTTCAAAGATATTTAATAAAGTTTTAAGATATTAAATTAAATAAATAAAAAAGAAAACACGTTGTTTGTAAAAAAGATTGTAAAAAGAAAATTAGCTTAATTAGCCCCCAAAAGCAGCGAGAGACTCTGGCTTTACACAAACAAAAACAAAGAAAGTCGTCTAAGCATGGTTTCTACAGAAGTCCAAAATGTCAGAAAGTCAAGACTGTTTAAAAATGACGTCAGGTAGTTGGAGGGAGGTAAGGAGGGCTGGTTTTCTTTTCTTTTTTTTTTCCCCAGCCGTGCAGCCATACATTCCTGTGAACATTTGTATAATGTTTACCAGTTTTTAATTTAATTAATTTTCTGTGTTCTTGCTTTTAAATTTTTGAATTTTATTTTTATTTTTCAGGATTATGTAAAAATTATGTTGCGCTGAAAGTTACACGTTCATTCAGGCAAGGAAAATATTAGAATCTTACATATAAAAATTATGCAAAAAATGTAATCTAAAAAAAAAAAAGGAAATATTTTTTGCAATTATTTTTTTTGTGTGTGAAAATATTAAATAAACAATGCTTAATTCAATAATAATATCGTTAGTTCGAGACATTAATTTTTCTTCGAGTTATATCGAATTCATTAATACAGATTTTATTAATTTTTTGTAATGTTCCTGAAAAAAATTAATCTTTTTATTTTTATGAGAAAATGCTTTATTTTCATTAAGAAAAGCAAAAATAAATTCTTTTTTTTTTTTACTACTTTAGTAAAAGTGTTTATTATTTAAACAAAATAATACATTTCCACTAACATTCAAATAAAAATAATGGGTTCATTAAATTCTGTGATCATTATTTGATAAATCCTGAAAAATTCATAAAAATTGCTTAATTTGCTGATTTTTGGTGAATTTTTAAGTAAAGGGAGAGGCATTGTCTACTTATATATATTAGTAGGCCCTAGGAGGAGGGGGGGTCAAAGTTTCTACATTTTGAGCATCGGCTATCATTTTACCTAGTAAATATTTTTCTGTTACTACCAAAAAATCAAATTCAGCAATGCCTGTGTTTTAAACTAAAGAATATAAAAAGAAAGTTGTCTCCCTTGCAACTAACTCCTCATGTCGTATGAATCCGCAGATTCTGTTGTAGACATTAGTTTCTCTGATATTTTTCTAGTCAGAATTCTTTCTAGAAAGAAATTCGGGATTATGGGAGGGACCACATGAAAGTTGCCAACATCCTAAATGAAAGTGAATTTTGTGGAATGAACTGGATTCGAACTTGCGACACCCCAGGTCATCAGTCCATGTCATCAATCACTTGACCAGTTGACCACCTCCCTATAACTAGCGAAATGTGTGTAAGAAATATGTAAACAAAATAACAAATTTAAAATGACCTCACTGCATCCCTGGTAATGGTCGGGGAGGTAATGTTAAATTAGTTAGTTGGCTTTATCATATTTTCCACTTATTTCTGTTCATTTTTTTTTGTAAACTAAGACATTTTTAATAGAATAACTAATAAAAAAAAATCAATCAATTAACTAATTTACTAGTCAATCAATTAATTAGTTCAGAAAAAAATTTCATATATATATATATATATATATATATATATATATATATATATATATATATATATTTACCAGTGGTGAAAAAACCGGACTAGAGTGCTCAATGTGTAGTCAGAGCAGTATATAGGAAATTTATTACTGTGAGTCCAGAATGAGTTTACAAATTGTTTCAGCTAGAGGAAAATCCTCAAAGAGAGGAAAAAATCCAACTAGCATCGTCAGAATTCATAAATGGACTCATTTATGAATTCTGACGATGCTAGTTGGATTTTTTCCTCTCTTTGAGGATTTTCCTCTAGCTGAAACAATTTGTAAACTCATTCTGGACTCACAGTAATAAATTTCCTATATATATATATTCTTCTTATATATATTTACACATTTATACTAATCAGTGATGCATTTAAAAAAATTTTTTTTGCTAATGTTTATCCACTCATGAATAGAGCCTATCTTTGAAAATTCATTGGTTAAGGAATTTTCTTTATTACTAAATCATTACTATATATTGTAATAATAAATACAAATTCAAAGCATCATATTAAGCGTATTTTACGACTGGGCAATGCTGGACGCCCTGCTAGTATATATATATATATATATATAGAGAGAGAGAGAGAGTAAAATACACAAGTTATCATGAAATGTAGTAGAGACAGAATGTACGAAAGACAAAATAGTGAAATATTTGAACGAATTAGATATAAAGAGAAATTATTTCAAATATAAACATCTGATGATCTTGCATGCTTACTTGTGTAACAGTTGCATGACAGATCTATTTTGCGTTATGTTGTTATCATAGGCTTGCCACATTGCACAGTAATGCCTGGACTTATATAACTGTGCAAGCGTAAGGACACGTTTACACAGGCTGAACATCAATTCCCACTGAGATAATTGACATGAAAGATAACCCAATTCCTGAGTAGTTTTGTCATAACATGACATACCATCTTGTTTTTGTCCTTTGCTAGAAGTGACCAGCTAAGATGGAACCTCAGGATATCACATTCTGTTTTTGACAAAAGTCAGCGTAGCAAACAATTTTTTTTTTATATTCTAGTGTTTCCGTTGAATAGAATTGATTTATACTTTAGCGAAAATGTTAATGTTTTTTTGTTTTGTTTTTTTTAATGGAAAATGGCGACCGTTTTCTTATTCGATTATCTAATGTTACCCAATGGCTTTCTCCATCTTGACGTCCTTCCACACCACTCATCTTAACACTTTTTTGCACATTGAATGTTTTAATTGATGAGAGGATGAGCAAAGACCTTTATTTTAAAATTTCTTTCCGTGTTTAATTATTTTCCCATATTTTATCAACTAATTTTGTCTGATTTTCCAAGCAGTGACAGGATAACTTAATTCACTGTATTGATTTGTTTTCTGCTCTTTTTTTTTTTTTTCAGATTTCTATTTAAAAGTTTTATTTCATTTTTTTTTTACACAGGCATCACCACATAATCTAGGCCAAGAGGCCACTCAAGGATAAGGGTTAAAGAGTGTACAGCAGAAACTGGAAAATATAGTAATCATTAGTAATGAAAATTCGGTAAATTTGTTAACTTATATGGAACGGCTATCAAGAACGTATTTACGTTAGACTTGAAGACAACCATATTGTACTCAGCTGGAAAACGGAAGACAATTCCACAGGCGTGCAGTTCTAAGAAAGAAGCTTTGTTCATGGAATCTACATTTAGGCTTAGGCCCAGATAAAGAGTGGGGGGGAATTATTGATAGTGTTTTCAGCTAGACGAGTGTTTCTTGTGAAAGTTTGGCGTGGGGGGACCATAGACTGAAGCTCAGTCGAACACTTTCCATGAAAATAACGATACATCAGAGACAAGCTCACAACGTCTATTCTGTGAGATAGACGTTGCAGGGAAGAGAAAAGGACATCTATGAGGCTACGAAGTCTATGTTGAACTCTATCAAAGCAGGACAAGTTCTTTCTAGCAGCTCCTGCCCAGATATGGCAACAGTATTCCATCCTTGGGCGTACCTGGCTCTTATATAGATAGAGAATTGCATCAGCAGTGAGATATCTACTGGATCGATAGAAAGATCCCACCATTTTTCCAGCGACCCTGGCAAAAGATTTTATGTACGTGTTCCATTTAAGATCAGGAGTAATTGTCAAGCCCAGAAGCTTGTCAAAACTTGAGGCCTCCTGAAGACGAGAGCCATTCATTTCAATTGATGCCAGATGTGGATCAGAATGTTGATGATATAAAGAGAGAAGCTTGGTTTTAGATGCATAAAAAGTAACCAGCCACTCCTTTCCCCATTGTACCACGTGCTCATGATCAGAGGAGAGATAATCAGAACTTGGTCATTTACTGTCTTAGATGTGCTACCATAAATGGTAGTGTCATCAGCATAAATCTCTACAAATGATGTAAGGATGTGATTTGGAAGATCATTAATGTAGATCAGGAAAAAAGTTGGGCCCAGGATGGACCCCTGAAGGACATCAGCATTAATACTGTGAGTTTCTGATTTTTGCCCCTCAACTACTACTCTTATGAACCTATCAGATAGAAATGATTTAATAATTGAGAAGACATTTCCAGCTATACCATACCTAGAGATCTTGTGAAGTAAACCTTTATGCCATACCCTATCAAAGGCCTTAGATATGTCAAGAGCAATTGCCCTAGAAAGGTTGCCTCCATCGAGAGATTTGCTAATCCTATGAGATATAACTGTAAGCACATCTGCTGTAGAACAGAACAGAAACCATATTGAGTGTCACTAAGAAGGTTATTTTTGTTGAGATGGTGGATTACTTCTGTATTTAACACAGATTCCAGCAACTTACTCATGACGCACAGGAGACTTATTGACTTGTACTGAGAGGGGGGATGAGCGATCACCTGAATTCTTGAATACAGAGCATACTGATGAGATTTTCCAAAGTGATGGGAAGCTATTCTCCTTAAGACAATGTTTAAACAGTTTTGTAAGTATGGGCGCTAGTTCTGGTTGAAGTTTTTTGAGTACTATAATTGGAATACCGTCAGGGCCAGTTGCTTTACTGGAATCAAGGTTTTTGATTAGCTTGGCAACATCACGTACAGATATATGTATATCACATAGCGTGTTTTCTGATACAGGAGGAAATATTGGGGGTTGGCGGCCTTGGTCGCAAAGTGTAGAATTAGCTGCAAAGTTCTTGGCAAAGAGTTTGGCTTTGTCTGATGCTGACGAGATTACCTCAGGTCCATTGATGATAGTTGGGATAGAGCACACGCTTCTGTTCAGGATTCTGTTTGCTATTTGCCAAAACTGGTAGGAACCAAGCCGCTGGTCAGCTCCTTTGGACTTGACGGATTGAGCGTTCTTTATTACTTTCTTACAATGGTTGCTGGCAGTCCTGAAAGCGCCTTTAGTTTCCATACATCTATTACGTTGGAAGTAGTGGAAAAAGTGATTTCTCTGCGCAATGGCAGCAGCACATTCTGGAGAGAACCATGGCTGGCTGTTAGGTTTTTGCTGGAACTTTTTCGAGGGTATGAACCGGTCTATACCTACAATTTACCATTCGGTCAGGTCTGATACTATAGAGGACACATCCTTTTTAAACATGGAACGCATAGGTAGATCCGATATAAATGTATGGAAGCTATCCCAGTCAGCATTAGTGTATCGATATACTGTACGATGGAGAGGTACATCTGGGGACTTATTACATTTTATTTTTATCTTAATTTTCAAGTAATAATTTTTTTATTTTTAGATTTTGCAAATATTAATCAATCAACAAATGATAAAATCGCCAGTATTCATCCAAAATTCTTACATTTTCCACACGGACTTAGGGTTAGTGGTAAAGTTAATGGAGGGTATGTTTTGTTTTTAACAAATGATAACATCAAACAATGATTATTAAGAGGAAATTTGTAAAAAGTCGAGCAATAAATTAGTACAGAGGATTAATTTACCCCGTAACTGCTTGGAAAAGCAGACAAAACTAATCGATAAAATTTGGCAGCTATTCTTGGAGCTAAATTTGTTAGATCAGAAAACGAACAATAAACCGCAAAGTAACAGACGTTATTTATTATTTAAATGTAAGGAAATGTTAATTTATTTTACGTGGAGATTGCAAAAGTTATCTCCCTTAGATTGAATTACGTGCTATGAATGAACGCGATGGATTCTCACTTAAACATCACTTGTAATGAGTGTCACCAGCAGACAGTGATAAACGTGAGGCCTTTATTTATTAGCCTGATCGTCCGCCAAGTGGACATTTTCCAAATCTTTTCCCCACTTCTGTCTGAAATCGAAATACTCGAAGAAAATAAAAAATAAAAATAAAAAAAATACACATGATGCCAAATTATATTCTTCACTCTTTGCATATCTATTTTTATAAACAATAGTTTTTTCACACTTGCCCTCTCTTCTGCAACCAATTCATTTTATTTCAGAATGATGATCCCTTATATATATATATACACACACTAGCATTTCAACCCGGTGTTGCCCGGGTGTTTGGAGGTGTATATTGAGTAAAAAAAAAAAAAAAAAAAAAAAAAAGTGGTAGTAGGAAGGCAGGCTTGAACCCGTACTGCAAAGGAGGAAAAAATGACGTCTTTGCTGTTACAACCACCACCAAACCGGAAGTGACGTAGGTTTAAATTAAGGCTAGAGAATCGAAAAGAGGGGATGACATTTGACAATATCAACGAAAAAAGCGACCCCTCCCTGTAGAAAAGTGCCTAGTTGAAGGTGGAGAAATTAATGTTTTTAGCCAATTTTTCGATATTTGTCGTTTGAAAGGTCGAACTTCAAAACAATACTGATCTTGTAAGAATCTGTCGCCTCTATCGAAAGTTTTAGGCAGACATGCAAACATACATACATACATACATTTATATATTGGTAGCTCAAATTTTCGACCCAAACTGATTAAAAAGCTTGCCCTATCTCTAAATACCCTTTAGGTAAAATTTAAAATGTTTAGACCAGAAATTGTCTGGTAGAGACCACAGCGGAAAAAATGGAATTTTCCCAGACCTACATTACTTAAATTGACCAGATTTTTGTAACAAATTATTTTTAACAACTATAGATGTTTTAAATTATAGAATGTTCCTATTATAAACTGACCTTGAGGTGGGTTGTCCTTCGAAGTCCTTCTGGTTTTTCATATGTATTGCCTGGCCACACAATGTTAATGTTATCCGCGATAGCCAACGGGTTCTCTCCTGGTTGTGACTTCTGAAAAACAAACAGGTAGATTAACAAGAATGTCAGCAGAAATAAGAAAAATATTGTCAGATATATTTTGGGTATTGTCCCCATCTCCTAATTAACCTTCTTCATCTTATTTATCACCAATCTTCTTACTTCACTACAAGTAAAATAATAATACAAAAAATGATCTGTACACTTGTCTATTGTGTTAAATTTTATACTCTCTCTCTCTTTCCTTCCCATAATTTGTCACTTCTCCAAGCCAATTTTGCCTGTCTTGATAAATTTCTTAATAAAAAAAATACTATGCAGAGAAAACTGTCATGATGAAAATAGTAAATTGGAATTCATGTTCTTTTCACTTATCTAAACCTGAGGCACAGACGTTATGCCTGTCTGCTTTAGTGCTGTACTACCCAACTGCAGAATACTGCGCAGCAGCATGGACTCATTCTACAAAGATCGACATCGAGCTCATGCAGGACATTTACCGGCAGCAATGACAATCGCCATCACTTATTTAAACACCAAGAGGTACCACAGCGACTACCATCTCACAAGAGCTTTGCCACTATCACAGGCCTCAGACGAACAACACCAGCATCCTTCTGCCTGCATTGGTGGAATGAATCCGTTAAAGATAACAACAAGGCTCTTTTGGCATCAAAAGAAGATCTTTCAGCTCTGAACTCCTTCGGAAAGAGTAGGTAACACTTAACCAGGCTCAAGTGAAGGTTGCCGAAACACTGAACAGCCTGCACAAGTGGGTCTATGTACAGGATTCTCGGTGTCCCTGTAGTGCTGACATGCAGACTATCACACACATCCTCACAGACTGTCTCATTAAGCAAGGCATGCTCTGATATGGACCTGAGGGATGCCTCTGATACTGCCTGATGATGGAGTGAAACGCTATGATGATGATCATAGCCACACACAACAAGCTGTGTGTGTGTGGTCCTCATCTGGTACTGCATGTGAGATGATGCCACAAAAAATGGTGAAGAAATGTGAACATTATGAGAAAAAAAGGCTCCCTCTAGTGGGCTAAAAATGCTTCTCACATCACCATTCGCTTTTGCACAGAGTAGTTACCACATCAACCTTTCCTTCTTAAACAGGATGCACAAAAATAATTTTTAATGAGTTGCAGAGGTCAGCAGTTCTAATAAGGCTACAGTGCAGCCTCTGACGTATTGCCATAGAATTACATCCCTGTGTTTGTTTTACAATTACTTCCAAGAAATGTGCTTTGCCCTGATAGATTAAAAGAAAATGCATACAACTAGCTCCTTAATAACACCTCTTCACTATAAAGGTCCCTAGTTGGCAGAAGATTTTCTATTCTAATAGCTTTCTTTCTTCGGAATGCTTGTTTTTGGAATTCCCTACCTGACACCTGTTTCTCTGACAGTAGCAACAGCATGCATGAATTTAAGTTTAATGTGAACATATACCTTGCTGCCCAACTCCCCATTCAGATTACTCTCTGTAAAGCTAGCCCCTACAGCAGCATCCCCCTTAGACTTCAGTAGCAATATCACTTGCTTGGGCAGAGAATAAAAGTAAATTAAAGACAGAAATACAGATATAACGTGAAATGAACAATGTAGTCAATTTTAATATAAATTAACCAAAGAGAAAAATTGACTGAGAAAGTGTGCGAAGAAACAGCTGTGTCTGCATGTTGTTTTTGCTGCTTGCATCTTAATTCATGCACATCATGTGCATTTGTGTGGGAGAAAGAGTTGCCAGGTAGAGATAATTCTGCCAAAAGTGGTTAGACCAGTGTAACAACCGTGCTACAAACACTAACGGCCATCATTACAATTTTGAATATATGCTTAATTTCTAAGCTTGGCACTGACTGGTGGTGCAAGAACACATTTAACTTTTTTTTCGGAATATATTACCAAAGTTAATAAAAGGCAGCGCCAACTAGATGCTTCCTTTTTTTTCTGTTCAGGAGACCACAGCGAGCCGTCTTATTCCATGGGGTTTCTTTCAAACACCAAACTTCTCTCTTGGATCATAACATGTTAAGGTCACAACTTCCCATTTGCAAATGCAAATATTCCAACAAATGACCAAGCTGGTGAATAAGCTGATGTCACAGTGGAGGAAGAGAAGGGAAAGAAAAGGATAGAAAAAAAAAAAAACGTGGCTAGGATGTTGGGGGGGGGGGCTTGTGTCAATGTGAGACGGACGTGTGGCCCATGGCAGCATGAGAGATTTTTAAGCATGTGTCAAGACAGGAAGGTTTATTAACATGGCAAACTAGGAGACTTTTAAAACAAGATGTAATGTGTTATTTTGGAAAGTACCATGAGTAAATACCTTTTATTTCAACTAAAATGTAACAACGCAATTGAAGAAGATTAACGACAATATCACGTAACTACAGAAAGAATAGACGGCTAACAGCTTTATTTAGAACAAATTGGTCAGATGCAAAAGCTTCATAAATTGATCCAAGATAAGTGATTGTTTCTGAATTCATGCCATTATAAATAGGTCCTTACTTTCTGAACAAATCTAATAATTAAAAATTAAAGTAGTGACAATTTAAAAACTCTTTCTTTTTGATCTATAACGGATTATGTCACCAAGAGAAACAAAATCCACTTGCATCTCTTTCCAGCTACTAAATTGCTGAGTTACAGGGCTTCCACAAAACGATAGAAAAATCATCTAAGACAGTGAATTCGTGATGACTGCCCTCTCATGAAATCCAACCATGTAAAGCCCTTGGCAAACAGATTTATCTAAATTGTTAAAGTTATGCTGTGATTTTTCTTTCTTCATAACCCTTATAAGCGCTCTTTGATCTCTTTCACACATCGTTCTTTTTCCCTAGGCTGTCATCACTCTTAAGAGTTTCCTTCGATACGGCCACCATTTCACACACTTCCATTACACTAACACCTTTCGTCTGCGCACCAACAGTCTGTTCACTTTGAAAATCTGATAGATCTGTCATTTTAATTTTTCTTACTAATATGCAATGAAATGAAAAATAAATTTAATCAATTTTTTTGCTGTTTTCAATTTTTTTTATTTACGATTATTTTTGTCCTGAATTGGACAAAAATAATTGTAAATAAAAAAAAATTGAAAACAGCATTTTAGTAAATTTTTCAATTTTTATAGGCATTTGAAATAGAAGCAAAATTCAGAAGGTGTTTCCATTATTTTGTCCCATCCCAATAAATGTTTGATCAAGAAAAAAAAAAAAAGAAAGAGAAATGATTCTAAATGAACTGACCTTTCGGCTTCCATAGATACCAACGGCTACTGTACGTGTTGCCTGGACATTCATTATGTTGTAGACAGGGTTCAACCTGTCACCTTCCATATTAAAGCTCACTTGGCCAGTTACACCATTTTCTAAATGACCGTCTTTCAAATATCTGAAATGATTTGGAAAAAAATTAATTGAAAAACAAAACAGCATAAAAAAAGAAAATCATCTTCACTTATTCATGGTCAACTAAGGATTTGAATGATACATTTTTTTTTTTTTTGTAATTTGCAGCTGATATCTCTACTATCAGATCGAGCACTATATCATCATCAGGAGGAACCGCTTTGCAGTTTCGGCCATTATTCTGAAGTGAATGATACGAACTGAAAGTAGAGGTGAATTTTGGACGATAAAAGAAGGGATATGAAAGAGATAGGACTGACGCCATATGTAGAATAGTGTATGCTGTCCTAATGGAATAAAAATCAGTTGTTGATGATGGTTGAAAGGTGTGACTTGATAACATGGGCAGATGACACCAGTGTTACATCACCACCTTCTGACAGAGGAGCCCCGCTACTTCAGAAAAGCAATCAAGGAATGGGGTTCAAAAATTGCCTGGTGCTACCAGATCAGGCTATCTGAAGATGTTGGCTTCCTGAGACGAAATGCACCTAACATTGATGCTTTTTTGTTTTTCTACTTCCTTTTGCAAAACTTTATGTTCTGCAAAACCAAAGACAAAAACAACAACCCACTTTTACCTTTTTTTCCTTCTCCCACTTCCTCTTTCTATCTCCCCCACTTCCTGACTGATTTCCTAACTTAAAATGTACAAAACATTAATACTGTAACCCTTTTCCCTCTCCCATTGCAAAACTCATTCATGTTGTGCAGGGCAGAGAACAAAAACGATAAAATCAATTATGAAACAACCAAACCAAACACTACAAACTAGAGATTGAAGATTCAAAGAGCTTGAAGAATAAAAACATTCTACAAAATAACTGGATGCAACATGAATACTATTTCCAAACTAATTGGATTTGGCATTAAATAGCCTGAAAAAGGTTGATATGCAGTAAAACAAAACAACCAAACCAAAACCAACCAAGCCAAAAATTGCATGGTGGTATCTCACAATAATAATCCAAAGATTAGATATGCTTTTTTCGTGGCATTGTGTGCATATGTATGTGTGTGTGTGTTTATATATATATATATATATATATATATATATATATATATATATATAATTATTATTAAATGCGCTTAGTAGAAATAAGAACTTGATGACAACTAGATTCAGTTGCAAGTGCTCGCGAAATGATGAAACAAAAGAAACATATTTGCAACAAATTGACAAAATAAAATAATCAGAGACACCCCGTGCTTTTTTTTAAAAATAATATCTGTTTCTCTCTCTCTCTCTCTATATATATATATATATATATATATATATATATATAATTCAAAGGAGATTAGAACAATAGTCTAAAGAGCTGAGTGTATTTCAATGTAACAGTGAAATCACTAGTTTCATTAAAATACAGGAAAGAAAAAGTGCTCAATGTAATTTAGATATATAATAAGCTCGATAGGTAAATATCCTAGAGCTAATTCAATATTAAGTAATGTGATTGATAATTTAAAATTTAAAAAACAAATTATAATCAAATCAAAAATCAGTTTCACAAGAAGGAACAACAACAAAATCAATTATCTGTACGATCGTTTCGGAAAACCGTGTTTTTATTGTGGCAGACATCAAGTTATGGACAATAATTATTACATATAGTTTTTTAATAAACAAGGTCTCCTCATCAGCAAATTTTAAAGGGTTTTTATTAAATCTAAAAGACACCATAAATAAACCTAGCATTAAAAGTAATGCAGATGTATCTGAAAAAAATTTAAATAAAAGGTCTGGATTTAAAATTGATAAGAAAATTAATATGGGTTAGAGATAGAAAAGAAATAGAGTAAAATATAGATTTGAATTTAAATTATAAATTTGCTTTAAGTACAACATTACAAATATATACATGCATATATATGAAAAAAATAGACACATACATGCATATACATAGATATACAGGTATATACATAAAAATATAGGTACAGAAATTTACCTTTTAGTTTTTCGCCTTTTGAAATCAGGAACTATGGTTAAAATACTCATATGTGATGTTTGCTATAGCTTTTCACCTTATTGAATGATGAATTTTAAAAGGGGGGACGCCCGTGCAATAAATTATTTCCGTTAGCGTACTTTTGATTTAAAGACGCCACGGTTTATATTTCGAATGTTGTTTGTATAATTGCATAATGCAAGGGGGGATAATTAGTCATATTTTCTTTAATGAAAGGGCGCAAGGGGGATAATTAGTCTAACTTAATTTATAAAAAAAAAAAAAAAGTTGTAATCTATTTTTACTAATAAGTAATTTTTAAAGATTTGAGGTGGTTTATATTTATTAAATTTAAACCAACGTTTATGACTACATGTAAATATTAGTTCCTGTCTTGAATTTAATAGGGTGGTTGCATTTTTTATATCTTCGTATTTTAAAATTTTTAGGGTCTCTTTTGTACATAGTGCACAGAATTTATCTCCTGGTTTATACGGTTTGCAAGACTCAATTACTCGCCATTTTAAGTTGAAGGAAATATTGTTATTTTTTAGTTGCCAAATATAGTTGGATAGAGTAGTTTGGTTTGACAGAGAGTTATTTTTAAAAGAATGTTTGTGCGTTGAAATTCTATGTTTTATTAGGCCAGATGTGGAACCAAAATATATTGCCTTTTGCTTATTGTAATTATTTTCCGTTAGGTCTGGTGCTGGATTATTATATGGTGGGTTGGTTTGTAATTGATCGATAGATTGGTTTAAGTTGGTATCATTATTTAATCTGGTAGTTGAGTTATGGCTGTTAATAGATTCATGTAGATTTGGGGTTTTTGATACTGTGCAGCTATAGATAACATTTTTAATTTTACATGAGCCTTGTAGGGGACATTTATTTTTTCTTCTACAGTTACAGTCTGATGTATTTTGTATAGTTGTATTTTGTAGTTTATTAATTTTCTTATTATTAGAGCTAATTATATCTAACTATATGTAATAATTATTGTCCGTAACTTGATGTCTACCACAATAAAAACACGGTTTTCCGAAACGATCGTACAGATAATTGATTTTGTTGTTGTTCCTTCTTGTGAAACTGATTTTTAATTTGATTATAATTTGTTTTTTAAATTTTAAATTATCAATCACATTACTTAATATATATATATACACTTGTGCCCGATATTATTCATACCCCTCGGATCTTTGAGATTTCTATAAGAATATTGCTCAAACCAGAAGGTAGACAATATTAAAGGGATTTCAAACAATAAATCAAGCATAAGCATTTAATTTAAACTCAACAAATAAATAAATTATGCAAGTTTGAAACATTATACAAAGAAAAACAATAATGGCACTAGTTCAAAATTATTCATACCTCTCTTACTAATAGTCAATAGCATGCCCTTTATTCTTAATAACTGCCTGTAACCGTTTGGGATATTTATCAACAAGGTTTTTACAAGCATCAACACTGATTTTTGACCATTCTTCAATGCAGTAGTTCTCCAAATCCCTCAAATTTCTAGGTTTCCGCTTTTTAACCTCAGTTTTCAATATGTGCCAGAGGTTTTCGATAGGGTTCAGGTCGGGACTCTGGCTAGGCCATTTCAAAACATTAATTTGATTATCCTCAAACCATTTCTTGACTATTTTGGCAGTATGTTTTGGATCATTATCCTGTTGAAGGACCCAGTTTGGTCCTAAATGGAGCTTCTCCGCATCCTGTCTAATGTTTTTCTTGAGTATCTCCAAATATTGCTCCTTCTTCATGGTTCCATCTATCTTGACCAAACTACCTGGACCACTAGCCGAAAAGGAGCCCCAAAACATTAGGCTACCACCACCATGTTTCACCGTGGGTATGGTGTTCTTTGGGTTGTAAGCTTCTCCTTTCTTCCTTCAAACGTAAGAAGCATCCATATGGCCAAACAATTCAATTTTTGTTTCGTCAGTCCACAAAATACTTGAGAAAACGGACTCTGGAGAATTCACATGGGTCCTAGCAAACTTTAGACGTGCTGCAAGGTGTTTTCCGGTGTGCAATGGAGTCCTTCTTGGTCTTCTTCCTTTCAGACCATTTTCATGCAGAGTCCTTTGCAATGTTTGCCTTGATATTTTTATGCCAGAAGACTCCAGATTTTCTAAAATGTCCTTATTAGTGGTGGTTGGATTTGCATTAACACTTCTTACAATATTCCTGGTGGCTCTAGCAGACAGTTTCCTTTTTCTTCCTCTACCAATCAAGTTGTTTGTTGTGTGGTGGCTCTGGAATTTTTTGATGATGCTCTGTACTGTTGCTGTAGGGACCTCAAATTTCTTGAAAATTGACTTGTAACCTAAACCATCCTTATGTGAATTCACAATTTTAGTCCTAAGATCATTACTAAGCTCTTTTTTCTTCCCCATTCTAATAATTTTTATTCTTTTATTGGTTTTCAGTTGATATCATTTTAATTTCTGAAAAATGCAAAAAACGAAATGAAATTAATCAAAGGTTGTATAAAAGCATTCAAAATAAGAATCAAACAGAAAACAAACAGTCAGAAACTCGATTAATACTGAAAAAATAAGGGGGTATGATTATTTTTGAACATTGCAGATTTTATAAATAGCTGTATATTTCTTTTATTACAAGTATCCCGAGATTTTAAAATGACGAAAATGATCAGAAGAGGTTTATTAAGAATATGTATCAATATGGACGTAAACAATAAATTCTTACAAAAGTTACACCTAATAAACTCAATTTTCAAGGGGGGTATGAATAATATCGGGCACAACTGTATATATATATATATATATATATATAATGAAACTAATTTCTAAATTTTCTTTCTTTAGATCTGACAATAATTTGTAATTTTGGTAAAAACAGTTACCATGCAATTCCAAGTATGGGGTAAGTGTTTTATAGATTTTGTACTTTTTCTTTTTAATTTATCTAAGATATTCGTTTAAAGAATCATGTCAGTTACAGGTAAAATAATTGTTAAAATTTATTCATTACAAAAGTTATTGTGGTTCAGCATTAAATAACTGCAATGGTGATTCACCCTATTGTGACACTATATGGGCTCTTCCTGACACTATGAATAGTGATAATTGTGATAACAGAGAGGGTGACTATAATCAATCCAGAAGCAGTCTCTGACAACCCATCACTTCTGTACTTCCTGTACATACATAATCTTGTTAACTCTGCATCCTTGTTTTGTTTCTTTTTTCAGACCTTTAATGACAGAACACAGAGGATGTGCTTTGATGATGATGCCGACTTACTTAAGAATGGTTTTGCCTTCATACCAAGGGATGCTGATATCGGTGCATTCGTTGAGTGGCTCAGAGATGTTCATCTCCTTGTGTAGACGAATGAAAGTCTGGGCAATCAGCGAAATACTGTCTTGGATATGGGCAGCTTCATTTGTACCATTTATTAACTGTGTGCCAATGACACCTGAAACGGTTAAAAACAATAATGATAATAAAAAAACGAAAATAGATACAAGAAAATCAATTAATTGATATGATCAATGACTAATAAAGATCACCATTTTGTATCAATATCATGCTGAGTGGAAATGGCAGATCTACAACTTATGCATATTGACAAAAATGAAGCAAGTAAAAACTCACACTGAAGTAAAAAAAAAAAAAAAATTCACTCTTTTTGTAAATGTTCACGGATATATTACAAAGTCTGTTTTCTCCCCTCTGCATCAACGTCAACAGAATCTATGCCATTTCTGAAATGCCTTTTTCCCTGTTGACTACGGTCTGTTTCTGGTCCTGTGCACCCTCCCAGGCTTTGCCTTCTCTCTCTGAAACATATACTACACTATCCACTCCATCATCAAAAAAGGAGGTAATGCTTAGGAAGATATTATCATGATCACAGAACAGATACTACACTAACGCCCTTTACTCTCCTAAAAACAGAGGTATTGCCTGGGAGGATGATATAATGACAAACGAACATATATTACATAGTGTAAGTGTTTAGTTTGCTAACGGTCAGTGAATGTGAAAATTTCTTGTTGACGTATGCTACCTTCCACCATCAAAAGAGGAGGTAATGCCTAGGATTGTCGCATGAGAACATATACTAAAATGTCACTCAAAGGAGGAGGCAATGCTTATGAGGATGGTTTCATAACCAAAGTTACCTGGCGCCTTGGCACCACTGGAGTTTTTACCTCCACACAAAAATCGACAGTCTATAGCATTTCTGAAATAGCCTTTTCCCTGTTGACTGCTGTATATTGCTAACCCTGTGCAGTTCTAGGAGGTCCACTCTCCAAGGCTTTGACTTCTCTTATTGAGAAAGGGTTAATTTATTGCTAATCGTCTGAAACACTTCTACTGAGGAATGCTGACTGGGCTTCCCGGGCATTCTTTCTGCAGGCCAGAATACTTTTCCTCTGTGATGCTGGCTCTTAAATCCCACTTTTCAAGCTTAGTGTCACATCTTCTCACCATGAGAGATAAATACCCAACATGCAATGATAGTGAGAGGAAGACATTGATGGCTGATGGAGTAATGGCATGCAGTGAAGGGGGGCACGAGATCATCCAATTATAGTTTAAACTATCTCCCTTTCTCGGTATATTGCTCAGTACTTGAACTTATACTTTAGTTTTTGTGGCATAAAATCAAAGTATTGGCCTCGAGCAATACCAGACTTCTGCAAGCCGCTTGATGTGGATGGCTTGTTCAGTTGATTACCGAGATAGTTTAAATAGGATTCAATTGAATGTTACTAGTCTCAGTCTTTTCTATAAATACTATTATGGCATATAATATTCAGAATTGTCTGATCTATTTCCTGCTTTTTGTTCCAGCTCGTTTGACTTGTTGGTCTAGTGGTCTCTATCAATTTGGTAGTTTGATACCTTATTGTAATGCAATCTCCTATTCCCGTAGCTTCTTTCTAAGAGCTGCAAGTTTGTGGAACTCTCTTCCTGCTTACTGTTTTCCTCCTACTTTTAACCTTGCTCTTTTCAAGACTAAGGTCAATAGGCATCTTTTGTTCTTGATGACTCTTTAAGTGACTCCACACCTTGTCTGGAGCGATTTCTATTAAAAAAATAAAAAATACAAATTACAGATAATTAAGAGTAAAAAGTCACCCTTGAGCGTACTTCTGGCAGCTTCATAACTCTTCTTTCTGTCCTATTTTGTCCTTTTAATTCTCACATTCACATTGAGCAATTTTTCTGACAAAGGGAGAAGAATACTTGTTTTCTGGATCGATTATTTGGAATGGGTGGTATGTGATTTTCAATGCACTCATCATCATTCAACTGTCAATTTATCCATCTCATTAACCCGTATTCTTGACACACTGACATAGTGATATGGGACAAGGAGAAAGAAGCAACCATAGTAGAAGTTTCTGTCCTCAAATAATGATAAAGAACGGAGAGGTAAAAGATAGCGAAATACTAGGGCCTTATGCATAACATAAAAAGAAATTGGAATCATAGGAAGATTTCCATCGTTCCAGTAATTGTAGGAGCAACTGGACTCTGAAACTGAAAAAGGATTTAAAAAATCACTTGACAAATATACCTAGTAAACCAAGTGCAAGAGATTCAAACAATTGCACTTAAAGGACAGTTAGAATCTGTCTGTTGGAATATATGAGATAGCAGGTGAATATCTGGCATCCAGTAGGATGCCCTATCACCGACTTGAACAAACTGATTAAAACATTGAAAAAAAATATTAAAAATAAAAACCTTTTTTTATTATTTTTATTAAGCGATGACACGCCAGTAAATAAAAAACAAAACAAAAAGCTCCCAACCAATATAAAAAGAAAAAAAAAATTAAAAGTAAGATATATGTAAATGACTGATGCAGTTTAAGTTTAAAATTATTGTCCCTGCTAATTGTTATTAAAACTAAATCTACAGCAGTCATAAATAAAAACGTATTTTCTCTTTCAGAGAAATGTCCCTGTTATGCAACATGGTCACACACTGAACAATCTACTTGCTGTATTGATTTCATTTGTCCCCTGAAGAACTTTGAGAATCGCGATCGATCAGCAGAGAGATCCCTGAAAGCAACCAACAAGTACGTCCTCTGTGTTTCCTGTTTCTCTCTACTGGATACCAAAGAACTAACTATCTCTGCTGAAGATAAGGTTTTATCTTTCCTTTTCTATAGCAGGTTTTGTTACTAATACTATGTAGGAGTTGGTTTAAACACCCACACTGATAAGACCAGCTCTTAAAAATCTACTGTCAGACAACACATTAACATGATATTGCTTCCGTGCAGATTATATGGGAACCGAGTTCCACATACAAGCGAACACACGAACACAAAACTGGTAACATTAAGATAAACTTAATTATCGCCCTTTAATCCTGGCAATGCCATTCTTTGCCACAAGGGGGCTATCCCACCTACGCATTCTGTTTGTATTTTCTTCCTTGAAACAGACTATGCAGATCGGGTCGAAATTACTCCTGTTTTACACTAACACAAAGCACATTTGAACCCTCACAAAGGACTTTTAAGACAATAACGCAAATAGTGTTTCCTTATACCTTTTCGGTAATCTTAGGGAGATATCAATCATACCAGTTATTATAGGTGCCACAGGGCTTATGAAGAAGAACCTGAAGTCCTAACTAACTAATATTCCTGGAGAACCAAGTGCAAAAGAGATCCACACAATTGCACTTAAGGGAACAACGAGGATACTAAAAAGAGCTTTCGGTTGATTTCAATAAAAAGCAGGGCAATGTTGGCAGCTGGTTTGGCTGCCCCATACCCAGCGTTACAATCTTCAAAGGAAGAAAATTAAAAAAAAAAAAAATTAATAAATGTACATTGCTTATAAATACAATCACGGCAAATTTTGTGTACTCATTTCTTGGCAAAAGGGACCATGCAACCATTTCTCTTTAATTCTCTTAACAAAAGCGGGCACCATTCGCCCGCTATAGATTGGGTCATATAGAGTTATAGCAGGCGAATGGTGTCCGCTATAACTACAACCTTGTAGTCTTCAAATTCAATGTCTACAAGTACTGAATATCTGTTCTGGCACGTGATATCACTTCCACATTTTTTTTAATTTTTTTTTTTTAAGAAAGTTGAATGTTTTTAGTTTCTTACTTAGTTATTCTTGTACAATATATTTAATACTATAACTAATTGTTATATCATTATTCGTAGTTGAAAGTAGAAAGACTGAATATACACTGAATCTAATATTTAATATCAATCTTTTATTCAATGCATAGAATGCTCTATAATATCAGGTTGATGCAAAAGGTTTTTAAAATTTACTCTTGAAAATGAAAAACTGTTTTTTGAAAATCTTTATTCATAACAGTAACAACAATTGCTTTTTATAATTTGATTTCGTCCATCAACGAGCTTATAAATGCTTTGGTCGCAAAATTCTTTAAGTTTTGATGTGAAATTTGAATTTAATTCGTGTTTAAACTCCTTTCGTGATGTTAACCTAAGGTCATCTCAGTGATTTTGTGATCCTTGAAATAAGTGATAGTCTGTGGGAGCTAAGTCAGGAGAATATGCAGGATGGGTCAAAATCTTCCAAACAAATTTTCGTAGGAAATCTTTGGTGACTTGTACTGTGAAAGGACAAGTATTATCATAGCAGACGATTACTTCTTTTCTGTTGACTAAAGAAGGTAATTTTTGAGTTAACAGGTAAAAAATATTGCAGGAAAATCTGTTTTAATAATCAGAAAAAGTAATAAATTAATCATGCTGATATGGTTAACTAATAATAATAATATGCATAAAATAAATTACAATTGTTTAAAATGCTCCCTCCACATACCAATAAAAACTTTTGTACCAACCCGATATACATATATATGCACACACACACACACACACACACACACACATATACATATATATAATATTTGAGACTAGTCCATTCAGTTCATAAATGGTTCTGTCATTCGATAACATCAATAATACTTTAATAATTCTTTCCAGCTGACTACAACATGGTAATTTTCAAGTCCAATGTAAACAAATTCGTATTGGACTGGCTTCTTAAATAATCAAATTAACAATCATCACAATATTGTCTCACCATCCACCTGACACTCACTGATCCCTTATATTTGAGTGACCTTTAGGTTTGGATAAGTTGTGCCAACCTATTCCTAGAAATAAAAACAATGACTTTACAGTCTCTAAATCCCTATTTACTTGTTTCGCCATGAGGCCAGAGTAAGATGTAAGGTCATTTTTTTTTTAAATATGGGGAAACCCGCAACTCTCTGAAAAGTGGCACTCTGAATTGAGACAAAAATAAAAATAAAATGCTTCTGTCTAGGAGTTTTCCTTCACTGACGGAGAACAGTATCAGAGCAGATGCTACATTTTACTCTTAGCCAGAGCTGTCGTCTAGTGAAAAAGGAATTGCAAGGAAGACAATGTTGATTTGCGGTGAAAGCAATGAAAGAGAAAGGAAAAACACCACTTTTTTTTAGTGAAGGAATTCTTTTCCCATTTTTTTCTTTTTTTCGAGGGGTGATTGCCTGACTTGCTGTTCTCTTTCCTTCTTTTCCTTGCCATTTTAAATGGCTTTGCTCAGAAGAGAGGACTAGAAAAAAGCATGTTTTGCTTTCTAACTTTTGTGTGATGAGATGAAATAATATATATTTATAGTATACATTTCTTTATTTATACAAACATTATGTGGTCGAGGTGAGATTTATATATATTTATACAAACATTATGTGGTCGAGGTGTAATTTATATATATTTATACAAACATTATGTGGTCGAGGTGAGATTTATATATATTTATACAAACATTATGTGGTCGAGGTGTAATTTATATATATTTATACAAACATTATGTGGTCGAGGTGAGATTTATATATATTTATACAAACATTATGTGGTCGAGGTGAGATTTATATATATTTATACAAACATTATGTGGTCGAGGTGAGATTTATATATATTTATACAAACATTATGTGGTCGAGGTGAGATTTATATATATTTATACAAACATTATGTGGTCGAGGTGAGATTTATATATATTTATACAAACATTATGTGGTCGAGGTGAGATTTATATATATTTATACAAACATTATGTGGTCGAGGTGAGATTTATATATATTTATACAAACATTATGTGGTCGAGGTGAGATTTATATATATTTATACAAACATTATGTGGTCGAGGTGAGATTTATATATATTTATACAAACATTATGTGGTCGAGGTGAGATTTATATATATTTATACAAACATTATGTGGTCGAGGTGAGATTTATATATATTTATACAAACATTATGTGGTCGAGGTGAGATTTATATATATTTATACAAACATTATGTGGTCGAGGTGAGATTTATATATATTTATACAAACATTATGTGGTCGAGGTGAGATTTATATATATTTATACAAACATTATGTGGTCGAGGTGAGATTTATATATATTTATACAAACATTATGTGGTCGAGGTGAGATTTATATATATATTTATACAAACATTATGTGGTCGAGGTGAGAAGTAGGTGAACGATCAACGTAAGAGAAAAAACTGAAAACAAATGACTGAAATGTTAGTCCAAATGTGGAAGTCTTAAAGGCAGGCTTAGATCAGATGACCGCAGAGGAAGATTAAAGCGAAAAACAGGAAACTTTTTGTTGTATAACCATATTGAAAGAATGGGTTAGATGTGGATCAGTTAAGCTAGTAGGAAAACATGCTATGAAATGATAAGAATAGACTTGAGAGGAATCATGATGAATAAAGACATAGCCAGCCAGAGATAGATTAGCTCGGATATCAATTTTTAAAAAGCTGTCCAACGCATGCCATGTAAAATGGACGTTAAACCCACTATGATAATGATGATTCCTTCTTGTGTCGGTGAAACACATGTTAGACACGGTTTTTTCTTTTTATTAACGTAGTTTAACATTTTTGTTTCTAAATAAATTCATTTATTTAGAAGTAACTTCTAAATTCCTTCACTAAAAAAAAAAAATTCATTTATTTAGAAGTAACTTCTAAATAAATGAATTTATTTAGAAGTAACTTCTAAATATTATTAAATACTTATTTAATAAGTAACATTTTTGTTTCTAAATAAACTTAGCTATATTGAAACGGTTATCTCCCAAGCACATACTTATGTCATGCTGAAATTAGTAAACATTCCAAAAATTACGAAAAATCGTAGTTCTAACGGACTTACTCTATTTTTATACCCCCATCCCCCTAACAAAAAACAGGTATTAGTGGTCCACCGTTTTCTATTTTAAAATTACGGGTTTGTCAAAATCATAAATTGCAGTTATCTGCCCTGACTTTTTAGAATTCTTCGTCATTAACGAATACGATAAGACTCTATATCATAAATTTAATTCTTACTTATAATTATTTTTCTACTTGATCATTTTTTGTAATATTTACTAATTTCGACATATGTAAGTATGTAATCGTGTTTCTACTTAAAATGATTTTTTGGTTTGTATTACTGTACACATAGATTCGAAAAAGTTGTCAAAAAACAAATATATAACAAATAAATGTTATCAAAGGCAAGATAAGTTACTTTTCTACCAAACTGGATATATTTTTCGTGTTTTTATTCAATGTAACATATTTATTCAGCTTGAAAAGCATAGTGTTTACCGATGTATTGGAACATTCAAGATGGCGTCTGATTCTTTCTTTAACACGGTTAGTTTGGGAAAAGGTGTTATAAATAAAAAACCGAATAAGATACTGTTAAAAACTCGCTCAATATATGTTACCGTGACATAGGTTGACATATATTGGGCGGGTTTTTAATAGTATTTTGTATAGTTTATTATTTATAACACCTTTTCCCAAACTTACGGTGTTAAAGAGTGTGTGAGACGCCATCTTGAATTTTCGATTACATCGGTAAACACTGTATGTTTTTCGGGCTGAATAAATATGTTACATTGAATAAAAACACAAAAAATATATCCAGTTTGGCAGAAAAGTAACTTATCTTGCCTTTGATAACATTTATTTGATATATATTTGTTTTGTTGATAACTTTTTCGAATCTATGTGCACAGTAATACAAACCCGATTTTTTTTTACATCTAATTATACTGCGCAAGCACATTATTTTTTTTTTTAAATAATGGTTAACCACCAACACTTTTTAAATTCTTGAAATTATTGTTTTCATTTTGATTGTTATATACGCAACGTTTCGGCTGATATAACATCTGACATTCTTCAGGTGCATCTTTTTATTGACAGAAACTGAGAGAGTAGTTTTTTTAAATTTTTTTTTGCTAAACTTACCTATTGGTGTATTTGAGGCTTGCAAAGCTTGTTCGGTGGCAATCCACGCATAACCTTTCGAAGTCAATTCCAAATCTGTGGCATCAGCAAATAAACGTTCTGAATCTTCTTTGCTGAGGGAAGAAACAATAAATATAAACATCATGGAGTCCGATACATTTTTTTTTTTTCATTTTTTTGTATTTAAATTTTTTTTTTAATTTTTTTATTATTTAAAAATAAAGGTTCTTACAGGCAAGCAATGCCAGGCGGCTTGCTAATTTACTTTCAATTTGAAATTATAAATGTCTGCCAATCAATACTATTAAAAAAAAAATTCTTTTTTTTTCCATAAATTTTTGAAAAGTGTGTGTGAGAGGTGATAACGTACGTACGTACGAACATAAAATGGTATAGCATATTATTATATAAACTAGTGTACATCCTCTTTCAAAAATGGCAAAAAAAAAAAAGATTTGCTTTGCACTTTCTATTTATCTAGATATATCACTGTTATATCAAATCATAGAATTACGTTAGTAGTTACATTTTTCATATATAAATTAGTATTATCATTTCTGATGACCTAAAGAGAAAGGAAAAACACCATTGTTGATTTTTTTTTTTTTTTCGAGAAGTGATTGCCTGACTTGCTATTTTCTTTCTTTCTTTTCCTTACTATTTTAAATGGCTTTGCTCAGAAGGGAGGACTAGAAAAAAGCACGTTTTACTTGCTAACTTTTGTGTGACGAGATGGAATAATATATATTTATAGTATAAATTTCTTTATTTATATAAACATTATGTGCTACATAACTGAAGCTGGATTTCAAAAGCGATCGCAGCTGAAACAGGCATGCACATATGCAGCCAATAATGTTTGTATAAATAAATAGAAATTTATATTATAATACAGCGCTACCTGTAATTGGGCACTATTTTATAAACACTAGAGTTTCATTGGATTAAGCAACTGAGAACTGCTTGCAAATTTGATATTCCCATGAAACTTCCTCCCTGTAAGGAAGTCTGTTCAACATGCCTAGAGTGAGTGCCGCTTTGATTTGGTAACATCTAGGAAGAAACAATACAATCACTATTTATGTATATACAAATAAATACACATTTCCTATGGTGGTTGCATATCAGACTAGGAGGACTTGTACGAATTTCGAAGATATTGATTCAAGTGTGAAAATATGCTTGGAGTGTGGACGACTGGTGAGAATTAGAGTCTATTCAACTAATTCAGTCAATACTTACGAAGCATACAATAAAATGACCCGAGACTGTAAACCTTTCAAAGTATGCAAAATATCTGTGTAATTTTCAACACCTGGGAATATTCTGATTGTTCTCTCAATCTGAAGAATAAAAGAAAGACAATAAACGATCAATACATACAATGTTTTTAGAACAAAAAAATCGATATATATATATATATATATATATATATATATATATATATATATATAAAGTAAAATAAAATACAAAACGATGGCTGAGGTTATGCGAATGAGAAGGAAGACCTAAAATTAATAAACGGTTATCAACGTTTCGTCCCTGTTTCAGGGGACATCATCAGGATTTGGTTGGAAAAATGCGGAGGAAACAGGCTACAGACCATATGCGAGTGAAGAAGGAAAAAACTTTGGGTTCCTTCCTACCCTGGAAAGAATTTATAAATATGCGTGTAGGAAGGTTACATAGGAATTATACATAGAATAATCCAACCTTCCTACACACATATTTATAAATTCTTTCCAGGGTAGGAGGGAACCCAAAGTTTTTTTTCTTTCATAACATAATTGTATTATATATATATATAATACAATTATGTTATCTTTAACAAATCAAAACTTATCAAGAAAAGGCTCAACACTGTTAGGAGGAGCAACTATCTTTTCCTTTTTCTTTTATTATTTGCTCTTCTTTAATGGCCTCCTTTATTTCATAGCGACCTCCATTTTCTTGTTACTGTTACTTACCTATATTCTACCCTTCCGCTTTTTATTCTCCTATTCTCTCCTCCTTTTTATTTTTTATATTTTTAATATTGCTCATTTTTTCTAAGGTATTTTATACTTGCTTTTATTTATTATCTTTATCATTTAATTCCTTCATTCCTCTATCTCACAGAAGAGATGTTGCGAGTTTGTCTCTGATGTATCGTTATTTTCATGGAAGGTGTTCAACTGAGCTTCAATCTATAGTCCCCCCTCACCAAACTTTCACAAGAAACACTCGTCTAGCTGTACACGCTGTCAATAATTCCCCCCACTCTTTATCTGTGCCTAAACATAAACGTAGATTCCATGAACAAAGCTTCTTTCTTAGAACTGAACGCCTGTGGAATTGTCTTCCGTTTTCCTGCTTTCCGGCTGACTACAATATGGTTGTGTTCAAGTCTAACGTAAATAAGTTCTTGATGAGCCGTTCTATATAAGTTATCAAATTTACCAAATTTTCATTACTAATGATTACTATATTGTCCAATGTCTACTGTACACTCTTTAACCCTTATCCTTGAGTGGCCTCTTGGCCTTGATAAGTGGTGATGCCTATGTAAAAAAAAAAAAAAAAAAAAAAAATTCTCATTTCTAATCTAAATGTCATTAAGCCAGTTTTTATCTATATTTACATTATGTATGATTCTGGCCCTTCTCTTCTGTAGAGAAACATTTAGCTTCGAAATGCCATGGTCTAAAGAAGTTTCTTTTTCTCTTTCACTTTTCCTTATTGTTCTGATGATATAATTATGTTATATATAATTTTTATTCCTCATCTTTTACACCCTATTGTTAGTTAGTATTGTTGATTCACTACCCGCTCAGCAGCAGAATAGCGTAGTGGTGAGAAGCCTTGACTGCCGTTTGGGTGGTCGGGTTTAAATCTTGGCGTGAGGTAGTTGCCTGTCTAGCGGCACTGATGAGCTGTGAAACAGTATTGTATGTGGATGATATATATATATATATATAAAATTCATCGTTATTATTTCTACTCTATTAATAATAATAATAATAATTATGCAGACCACTGGTACAGTACTAGAAAACGAAAATCTCAAAATCCTCAGGGACATGCAAATACAGATAAACTCTACAGCTAACGACAATGATAAAAACAGTTAAAATCCTAAAGAAACTCTTAAAACGTGGGAACCAACTCATGTAAACTATAGCAAAAATAAACAACCCAAGAGAACTGAAGCTGCAAGACATCTCATCATATATATATATATATATATATATATATATATATAATAATATAACTAAAAATGAATAAAAGATAAAATAAATAAATAAAACATCACTGATACCATGCAAAATAGCTGGGAAGGGTCGAGGAGGATGAAAACACCGGGAAGAGGGAGCATTAATCAGACTTCCATTGAAATAGTACTAAGAGTACTGAGGCCTAAGTAGGTGTATTGCCACCCAAATCTCAGTGAAAACCGATTATCGCTGCCAGTGAGAAATCAATGGCAAGCGGCTGTTGCGATAATACAAAGTTATTTGTAAAGGTTATCGAAAGATGTAGAGCATACTGGACATTTTGGGAGGCTTGTTGTCACTCAGACTTCAAGAAACATTATCAGTAATTTCTGATGATGATCTGTGCGAGAACTCCTAGTGAGTAGCAATAATTTGTTACTAATCAAAATTTGAAAGACGAAACTATACCATCGCTTCTATTAATTGGACTATTTTACTATCTTTCAATGCTCAATTCAAGAGGTGGTGGTAGTGAAGCATCTGTTCTGTTGGCATGAGATCATCCTCCCAAGCATTACTGCTTTCTTTGGGGAAGAAGCAGTGTAGTACATGTTCGTTCATTATGATACTATCCTCTTAGGCATTACCTTCTCCTATTTTTAGTGTGTGTGTGTGTGTGTGTATAGGGAGAGTAGTGTAGAAGATGTTCTATGATCATTATACCATTCTCCCAAGGATTACGTTCTTCATTTTTTTTTGATAATAAATTAGTTAGCATAATTTAATAAAATAAAAATGGATATGCTTGTATGGTGAATCTAAATCAAGATTGAAAACATTTGGCGCATGAGGCAGAAAAATGATACCCCCCCCCTCCCACCACAACCATTGAGATAATGCTCAATTCAGTTTACTATTTTTATTACTAATGGAGATTTGGTACCTGTCTGTCTGGGCGAATCTGTACTATCACCTTTAATAATTGTACGATCTTTTAATGCTCAATTTTGTATGCTATTTCAGACTAAGGTACTATGTTTTTCCATGTTTAGTTTAGAGATGAGCTTAGTGTAGTATCTGTTCTGTTGTTATGAGACCATTTTCCCAGGCATTACCACCATATTTGGGGAAAGGACGGGCAGTATAGTACTTATTCTGTCGTCATGATACCATTCTCTTAAGAATTACTTTCTCTTTTGTGTGTGTGTGTGTGTGTGTGTGTGTAGGGAGTTGGGGGTAGTGTAGTATTTATTTTGTGATTATCATACCATACTTCCACGGATTGCCCTCTCCGTTTTTTCTTAGGGGATTGTGTATGGGTAGTATCTATTCTTTTGTTAAGATACTGTCCTTTCAGACATTTCCGCCTCCTATCTATTGGGAGGGAGAGGTAGTGTAGGTTCTGTTACAATGAAACCATCCTCCCAGGCATCATCTTTTTTATATTTTGAAGAGGAGGTAACGTACGTCAACAGTAATAATAATAATAATGAAATCATTGTGCACAGTGTCTAAGTGAACTCTTCAAAAAATGTCAAAGAAGTTAGCAGTGTATGAGCCATGGTATAAGTGTATTGAGGGTGAGACATCATTTGGTGGTTTGTGGGAGAGAGTACGATTTTGAATGAGCGTGCTAGTTTAAATGTCAATCTTTACAAAATAAATATGTGTTCGTGTTACTCATTAGGGTGCCGAGAAGATATACCGTATATTTCGGCGTATAAGGCGACCGTCAGATAAGACGAGGTACAAAACTGGAGCAAATTTTAATAAATTATCATATATCTATTGTATAAGACGACTGCTAAATCATAAAACCATGTTTGTTTAAGCCTTGGCTAGAGGTTGAAACACCCGGTATCTTATGAAATATTGTTTTTTTAAAGATGAGTTTTTAACTTTAAGGATCGTCTTATATGCCGAAATATACGGTAATCCAAAATTCACAATGATTGGGTCTTAAAAAAAAAAACAACAAAAAACAAAACAAAAAAAAAAACAACAAAAAAACATATGTATATATTTCATGATTCTTTGGGGGGGGGGGTATAGAATTCACATATTGCAATCATGAAGTCAGCTGACTCCCTCCTTTATTTTTCTTTCCTCTTCTTTGAATCTTTTTCTTTATTTTAAAACATATTTTACTTTTAATCATGAATTATAAAAATCTTCCCTCCATGATTGCAATATGTGTTTATATATATATATATATATATATATATATGAAAGTGAAATTGCCTATGTGCGTTTGTGCATTTCCCTACCAAAGTACTCTGTCAATTTTCAGTCGACAGACTCAAGATTTGACGTAAGGGGTATTGAGATATGGAAAATCTTTTTAATTGGTTTTCAGCCAGAAATTTGGCTGTCAAGGGATCAAAGTTCAACGATTTGATTTGTTGTTTTTGTTTTCGACTTTGCAGAACATGATTGAGTTTTGCAAATCGAAAAGAAAAAACGAAACAAACTATAACATTTTGGCCATGAAGTCAGTATCTTCAGACAGTTTGATCTGTAAGCACCAGAGATGATTCAAAGAATTGGTTCATATTCATAAAATCATTTAAATAACATCGAAAATGCTGAATTACTTTTTCCAAATGCAAGCATGGCTTAGTTTGATGCCATTGATAATTATCAGACCCCCCCCCCCCAATCTTTTAGTGATCCCAAAATAAAAGACTGCGAGAACGAGAGATTTGCTATATCAAAGAGAAGAAGTGTCCTACTATGGCCGCTGGGCATTTCTATCGCATGACACAGATACCAAATGAGTAAGATTTCCAAAAGACTGACCATTTTCAAAAGTGTCAGATCAAACAGATGGTGGCTGAAGGAAACATTTTTCAGATCAAAGACAGCAGATGCATCCTCTATATACTATACTAATGCTGGAACCGAACTGGTTCTTAAACTGGCCTGGTCATCCATCATCTACCATGTCTGCCTATAGTTAATTGCGTACGTGGCTTTGTTTTATTTTCATTTACTTTTAATTCGTCCCAAACAAGGCATATTTCCGCTAAGATATAAAAGGCTACTGTGATTAGTGCCAGATTTATAGGGTGCAACCTAATGTTAGATAATAACATGGTTAAAAGTTAAATTAGTTATTATCGATCTATATGTCTACCTATCTATCTATGCATTTATCCAGTGATATTGTTAAAATAGTTTAGATTAGGAGTAATTTATTGTTTAGAGTTTAGAATTTCTTTATTCAGGAGTTCTTCTGTCTTCACTGCTAGGCTCTGTGATAAACATGCAACGACCAACACCATAACCGATTGAGGCACCTGTTTTTTCTTCTTTTGTGAAACCTAAGAACAACACTTTATATTTTTAAAATATAAATTTATTTCAGTTGTCTCAGTGGTCTTCACAAGGAGTCTGCATTGCGCCTGTTCCTTCCAGCCCCGTTTCCCGGCTTTGAAGCACGTCTGCTCACTTTCGTAACCAAATTCTCCAATCTAATCTTCTGACCTCTTAACCTGTCAGTTCCGTTACGTCATCATCAAAAGCACATGTCTCTTAACGTGTAACCTCTGTCACATACGGAACTGTTGAAGGTCATTTATTTTTAACTTAGCTAAATCCTGTAAACATCTTCAGTTAAAACCCATTTGTTACATTCCAGACCAATTCTATTCTCTAAACAATAAATAATTTCAAATATAAACTATTTTAACAATATCACTGGATAGATAGATAGATAGATATATAGACAGATCGATCGATAACAACTAATTTAACTTTTAACAATGTTACTAAGTGGGAAGTTGAGTAGCAAGATTTTTTAGAATAGAATTAATTTAAATTTAAAGTTTGTATATCTAATGGTCTCAAAGGAATTAGTGGATACATATACGCCTTTGTAATAACATGAATATAAAAATAATTAAGTAAATAAGAAAAAATAAAATTATTTAGGAGTTTTCATTTAATTAGAATCGAATCCACATTTCTGCAGTCTTTCTTTTGATTTTGTGTTTGCAGCGTTATTGAGAAAATAATTTGTGTTAATTTTTTATTTTTTTTTATGGAAATCACTCCAGACAAGGCATGAAGCTAAAGGAGCTAAAAAAATATAATACCAGCTAAAAGGAGCTAAAAAATATAATACCAGTTCAAGGTAAAAAAAACAAACAAACTTGCCAATGATAAGTGTTATATGGAATAGATTCTGACTTAGAAAGCAGCAATTTTATCCTCTTTGTCAGAAACATCACTCCTGGAATGTAAGGACTAAAGAAAATAATAAGGGAAGAGAGAGTTATGCGGATACTGAAAGTAAAACCAATAATCCACTTTTTGCCGAAATAGATATTATTATTATGCCGTGTAAATAAGAACTACACATTTAACAGAAGAATGTTGTCAAAGAAAAAAAAAAAAGAAAAAGATATGCCTGTAGTTGTGAGAAAATTCAAATCTTGCTGTTTTTCCCCCCTTCAAATGTAATTTCAATAAAAAGAGCATGTCTTGGAACCCCATCGTTTTCGCTTTCACAATCACCACCAATGCAAAAAAATGCAGTAAACAAGATGTTGCTTCATCACCTGATTTTAATCCCTCTCGCCCCCCTAAGCACTCTTCTTTTCTTTCTTTTTTTGCTCCTATCGCATTTTTGTCCCCCATCCACCCCAACCGCAAAGCCAAAGAACTCCATTAACTGTCATGCAATTGACTGTAGAAATAAAAGAACGCAGTTGCTTAAGTTCCTGCCAAAGGATCTGAAAATAATCGAAATTTACCAAAATTCGTGAGAATCGGCATAATTTTGTTCTTTTATTTTTGTTCAACTATCTCAGTCATATCAAACGTTACACATGTTCAGTGGGAGGTGGAGAAAGGATCAACATTTCTTTCTGAATTCATTAAATTAAAAAAAAATGTTTCACACCTAAACACTTCAAACCAATAAAAAAACATACTGCTATAGTGAGAACTGTGTGGCATAGCGTTTATTATCATCTTGGGATTAGAAAACTTAATTTTTGAGAGGTTAAGCTACCATTAGAGGATTTGAAAAGAATCAAAATTTGATTCAATTGTGATAATCAGAATAATTCTGTGTAGTTTAACTATGCTTTAAATCACATTTAAGTCAGCGTACTTATTATTTTCTTTTTCTTTTATGACTGTCTGTTTACGTGTGTCTGGGGGCGGTGATCGGTAATAAATGCTTTCCCTCCATTCGACAGAAGGAGCAAGGTAAGCTAGCGTAAAACAGATGTGGAACTCTATTCCGTTTGCCTGTTTCCCACCTGACTACAACCTGGATGTCTTCAAGTCCAACATAAACAAATTCCTGATGAACTGCCCCCTTAAGTAAGACACTTTATCAAATCTCCAATACTAACGTTCTGCACATGCAATAACCCTTATCCCCGAGTGACTTCCGGGCCTTGATAAGTGGTGACCACCTTGTAAAAAAAAAAAAAGATGTTAGCTTTATCGTAGACTTTGTCTTAAATTTTTTTATTCAAGAAAATTTTTTTTTTTATGCAATCAAGGTAGATCAAAACCGCAAATTTGATAAATTCAGAAATAAATCTGATTGGCTTTTTTTTTTTGGGGGGGGGGTATCCTTTTTAGAGTTTTCGTTTGGGGGAAGTTTTTTTGAGGAGACGCTTTTAAAGGTAACACTTAAGAAAAACTGTTTCAAACTTGAGAGAGAGAGAAATGTTATATGATAAATGCAAGCGAAATAATGAATTCAAAAGCATAAGTTCACAAAAAAGATATTTTATATATGTTTAAAATCGAAGTTTACACAGATAGGAAAACAAGATTTTTATTCACATTTTCACTTCGCTAGGCTGATCATGTAACCTGCATAGCAGACTCCAGAATATCCAAGAAGCTTCTGCTTAGTGATTTCCAGTATGAAAAGTATTGTTATAGCGGTCAGAGAAAATGGTTTAAAGACACTCTGAAGGCCTTCAATGTTAACCCATCATCATGAGAGCAGACAACTTCATATATGACCAAGTGACAGTGCCCACCAACATGAAAGTGGCAGGAAAGCTGATACAGAGAAGCGAAAGCAGGGCAGAAAGAACAATGCTTTGAAACCCCTGGTACCATTCCGTCCTCATTGCAACAAAACTTTCCAAACGTGGATTGGGGTTATCAGCCATCTCCACACCCACCGACGATAACCCATCCCTTCTCCTGGATGATCAGATTGTTTTCGTCCTCTCTCTCTCTCTCTCTCACACACACACACTCACACACACTTTTGGACAAGGAATTAAGCCATCTAAAATAGCCCAAAATGCTTCAGTCAATTTTAGTCAGTACTTATTCCCGTCGTAACCTCATATAAAAAAAAGTGCATCATGGACTCCTGTCTACTACTATCACATTCTTTATTTTTTTTAATGGTTGGAAAAGATATTCTATTATTTAAAGAGGATTGCTAATCATTAAAACCACTTAATTTTTTTTTTTTTTTTTTACTAGAAAAATTCTGTAACCACTTTAATGCTAAAAAGTAAACATTTTCAGGCAGTTCTATTAGTCATGGTTAGCCCCATAATATGCTTAGAATTCATTAATGAAGCCCCTGTCACCATTCCATCATGGCTGCAGCAAAACTTTAAAGAGGTCGATTGGTCTTATCAGCCATCCCCTCTTCAGCTTGGTCAGATAGTCTTCATTCTGACGGAAGAAGAAAAAAAAAAAAAAAAAAAAAAAAAAAACACAAACACAAACACACACACACACACACACACACACACACACACACACACACACACACAGAGAGAGAGAGAGAGGAATTGAGCCATTTAAACAAGCCCCAGAACGATTCAGTGAATTTTAGTCAGCACTTATTTTCTGATCTCATAAAAAAAAAATAACAAGTCTTTATAAAAAAATTAAAATGCTACTTATACTACCAAATTAATAAGATTTTTTTCTTTAATGGTTGGAAAAGATATTCTATTGATTTCCAGACTATTTTCCTATCATTAAAACCACATTTAATTTTTTTTTTTTACTGTGAAAATTCTGTAACGACTTTATTTTAGCATTAAACATTTCCAGGCAATTCTACTAGTAATTGTTAGTCTCTAATCCTCTTAGAATTAATTAAAGAGCTTGACTATATAGTAATTTGAATCACATTACACATTCCTATCATTTCTCTTCATGCAACGCATGTCTGCAGTTTCCACTGGCTAGGTTTCATTGTTAAACTTAGGCCTGATAAACTCCCAAAATCGCGCCTATAACTAACTTTATTATATTTATTATAATCGTGAACAGATTTTTTAGTTCATGGAGAAATAACTTTAAAATGAATGAGAGTTTCCGCAATGGGGTACAAGTTTCAATAAATGGCAAAAAAAAAAGGAAGGAAATTAGGCATTAAAATGTATTAATTAGTAAGCTTTTAATGACCCAATTTTAAAGGTATGATTTCCGCGAGTTACTCAAGGCCACAGGATATGGATTCAGCCAAAGAATTTATGTGAAACTTTGTTCTTGTACCATATCTCGTTATTAAAAGAGCTGAGGGCGAGGTGGTGGGGGGGGGGGGTCGGTCCAAGTGAACTAATGATTTCTCTTCGGCTTAGAATAAACCGTTTTATTAATGACATTGTGTTTCTAACATGACGTATCATAGACAGGTTAACAAAGTATTAAAATATTAGCTTTTAAAAACACTCTTTCTCTCTCACTGAATAATGTACTTGAGATAATGATTAAACATTTTGGCTATTTACAGTATTGATAATTAACCACATGGTTTATATTTATTGTTCACAGCATATATTACTCTTATATGTAATTTGTTTTCATGATAGAAACTAAATCCAATAAAAATCAACTTTTTGCCACAAAAATATATTTCTTAGTAAGTAGATAACATTTGCCAAGCAACCATTTATTTATTGAAAATCAGAATTTTAACTCATTTACATGTGACGCTTGGCACTAATATATAAGCGGACCTTTGCGAATGAGTATGGAATGAATATCAGAAACTCGAACGCTATACAACTGTCATTCCAACACTTTATACAGTGAATAGATTGTTACAGAATACAAACTGTCGAAGTAAAATTGTAAACAAGTTCGAACCTTGAAAAGAATTTTCTTTTTGTTTGTACTGCATGCATTTAAAATTTTATCAGGCAAAATTTTCTATCTAATCTGATACGCAAATTATACATTCTTTTTGCATTGGGATGTCTTACGAAAGAAATCCAGATTCTGATTCAATTTCAACTTGGCCTCGACTTTATCCATTTTTAGAAGATAAGCTCCATACTATGGTCCACATTTCATTCTATGTTGGGAAGGAGAAATAGTGTAATTTACCATATGTAACATCTCGGATTACGGAATTGACACAGTTTGATCTATTGTATTGAATTATACTCGAATAGTGTTGAGAAATTATGAAAACACAATTCCTCTTAAATATAATCTCCACACACACACACACATATATATATATATATATATATATATATATATATATATATATATATATATATATATATATATATAATAAAATGACTGCAGAAATTCCCCTCTTGAAGTATCATAGGTTTGCAACAGCAGATGCCATATACAAATTAAATTCTAGGCCACTATTTTATGTAGCTTTCGACCACGATTTTAGACACATTCAGTCGCGATAATAAAATACTACGTTGCATCCTAGGAGCAACACAATCACAATCGAACATCTTTAGAGGAAGGGGTACCTATTTTTCCCTCTAAATATTTAGTCCTACCACCACAACTAGTCAACACCGGAAGGAAGTCTACACGTTCCACAGGTTGCATGCTTACACTGTTCATAACTGGCTCATACATACTATTATCTTTCCCGTATTAGAATAAAAAATAATAAAATCTCCCTCGGAAAGTCTGCTGCCTCTGATTGGTTGCCTACTAATTCTCTTATTCTGGAATTAGATCATTATAAACGAACACCTCAGAAACTTTATAATATGGCATCGCTCTCTACAAGACCACAAATACAAACATAATATCGCTCAAAAACAGAAAATTAAATACTAGTAACCTTAAAATGATCCTAATGTTTCATAAATATTGGCAGCTTTTTTTTTTATAATATCTCATTATGCTAGCATACATGCATAAGTAAAAAAAAATATACATAATGTGTTTAAACACTCGATAATCACACAAACACGTATCTCTAGATACTTTTTTCTTTTTTGTGGTCGTCACCGTCAAGATGTAAACAACATACGGGGATAGTGTGTTGCAACTATGGCATACTTACATCTAACAAATTATTAACAGACGCTGTAAAGCTTAAATTTAACTGCAACATACTTTTAGAAGATTATTGCGCTAAAATACTTGCATGGTGGATTCTGAGAATACATTTTAACATAAAAAATACTTCTCTACAGTAAGCAATAGTGCTACCCCCCAAAAAAAACCTATATAACTTATTTATTTTTAACAATTCAGCATCTTAACATACGTACATAAATAATATGTGTATATATATATATATATATATATATATATATATATATATATATATATATATATATATATGTATATATATAATAAATTCCACAGCCAAACACGTCGCAGCCACAAAAGTCATGACAGTCAACGAACCGGAAGTCCAAGACTCGAGTTTCGCCCTCATTTGGGCTCATCAGTTAGACACATCCGAACTCAGGATTCGAAACCTGAGCCTCTTGCATTATATACAATCTCTCACATTCTGATTATCCTATATATATATATATATATATATATATATATATATATATATATATATATATGTCTTTTAACAGCCGATAATTGCACAAACACATATCTTCTAAATCTTTCGTTCTTTCTTTTTTTGTGGTTCTCACCGTCAAGATGTAAACACTACACGGGGATAGTGTTTTGCATACTTACACCTAACAAATTATTAATAGATGCTGTAAAGTTTATATTTAACTGGAATATTCTTTTTGAAGATTATTACGGCAAAATACTTGCATGATGAATTCTGAGAATACATTCTAACATGAAAAAATACTTCTCTATGGGAGGCAATACTGCTAAAAACAGAAATACAAACATAAAATTCGCCCCAAAACAGAAAATTAAATACCTTACAAAATTCTTTAATAAATGCATCGTTAACATACGTGCATAAGTATATATATATATATATATATATATATATATATATATATATATATACTCTTCTTCAGAATAGTTTTTATTTAACAATCAGCTGTTATGGAAACGTGAGATTGTAAGGTTTACAAAATATTACTGGCAGTAATATTCTATAAGTTATCCCATCTAAACAAGAATTGCTCGATATGCAAGATAGAGCAAATAAATTAAATTGTAATTCAATGATTTCCATGTCTCACTGACTTTAGCAAATAGTGTGCATACCTTATAAATATTTGCTAATATTTTCTCTCCTCTGATGAGATGGTAGACATCGACACCCTATAGGTTAAGGAGATAAACTTTCTAAAGCATTCTTTGTCTTGCTTAGAATAATAAAAATCTTTGATATGAAATTCATTTCAATGAGAGTTTTTTTGAAATTCATGTAATTACAATTTAATATATATATATATATATATATATATAAAGCTGAACGTCTGTGTGTGTGTGTCTGGTCATGAATAGGCTCCTATATGGTTGACTATTATAGAAAACTGATCACATATAATGATAGAAGATGTATCGAGACACAGGAATGGGTATGTTTAATCTGACATAATGATGATTCATTAAAATTGTGGGACCTGTATATGCGCCTGGTCCACAAAGTATGGAAATAAAAAATGTAAAAATAATAATAAAAAAAACGTTTACAAGTGTTTTTTGATATAGATGTACATAATAATACTTTGATAAGTATGTTTTAACTTAAATAGTGATGGTATAATAAAATTGTGGGTCTGCGTTCGCGCCTGGCCTCTATAGAATGGAAATTGGCACAAACTTTAATAAAGACTTTTCATATCTATTTGCGTAAGTATACTTTGATAATTATGTTTCAGTTTGAAGAAATATGGTATAATAAAATTATGGGGTGTTCGTTCGCGCCTGACCTCCATACGGAAATATATCACAAAGTTTAACAAGGTTTTTTTTTTTTAATATAGATCCACAGAATATTGTGATAAGTGTTTCAGTGTGAACAGGTACGGTATAATAAATAAAACAAAGTGGTAGTAGGCAAGCAGGCTCGAACCCGTATTGCGAAAAAGGAAAGGAACGTGAAAAAAAAAAAAAAACGCGACGTCTTTGCTGTTGCATCCATTGCCAAACCGGAAATGACACATGTTTAAATTAAGGCTAGTCAATCGAAAAGAGGGGTCGACTTTCAAAAATATCGGCGAAAAAAGCGACCGCTCCCTGTAGAAAATATTTTTAGCCAATTATTTTGATATTTGTCGTCTGAAGGGTCGAGCTTCAAAACGATATCGATCTTGTGAAAATCCGTTGAAAGTTTTAGGCAGACATACAAACAAATATACATACATTTAAACAGGCAGGTGAGATTTATATTATAAACTGCCATATAGGCAAGTTGCATATCAGAATTAAGCTCCAACTCAGTGGAACAAGCTTGTGCAGCATGCATTTGTGAGACAGTTTGTGATGGAGATTTGAACATGAAAACAATTTCAAGAAGAAGGCTAGCTTGACTTGGCGCATGTCGTAGCTCAGGTTGCATGCAAAGTAGTGATTTGCAAAATCATTTATATAATTGACACGTCTTTGACTTTCTCATCAAACTGCATGGATTAAGATATCATATTTAAATATATCTTACGTCGATACGAGCAGGCCACCCAGCATTGGCCATTCATAAAATAAAGATTTCATATTTGTTATTATAGAGCCAATTCTCTATTAATTATTATATTGCACTCAACATATAGTAGTGATTTCAAATGGAAAAAAAAATTGACTTTGGTCCATCAGTTAGAATCGACATCAAAACATAGAGCTCTCTAGCCTTATCTGTTACCATCTGTACTATAGAAAAACTTCAAAAAAAAACAAAAAAACGTAAGAGGTACAAATGTATATTTGTACATACGTACAAGAACACTTTAAGTCAACTTACACTTGCCAAGTTCTAATTAAAAACCTTTTTTTTTTTACCTTTCAGCAGCTATTTTTGCCAACTAAAGACCAAATCTTATTTGTTTCTCAGGTCCAAATCCCTTATCTATCAAGTTTTAAACCTCTAGACCAAAAAATTGACAAATGAGTATGGTAGAAACCATTCGTCGGACAGACAGATAAGGTCACTTACATAAAACATTGTTATATTCAAATTTAACCGATCTTCTAGATTTCAATATAACCCACTCGGACTTCGGATTTCAGATTCTTTCTTATGGAGTGCAGTTTCACTAATTGTTAATCTATTATTGATTTCTGATTCAAGCCATACTTGTTTTATTTATTTATTTAATTTTTGTTGTTTAAAACTTAGTTTTCTGTTGGTAAATATTAACTGATTTTAAACTATCAGTAAACCTAAATTTTATAGATCCTAATACCGAATTCAGATAAAAATGACACGGTAAAAATGGTACAGGCAAAAATGGAGGTGCAGTGGATGGATATATAGGAAAAAAAAAAAAGGGCAAGTGAAAACTATAGACGAAAATTTCACAATGAATTTATTAAAATCTTGGATGCAATACATAACAGGAATACATTAAGAAGTTTGTCAAATTAAAAAGAAAATATTATCTATTTTTAAAAGTATATGAAAACCTTCAGATAAATCAGAAATAATGAGAGAGAGAGAGAGAGAGAGAGAGAGAGAGAGAGAGAGAAAGTGGTATACAGTAGAACCCCGGGATACGGTAACCCTAGGATACGTTTTATTCAGGTTGCGATGTGGAATACGATGTTTTCCGGTCCCTGGTTACGATATTTTCCCAGCCTGTGTTATCTATAATGTTATTTGATTATATACATCTGTATTATATACTGTACTGTATTTTGTTACTAACTTTTAATGCCATGTTTCTATTGTACATGGATGTATCACGTGGTTCTACTGTACATGGATGACAATAGATACTTCATAATGTTATTAAAAGTATCTCCTTTAAAAACATAAAACGTCTGATTGTAATATATATATATATATATATATATATATATATATATATATATATATATATATATATATATATATTCGATAAATATGGATTGCTTAATGGTTATTGGAGTGCAATGGGAAGTAAAGCTTTGCAAAGCATCAAATACGGGAAGAAAGGATTTTGAACCGTTCACTGTAAATCAGATTAGGAATCACTCATGTGAATAAGATGAAGATGATAGAAAAATGAATAAAGCGAGACCTCTTACCCATCCCACCTCAACCCACATATTTTGCTAGGACATCTAATATCTCTCCGTACGTATGCATATAATAGTGGCACAAGTAGTAGTTCCTTGATATAGAAGACCGTACATATGTAAGTGAACTTGAGAATGCCTCAAACCATTCAAGTCTAGATTTGCAGAGACATAAGCAAACAAGATCAGTAGAAGCCTGTAGATGTCACAGTGGTTAGCTCTCTCTCTCTCGCGCTCTCTCTCTCTCTCTCTCTAGTTTCCTCTGTTGCGATGCTTCTCTTCAATTTTCTTTGTGTGAGTGTTTGATAAAACGCTATTCCATTCAATCCTTTGCTGCTTTGTTGAATTCGACCAGAACAATATACCACCTATTAAAAAAACCTTGATGCAACTACACTATAACAGCGAAATTCAGAAAACGAAAAAAAAAAAATTGATTTAAAAAAAACAAAAAAACAAAAAAAAAACAATCTGCCTTTTTTGTATGTCAATTTACACATTTGTCTTACTTGATTGTCATGTCAGAATTACTTAAATATTACCGTATTATTTTAAAAAAAAAACAAAACAAAGCAAAAAAATAAACATGAGTTTCTGATCTTTACCGTAAAAACCGTTGCTGTATTTTTTTGGGGAAAGCATGACATAACAAAAGGGGAAGTAACTCAATTATGCTAAAAACAAAGCAAAACGCACCATTTCTTTTTGAAATGGCAATAGTTACACACCATTTACCTCCCCTTGTTTTTTAAGCCAAACATTTTATTTTCACTAATTTTCGCCAAAGAATTATTTCTTAAATAATTATTTATACCTACCTTATAGTTTTTCGTAATTTTTAAAAATATATTCATTACTGTAACATGACAATTAAGTAGGGACCATTGATTTGCCTTGAAATTCAATATAAAAGATTTCGAATTTCGTTATTTTAGTGTAATTGCACCAACACTTTTCTTCAGCTATATCTTTGTTGGATTTCCTCTATTTCTATTGCCCTGTTTTAGTTCACTAAATAACATCTGTTTTGGAATTCAGTCGTTATTCATTTTTATGTGGCCGGAGCATGAGAGTAATGGCTTGAGACTTCATTGTCTCAAGAGATATTGATCTTGTCATCATAGAAGAGTTTTATCATTATGTGGATGGAATTTCATGGGCAGTCAAAGAGTGCTTTCCAAATTGATAGTATCAAAAGCCTTCGTCAGATCAATGGAGATGTAAAAGATATATATTTATAACTACATTTTGAAGATGAAGTTGGTATGTTATCAGTCAGTGTCATATCAGCATGAAACCATTAATATGACATAATGCAATATGTAAATATCTTGCCTAACAGTTCAACGCGGCTTTGCTCGGGCCATACGTACTGTTCATAACTTATATATATATATATATATATATATTAAAAAGTTTGACTCACGTCGAGGTAACCTACATCTAAAATTTCAAGTGTTTAGATCCAAAATTGGCGGAGGAGTTTGGTAGAGTCTGCAAAAGTCAACTCTTTCAACTTTGACCTCTTGGAAGCCAAATTTTCTCCCAAAAACTGATTAAAAAGCTTGCCGCATGTTTGAATACCCTTCATGTAAAATTTCAAATGTTTAGACCTAAAATTGGCTGAATAGTTTGCTAGAGACCGCAAAAGTCCAATCTTTTGAACTTTGACCCTTTGGTAGCCAAATTTTCGGCCAAAAACCGATTTAAAATCTTGCCCTATGTCTGAATACACTTTATGTAAAATTTCAAATGTTTAGAGCAAAAATTGGCTGAGTAATTTAGTAGAGACCGCAGAGGTCAATTTTTTAAAACTTTGACCCCTTAACGGTTATTGTTTTGGGTTAAAATCAAATTCAAAAGTTTGATCCATGTCCAAGTAACATACATCTAAAATTTTAAATATTTAGATCCACAATTGGCGGAGGAGTTTGGTAGAGTTTTCAAAAGTCAAATCGTTGAGCTTTGACCTCTTGACAGCCAGATTTCTGGCCGAAAACCGATTAAAAAGATTTTCCCAAATCTCAATACCCCTTATGTCAAATCTCGAATCTGTAGACTGAAAATTGACAGAGTAGTTTTGTAGGAAAATGTACACACACACACACAGACAATTTAACTTATATATATATATATATATATAAAATTTAGGCTCCTCTATAAAAGGAACACTCTATGAAGAAAACAATTATTCCCATTTAGCATTGAGATAATGCTCTTCTATAAATACTTGAACATTTTCAATTATAAGTATTGTAATGTGCATCCAGGAGACAAGCGCCCGCGTGTTTGTGTGTTGTGTGGGTGCGTAAGAGAGGCGGACGAAAAGGAAAGACTTACCTCGGGGCCTGCTCGGCGTCGCCGACCGAAAATAGAGAAAGAAAGATCAAGACGGCGGCTGCCGTCTTTTGTAAAGGATGATATCTCGCAAAGTCACATGAATTCTCGCAATATGCAAATTTAGCTGGCCTGCAACGGCCATAAAAGCGAGTTATTGAAAGACGTTGAGAGGGCGATGATTGACTTGGTCGGGAATCGTGTTGCTGTTGCTTCTCGTGCCGTGTGGGTGTGAGCATATCTTACCGTTGTTGGGACCGTTCTGAGTAACCGATTGTTTGGTCCGTTCTGAGTAACGGTTCGCGTCCGTCTAGGTACCTTGCTAGTTGGATTCCGTGCAGAACCGGTGTTTACTGGTTATTGAATTGCTTTACGTTGCTGCAACATTATACATCTACAGAGGGCGCAGTAATTTTAAAGGACTTTCCTTACACATTTTCTACAAGTATCTATGTAAATAAAATAGTAGCTGCATGTGTGCCTTTCTGGCTATGTGAAAATATTTAACCTATAAACTCTTAAACTACTTTTTCTTATTTAATCTACCTTAGATGGACCCCCACCACCACTGACTAAATATTGCTACATTTGTCTCGAGGATGCAAATGTCCAGATATGCACATGTCTGGTAAGCATTTATCCAAAGCACAAATGTCTAATTCACAACTGTTCTAGAAACAATTCTAATCCTCACCCCCATCAACAAACAAGAGCACAATATCTTTTTCCGAGCATAACATTTATAGAATTAACTATTTAATTTAAGTATCTGTAAAGTGTTTTTGCTCAAAAATAAAACATTGTTTTCCTTTTCTCTTTTTCTCCTCCGGGGAATATTTGTTCAGTGGACAAATGATTCAAGCAATTAGTTCTTGTCAGGTTTTGAATATAAATTATTCCAAAATGTTTTTTGTTAAATTTTTTCCTTCATTTATTTCTCCATCATTAGACACAGTTTCTTTTTATTTTCTCATATATTTTCATTGTTTTTTTTGTGTGTGTTTTCTTTAATTTTGAAAGCAAAAGAGAAATTCTGTGATGATTTAAAATTCTAACCCTGTCTGTTCACAAAAATGTTGTAATTCTTTTTTCCCCCAATATGCATTGCAACAATTTGAAAGTCTAGTAAAAATAACATGACGATGAATAGCATGTAGTAAATGAACGTAAGCACAAAATTAAGTCCCAAACAAAAAGGGTACAATTCCTCGTATGACAATGAGAAAATGCACATATTGCAGTGGCAAGAATTAAGAGCTGAGCAAATACATGGAATATGTAAATTTTTATGAGAATCTCAATGATGGTGACGCACCATGCAAAAAAAAAAAAAAAAAATGTAAATGTTGTAGTCTTGCAGGCCAATAATAATCGAGACAATCATAGTGATATTATCAACAAAATATGTATTTGCAAAAGTATCTTACAGAAGTACACGTCATGATTATAGTGGCTCTAACTGCTACAAATCTCTGTCGATATGTACTTCCTTCTCACTGCAGGAAGATGTGACACAAGGTCGAAAGGTGGAGAAAGTAAAGCCAGAGCTCCTAAAGAGCTCTGGCTTTACTTTAAAAAATTGCATGGGCAGCCACATTAACATTCCTCAGGCAGGGCGCCGCAGGCAATAAACAATAAACTTACCCAACTCGAAAGACGAGAGGCAAGGTCTGGGAAGGTGGACCTCCTAGGACTGCTAAGAACGAATGCCTCAGACCCCTCACCGCCAGATAAAAGCCAACCGTAATGATTCAGTATCAGTAATCAGAGCTAGCGAGTGGCAGAATAAATAGCATGGATCACTACCCAATAACGTTAAGTGCAATTATATTTATAGTCTCTGGGTAAGTCCATTTTTTGCTAAAATAGGTATATCAGCTTAACCCATAACAGTATGGTAGAGTTATATGGTTCTTTAAGCATTGTTTAAGAGTCAATTACGTTTACTAAAAAGATAATCTGAATGTAAAGCCGTTAGTCTATAAAAAGCTTACTTAAATACTAGAGTTGGGTTGGCGACTTCTGACCAGCCTGTGGGTCGCCCCAAAAAGAACCAGTTTCGTGTTTAATTGTTCACTATGCAGGGAAAATGAGATTACAAACTCTCATGCCAGAAGTGTCCTCGCATGTTAACGCAAAATACATCTACGTAACAGCTTGCTAGTCTAAATTATCGATAAAAGAGATGACAAAATAAAGATTATGAAAGTGTATTGTATCGTTTCAGAAACAAACAAAAATAAATAGGAAAGAAATAAAAATTCGACTTTGCATTTTTTTTTCATGTGCAAATGAAATGCGTTTATTCGTGGTTCTTCCAAAACAGCGCATTTCATTATTTTTCCAAAGTCTTTTCACACACACACACATATGCTTTTTAAAAGTCTCTATCTGCACCATCTCACGCTGGCACTAGCCAACACTTTCTTGCCCACATATTTACATGTCCATCTTCACTGGAAAGCAACTTGCTTCTTCCTTCATCCACATGGTGTATTTTTCTCTCTGCTTTTCTTGTGACACAAGCTCACACATACTTTCTAATTTGCATACATGCTTTAACAACTGCTGCTAATATTTTCGCTAGTCAGCTATCCTTCGGCTGCTGCTGCTAATACTTTCTCATACATGCTCTGTTACAGTATGATGGCAACCTTCTGTTGCATGTGACAATGGCGTTCTACATTTAGTCTGGTACACTGCAGCATCTGTTGTGGCTTTACAATTCAAAGCTGGACTTGCCTCTTCGACTTCGAACTATATAGCAACAGAAGATGCTGCAGTGCACCAAGCATGAACACAACAGATGCAGGTCTGAACAGGTGATAAGGAGACCTAGGTTTGCCCATTTACCAGGGTCCTCCTCTCAGCGTTGCAGACAAAGTCTGACGAAAAGGCAATCCAATATGGTCAGAACCAGCACAGCTGCAGGAGTTACCTGAAAGGCGTTGCAGTTCTTCACCATCTGCCTATCGGGACTCCAAACTAGATTTTTTTGTCAGGTTTTACTCTCTTAACCTTTGCCTTTTCTCAAGGTATCCATAAGGCAGTGGAGCTATTTGGCCAAAGCTGGTAAAAATTTGAAAATATTTCCAATTTTTATGAAAATAACAGAGATCCTCATCTTAGTTATGATTTTATCAAAATAAAAGCAAAATCTTCAAGTGATTCTTCTTAGAAAGACTTGGTCGAAAAATATGCGAATTCTGTAACGGTGAAAATTTGAAGGTGTGACACTGTCAGAAATCGATATCGCTACTCCAATTTCAAATTTCCAAGCAGCATTTGGAACTACACCATTTGCGCATGATATGAAAAGTGTGAGATTGGTCTGATGGATACACGAGTCATCCCAAAAATAAAGTCTCCTATTTTTTAACTCAACGTTGAAGAGCTACAAAGACGGGAGTGGTACCATTAAAACGGGCAACCTTTTGTGCTCCTAAATTTATTTTTCTACATAGTCACCAGTATTCTCAATGCACTTTTGCCAGTGATGAACGATGTCCATGGCATAAAAGTCCAGAGTATGCTTTATCACTCACATCTTTGTCGACACTCTGAAATCGACGAAGCTATCTTCTAATGGTGCTAACACTAACTGCATCGATTAAATGCTCAACAAGCACCGGTGAATGTTGATCAGTTCAATTTTTTTTGCATGGAGGAATTCAATTCTCTTGTTCTGATGCACATCCATGACACAGTTGTTTTTATATTCGCACAGTCAATATGTGCAACAGAAAGATGAAACTTTCAGGTCATCATAACAATGCAATTTTCAATCCCTTCTGATCCATTCAAGCGGAATAAAAATTACTTTCCCTTGTCTCCTTGTACTATCTTGAACTATGGGGTCACTTATTTCAAGTTCAAATTCTATTGCCGGCAAGTGCTATCCAGATTTATTTTATGAAAATCGATCCAGACAAGGCATGAAGCCACTTGATGCAAGGAGCTAATCAATAATAAAGAGAGAGAAAGTCAGAATCACTTCAAAACAAATGAGGCCTGAAAGAGACTCCACCACAAACGTTTAATTTCCTGGAGTCCAAGCAGGCTAGCCAAAAAATTAAGCTCTTCAATAGCCCAATAGAGAAGGGAGAAGTTACAAAATTGTCTAACAAAATGCTCACCACTAAAAATTAGTATTGCAATCGGTTTTAGCACAGAATTTACTTTCTCCAAGATGAATGACATGTACATATACAGGAATTGTTTGCAGCTTAACATTATTGGCTTTCACCTGTCAGCGATGATTATATTGATTTATATATACTGATTTATATGACAACCATATATATGTAAAAATAAATAAATAAATAAATAGATTGTTTTGTTTGAAACCAGCAGAGATTATTGTTTTTGCTTTTAGAATCTGATAGATTGGGGGGAGGGGAAGAAAAAGGAAACTGATTATTTAATACTAAAAAAAAAAAAAAAAAAAAAATGATGACTTGTTTGATTACCCATTGAGCTCGGATTAAATTGTTTTAATCGAGGAAAATGAGTTTGTAAGGCCAGTTAAATGTTTAAAGAAATAAAAATTAGTCTTTATGTTCACTATATCTCCCTTTGAATGTTTTTATCTCTCATTCTTTTCACACATTAAATAGTTTCATTATTTTACCATCAACATTATGAAAGGAATACTTATTTTTTTATATTCTTGATTAAAAGTAAAAATTGAAAAAAAAAAAAATGTCAGCTAACCAGTTTCGTCCTCAGTTTACAAGAGTTGTATTGAGGGATCTTTTTATAGGAAAAAAGTCAGAGAAACTATTTATATTTTAAATAAAAATATTATGCTATATATATACATTGGAGCATATCTTAGAGACTAATCACGTCTAGACCTAAGAAATATTCCCTCTGTTTACAAAGATAATCGTTTTAAATGAACATGAATAGTCCCCAAGATCTTCAAATAATATATCGATATTTATTATTTCCCACGTTTTTTTTTCCTATAAAAGATCACCTCATACAGCTTTTTTATGTGAGGGTGAAACTGGCCGGCTGATTTTTTTTCACTTTTTACTTTTAATCATGGATATTAAATAGTATTAGTACTCTCGGTGATATTCCCTATTGTTTATAATGGATTATTCCAATCTACTGCTTTATTACTTTTGAATATTGATTGAAAGAGAGGATCTTGGAGAGAGAGAATTACTAACTTGATTAGTAAATTTTTAATCATGGCTAATTAGAATAATAAATAGGGTTTGGTTTTGAAACATAACTCAATCGCAATACCAAAGAATATTTTAGTATGTATTTTGTACGATTAAAATATATAAGAAAAAAAAAATGTTAGGCAAAGAAATGTTTAACTCAGCTTTCGTACAATAACAATAGATACTAAAGTGACTATTGCATTTGGGACAGGTGTGTTACTTTTGGAATTGTTGCACCCTCTCAGAAAATTGTCCAACTTTATGATCATTTTATATATCGACATCAGTCGAAAAAAGTACGAGCAAAATAGAGTCTTGTACACAGTTAATTGTTAAAGATAGGTATTACCTTTCATTATGAAATGATCCTAAACAGGTTGATATGCCGTAAAACAGACAAACCAAACTATTGAAATAGATGGGTTTATGCACATGTAAGATTAACCATTTTTGCCTTTTAAAAAAATCTAATAAATGCAGGGTTTTTTTTCTTTTTGTAAATTGTCTCCCTTGATAGGATCTTCTTTCAAACAAGATGAGTAATGTTAGACTTTAAACAAAATTGGACTTATCAGACGTTTTTTCCATTCATTATTTATTAAGGCAAAGATAAAGGTTAACGAGACAGGAATGATTGTCCATCGAAAGATGAGGAACACTATGAGAGTACTAATAGAAGCTCGAGAGAAGCTTAATTATTATTATTTTTTTTATTTGTCATTTTATAAGCTACTAGCAGGAGCTGTGTTCCACCTTTTTCACAGGGAAAATATAAAACACTTATTTTAATCAAAAGATAATCAATAGTACATTATCTGAACAAAAAAAAATCCAGGAAAAAATATGTACATTTTTAACTGCTTAAGGAAAAGAAGCAAATTCGAAAAGAAATCAATGATGTCATTTTATTTTTTTTTTTTACAAGAGAGTCCTCAGTTATTAAGGCCGGAAGGCCACTTGAAGATAATTATTAATGAGTGTCAGGAGGTCAGTGAGACTACAACGTGATGGACGGTAGTAGTGGAAATTGAGTAGAATGTGATTAATAAACAAAATCTTATTTGAATTGGACTTGAAAATGACCATGTTGTAGTCGGCTGGAAAGCAGCTCAGCGGTATAAAGTTCCACAGGCGGGCAGTTGTAGTGAAGAAACCTTGTTCATCGAATTTGCAGTCAGTTTTGGGTGCAAACAGATATATTCCTTCAATAAAAATATCATAACATTGTAGGTAGGAATTTGTAAAGACGTCGAAACGTGTAAAGTAACTTTTTCTTTTAAGAGTTTTCAAGGCTGATTGGATTAGAACCGACTTTGGTTTTGTAATAAGATCATGAACTTCTGCTTTTTGTATTATGCAATTTTAAAAACCACATCCTATATCTCTCTCTCATATATATAAGAAAGCTGGCGCGATGTAGAATACCGGGGTGTTTATGTGATGTGATGTGATGGACACAAACAGACAAACGAATGAAGATCTTGTTCATTTTATAAATCTTCGTATCCATTTTTCTAAATTATTCACATATGTAAATCAGTAAATGGTTTAATATAACCGAGATTATAAATCTTTATTTTATTTATCATTTATCAACTGTATTAAACAGTAAGTCTATATTTACTTAATTTATATGTGATTGATTTTGGAAAATAAGTAGATATACCAAGATTTATTAAATCAACAAAAACCATCATTCGTCTGTCTGTTGTTGTTTATACATCACGTCACCTCAAAACTACGGTATTCGACATTACTAACCGCCTTATTTACCAACAATGCTTCGAGCAAACTACCTTTACTTATATATAACAAATAAATGATAAAGGTGTATATTCCAAATTTAAAAATGTTGACCATCTTACCACTTATTTCTTTAAGTAAGTTGACATGCAAAATTCTTGACAGCATCTGTTTCGTAGCGCAAAAAAAAGTGCTGTCAAGAATTGTGCATGTCAACCTACTTAAAGGAACAAACGGTAAGATGGTCAACATCTTGAAATTTGGAATATACACTTTTGTCATTTATTTGTTACGTTTCGTAATCACATCGAACTTCATAAATTAAAGGATTGGTATAAATAAAAAGTGAAATATAATTAAAGAAGTATATTTCTACACACACATACATATATATATATATATATATATATATATAAATAAATATAAAAGTGAACGTGTCTGTGTGTGTGTGTACATTTCCCTACGCAATAACTTTGTCAATTTTTAGTCTACAGACTCAAAATTTGATATACAGGGTACTGAGATTTGGAAAAATCTATGTGATCGGTTTTCGGCCAGAAATTTTGCTATTAAAGGGTCAAAGTTCAACGATTTGACCTTTGAGAACTCTACCAAACTCCTCCAACAATTTGGGGTCTAAACACTTGAAATTTTAGATATAGGTTCCTTGGACATGGATCTAACTTAATAACTTAATTTGATCCCAAGACAAATGTTAAGGGGTCATAATAGGGGTCAAAGTTAAAAACTTGATCGTTTTTTTTTTTTTTTTTTTTTTTTTTTTTTTTTTTTTTTTGCTCAGCATACACCTCCAAACACCCAGGCAACGGCGGGCACCCATGCTAGTATATATATATGTAGAAATATATTATTCTTGAAATCAATTAATGGAAAACTCTAGAACCTTTTCGACTTTTCTCGTCAGAAGAAAATCTATAGTTTTAATGAAACAATAATATTAGCAAAAATAAAGAGCTCAGAAGAAAACTGAAGTAGCAGGGAATAATCAAGTGATTAAAATGAATTTAATTCAATAATCGTTTAAAACCGTTAAAAGTACACAACGTGGGATTAAAAAAAAAGAAAGGCTTCCCAAAGAGATTCGATGTTTTTATAAACTCCTTCTGCTGATACAACAAAGGTTTATGCATTGCAATAGAGACAGATTCCAAAAATTTCACATGTGTTCTGGCATCTGCTCTATGCAAGATCTCAAAACACTCTATTTTGTGGTTATTGGCATAGCACTGATCAAGAAATGCTGGTCAATATCAGAGTCCAAAGTCTCAAATGAAAAGTGACACACGGATCCTGGTCTTTCCTGTTCAATCTTAAAACGTGCTAGTTTACGTGGGTCTGCAAATGCAAGGAAGTATGCCCCCATATAACCAGAATTAAATTGTGATTTAAACTGGTAAACAACATTATTATATATAGGGCACATAGTACAAATATGGTATAGATATTCTGTCATTTTTTAATCAGAAAATATTTCATTTCCTATAAAAAAAAGTGGAATCAATGAAGGACTCCAGTTTACGTAACTAAGGAAAAATGTACCCCCTTTAACATTCTTACTCGGCTAAAGTATTATCAGGAAAACAAAACGAATTGAAAGAAAATAATCTCTCTATATATAAACGAAAATGTATGTATGTATGTATGTATGTATGTATGTATGTATGCTTTTCCTCGATGTCCACAAAAGGCTTCTTTTAGAGGAGCGCTTGCTCGGTTCACAACTTCTTAAAACTTTTTATATCATCTATAAATTGTAATATCTCAGAGTTACTCACGGAGCTCACCTGTCTATTTAATTTTATTGATTTTCAAACGTTAATTATTCGACATTTCCCGCATCGGCACGCGTTACATTCGGTTTTCGGTATAAAAAAAGCGAAACTCGACTCTAATAACACGGCCTTGTGCCTAATTTGCTCAGTGGGGAAGCAAATAAATCCAACAGGCCGAAAGCCAGTTGTCTCAAGAGAGCTAAGTAATGTTTGTTCAATGTCGACTTCGTCATATAAGACTGTAGCTTTCATTTCGCTCCTCCTAATAAACAGGGAGCGGGTTTTTAAAAACAAACAAACCGATTTATTCACCTCATTAAAAACTGTCCTGCACAAAAATGCTTACTGCTGAATACCTATCGCCGTCACGTCAATAAAAAACGCGCACCTGTTTTTTTTTATAAACACTTTACTATTTTCCAACTGCGCGTCGTGAAGGCTTCGTTTTTTTTCACGGGCACCTGTTTTTTTTTTCACATACCCCGAAAAATACCCGGGCAACACCGGGTACCCCTCGCTAGTTATATATATATATATATATATATATATATATATATATATATATATATATATATATATATATATAAATAGCCTATCCGTGTCTCGGCGTTGCCCGGGAATGTAAATAAACGCACGAAATTCCATTTTAAGATTACTGTTTTTTTGCAACAGACAACTATCATTTAACCGCACCACTAATCCTAAGTCTTGGTTATAAGTACTCTTACTCTTTCTCTTCTTGTTCGTTATCTGTCTGTTTCTCTCTCTGTCTCTCTTGAATCGAAAAATAAAGACAAAACCAAAAGATGAGGAAAGGAAGAATTATTTTAGAATGTGAATCAGTTTCGTATAAAAGTTAAAAATGATCAAACTGAAATTAGAAAACAAAGAAAATAATTTATTGCAATATTAACAGACACAAAAACAGTATTCCCATGATATTGCTATTTTAATGACTAAAATTTGAATTATCCAGATGAGAGAGAGAGAGAGAGAGAGAGAGAGTATAAACTAAAGCAGCCAAAGAAAAACTAACAAATTATATTCGGATCAATAACATGGTGGAAAAAAAAAAAAGATTAACAAGAAAATAGACTCAAATAAAACTAGTATATGTCTGACAGATTACTATTTGGGTATGACTTAAAATATCCGACCGACTTAAATTTACATCTTAGAATATGAACAGTTCAATTATTGAAGTTGGGCTGAAGTGAGAAAAGCAGACAGTGAATTTCTAAGATTTGAAATTAATCACATAAAAATTGCAATATTGAATGATAAACTGAGCTCTGACCCTTATCCAACCGTAACAATGTTGCATCCTTATACCTGTTTTACAAATACTTTAATGAGGTATGATCTGAAGAACTCATAACACTTGTGCCCTCCCTGTCGATGTACATACCTCCGACTAACTTGTCAAACAATAAAATCCCACCCTATCACTGTTGAGGTCCCTAGCTACTCTAATAGCTTCTTTCTTTGGACTGCTAGACTTTGGAATACCCTCTTTGTTTCCTGCTTGCTTTACTGTACTAGTATGCAGACGTTTTTATGTGATGTGAACAGACATCTCACTGAGCAACTTCCTACATAGTCTCTGTAGACATGATCACAAATAGTAGTTCCTTATTTCCAACTAGCAATATGTCTGGTTCGGGGTGAATAAGAGTGAAAAACAAATCAATTACCTCGAAATTGCTATGGAAGTTGTTTTAGTGTGTGCGCATATATTGTGTTGGCCGTTAGAATGCCTCACCCATTTTACCATAATTGAGTGGAGACAGAACAGTTGCTTGCGATGAAAACATTGAATTTTAATTTCTATTTTATCTTTTTTTTTTTTTTTAATTTTTTAAAATTACATTTTCACCCCAAACAAGGCACATTGCCACTTTGGTGTAGAGGGCTACTATCAGGGGCAGCAACTACTGGGGCACTATGTTGGGATTTGGGCAGCAAGATGTCAGTTCACGTTACACTTGAACTTCTGCATGTCAGTACAGTTGGGGAAGCAGGGACCTGGAATGGAATTCCAGAGTCTAGCGGTTCTGGGGAAGAAACTACTGGACTAGAAAGATCTTTTACATCTAGGGATCCCTACTGCATGGGGGTGGGATTTAGCTGCCTGTCGGGTTTGTCGAGGGTGTCTACGTCGTGGGGGCACAAGTGTCTGCAATTCGTCTGAGCATTCACCATTAAAATACTTGTAGAACAGGCAGAGGGATGCAACGTTTCGTCAATGGGACAGAGGCTGAAGCATAGATGCCAGTTCAGGGCCTATCAGATTGGCGACTCTCTTTTGAACCTTGTCTAGGAACGAGAGACTAGTAGCAGATACACCAGTCCAAATATGACAGCAATACTCCATACATGGGCGAATGGTGGCCTTATAGAGGTACAGGATACTTTCGGGTGTTAGTAATTTTCTAGCACGGTAGAGAGAGCCTATCTTCTTTGCAGCAGCCCTAGCAATGCTTTCTAGGAGTGAGAACTGATATCTTATAATAATAATAACGGTTCTTTCTATCGCTCTAAATACTTTCTCACACCTACATCTACAAATCTACTATCAGACCATATATGGAGTACCATTGTCATATTTGGGTTGGTGAATTTCTATCCCATTTGAGGATAAGGGATAAGATGCAGACACGTTTCTATAATTTAAAAGGGCCTCCCTTTATTCTTCTCTGCAACTTCTCTCTCACAGACGTGATGTTGTTAGTCTCAGTCTTTTCTATAAATACTATTATGACAATTATGGGTCTCAAAATTCTCTGATATATTCCCTGCTTCTTTTGTTCCAGCTTGTTTGACTCGTATGTCTCGTGGTCTCTATCAATGTGCTATTTTTGATACCCTATTGTAATATGGCTTCTTATTCTTTTCTAAGAGCTGCAAACTTGTTGAATTCTCTTCCTGTCGACCGTTTCCCTCCTACCTATAAATCTCGGTCTTTTCAAGACTAAGGTCAATAGGTATCTCCTATCTTTGAAATAATCATCTTTCGTTCTTACTAGCTCCTTACAGCAAGTGGTTTCATGTCTTGTTTGGATCGATTTCCACAAGCAAACTATTAATTGCTAATGTCATTTTATGAATAATAATGAGCATTTCAATGTGTAGTTATCAAAGTTATGTTGAGGCGAGAAAAACAGACATGTAAATTTGTCAGATTTAAAAGTAGTCAAGTGAAAATAGTGATTATGTTTTTTGTAAGGGGGAGCTTAAATAATAGTTAAAATAAAAAGAAAGAAAATGACTACACAAGGTGGGGGAAGAGATTAAATAATAGTTAAAATAAAAAGAAAGAAAATGACTACACAAGGTGGGGGAAGAGATTAAATAATAGGTTAACCTTCCACAGAATCTAATTGACTGGAGAAGCTTAAATAACAGTTTAAAAAAGATGATTATACTTCCAATAAAAATCAAATGCAAAGTTCATGGTTTAGAAGGTTAGTACTTTATCAATTTGGTCAGAGAGATTAATCAATCTTTCGAAATCTTAAGACTGCTAGTGCTTAGTAAGCACAAATCACACTAAATGGTCAAGAACTATTCATTATTGTTACCAATTGGTAGCCGGCACTTAGCTTACAAAGCTACTGGGACCGGGTTTTACATATAGCACTTGGTATTCTTAAATGGTTATCCTCATCTCAGTACTGATCAGTCTGAGCGTTGCTTAACTGATGATCTCATGAGAACTGGTATGTTAACGTGATTATAGTCATACTTCATAAAGCTAATTGTTACTTATCCACTAGGGATGGATGTGGTACAAATAATTTCTCTGTAGTTCATTGATAGGAACAAATTTAATAATAAAAACGATAACTAAAAAATATCTTTTGTCATTGACGGTCCGTGTTTTAAAAGATAAAAATGTTATTTTTAATTGACTTAATCGAATTTAATATTTAGTCTTGATTAAAATTTCATTTTTTTTTTAATGTCATAAATAGAAAAAGACAAAAGTCTTTACTCACTACTTCAGATGTACTCTTACTGCCACCCAAAACACATAAAAAAATTAATAAGACCCTTCATCTTTATTCACCAAACAAATAGCCCGGTTTTATCTTAGTAAAGCTATTTGTGATGAAATCGATCAATTGAATAGGAAAATTATTCTTTTTCGTCTTATATTTTTTGTCTCAATCAAAGGTGATCCTTTTTAGGGAGGTGGATTTTCTTTGCATTAAAAATCTCCTGGGGAGGTAAGTAAATATGGGCCAAGGAATGAATAAAAGAAATGTACACGTGACTTACAGAAATTCCTTCAGCTTTGGCTAACGCTTGGAAATATCCGAGTATTGCTTGTCCATCTTCGTCTTTACTGTGGATGAACATGACCTGTGTCCACTTAAAAGACAGCAGTAGTTTTATCCATACTTCAGCTTGGTGGAAATATGGTGGAACTGTTCGGATGAAAGATTTGTGAACTTTCTGAAATGAAAAAATAAAAATATTATTATTTTTTAATTCATCATCATCATCATCATCGTCGTCATCATCATCAAAGGAGTGTAAAATACTAAAATTATCTGTCAAAAAAAAAAAAAGAATTAAAAATAAATAAAACTCTTTTGGACATAATGTCGTATTTCTAACTTTTGTGGATTTATTATCACCAAAGAGGTTACATTTTCGGTTGAATTTGTTTGTTTACAGCCTAACATCATCGCTTGACCAATTGTTACAAAACTTGGTCAAAATATCAGTCATGGTCTAACTTAGAACTGATTTAATTTTTGGGATTTCTAGGTTAAAGGTCAATGTAACAGAAAAGATAAAAGTTACACTTTTCGTAATACCTTTGGATCTTTTCATCTTAGAGACCTGATAATTGGCCCACATTGTAGCCAATGAAGTCCTGCATATTATATGATTTTGAATTTGGTATGGAAATGTTCGATCACGGTCGAAATTTTGACAGAATTTTTTTTCCAAATTATCTGAAAGTATCATTATCATAAATGAATGGAGTTTATATTCTGATGATATAACTATTGATAAATATGTAGAAGAGATCTAGAAGGCTATCACAATGCGAGGAATGGGATATAGTCAGTGTTCGTGAGAAAAGACGAAAACAAATGACAATTTACAAATCAATAAGTATATACATATATGTCTGCATACATATATATTTATTCAATTGTATCGATCTATTCGAAGCATGCTTTCAATAGATCCGTTAGATCCACCACTTGAAAAGGGGAATTTTTTCCCGAAATATAATGGATATGTCACAGATCATGGAAGTAAAACATTTGTACTTAACACAATTGAATAAATATATGTGTATATATAGACATATATGTATATACTTATTGATTTGTAAATTGTCATTTGTTTTTGTCTTTCCTCACCAATACCGACTACATCCCATTCCTTGTGTTGTGATAGCCTTCTAAATCTCTTCTACATACCTATCCCATACAATGCTTCAAGCAAACTATATATTATTTTTATTGATAAATATTTGATAGCATTAATAGTAGTAGTATACTAGTTTAATTCGAGTCTTATTCTTTCCATCAGTAAAATTAAATAAAATTAAAATTGTCAAAATTGATATACGTTAAAATTGTCAAAATTGATACCAGTTAAAATTATCAAAATTGATATACGTTAAAATTGTCAAAATTGATATACGTTACAATTATCAAAATTGATATACGTCAAAATTGATATACGTTAAAATTATCAAAATTGATATACGTCAAAATTGATATACGCTAAAATTATCAAAATCGATATACGTCAAAAACAACATTTGTTATTGGAAAAGATAAGATAAAAAGCGCATATCTATCCACACACGCTCATTCACAGTTGAAAATAAGCCATATACAATCCACTATGCCTGCAATTCCTTTAAGCTACATATCCATAGAATGGAGTTATTACATCAGACACAGTGATATGGGACAAGGAGAAAACAGTAACATTTGTAGAGAGTAGTGTTCCCAATGATGTTGCGTGAAACACAACTAAAGATAACGAAATACCTAGGTTTCATGTATGACATGAAAAGAAACGGGAATCTTAAGATCTCTGTCATTCCAGCCGAATTCATTAAAAAGAATTTCAAAAACTACCTCGCAAACACACCCGGCGAACCAAGTGTGAAAGAAATACAAACACTTCCACTTAAAGAGACGGTTAGAATCTTAAAAAAGATCTCTCGGTTGGAATGTATGAGATAGTAGGTGAATGTCTGTCATCTGGTAAGATGCCCCATACCAAGCTAGAACTAAATGATAATAAAATTGAAAAAAAAAAAAAAAAAAGCAAAAAAAAAAGCAAAAAAAAAAAAGCAAAAAAAAAAAAAAAAGCAAAAAAAAAAAAAAAAGCCAAACATCGTAAACCATAACAAGATACACATACCAACTCATACACACGCAGGTGCAACCAAATTAGATGTACAGAAGCCAAAATGAGCGCCAATGACCAACAAACTCTAATCTTGAAATCCAGTTTGAAAGTTAAAAAAAAAAAATCCCCCAAAACTCTGAAACTTTACATCTTGTTTTATTTTATTCCTAGCTATTTGACGAACTGCAGAAAGCAGAGAAACCAAAGTTGTCATAAAATAATCCTATGTAAAATAGGCAAATTGCATCACTGTTTAAAGTGAGATGTGTTTATATGTACAGATTGACTTCTAAACTAAACAACCGATCATTATAATTTTTGGAACACAGCTGCTAAGCATAAAGGGCCTAAATGTGGGCTATATGTAGTTTAATTAATTTTATGCAAAGGGAGTAATAAGAGGATGGAAGCCCTTCATGAAAACTTGGATATTTACCCCTTTTTTTGTGAAATTTTAAATGTTAAAGAAATCTATCACTTTTCTACTTGCATGAACTGGAGCACCATCCTGTGTTCATGCATAATTACCATCTGAGTTGTTTGGTTTAAACCATGGCAATACTTGATATACTATGGTAATACTTGGTATACCAGAGTCTTGTACCAAGTATAAACATTGTTCTTGTCATCAGCTTTGTTTAATTTTATAGGCATTTTCTTTCTGTTGAAAGCTACAACACTAAAAGTCACAACTAAAATCTTTTTTCTGAATGTCCCGTTAACCATTGTGGTAAATCTGTCATTTCTCAACATTTCAGAATAGCATTGACAGTGAAAAATCTTTTCATCTGAAAAGATTGTTACAATGGAGAACTTTTTCTTGAACCATGTAATAATTTTATTGCAAGTTTCTAATTCCTTTTTCTTCCTAGCCGTTGGTGTTTTAGTGTTGTTGTGTAAGATTTTAACTTCAAATTATATTTTATCGGATTTTTGATAGTCAAATTATATTTTATAGCATTTTTGATGGTCAAATTATATTTTATTGCATTTATGATGGTTAAATTATATTTTATCGCATTTTTGATAGTCAAATTATATTTTATTGCATTTTTGATGGCCTTGTTGTCTATCTAAACTTCAATTGTCATTTTTCTTATGGATTTGATTGGATTCTTGCTTATTTTGGATGTGAAAGTTTTAATAAAGGTTTTGGTACGTTTTTCTGTTGATTCGTCCAATTCCAAACTTCTTTGGTTTTGCTTGTAATCCTTCTATATTTTACATTATAAACCATACAGTCGCTATGGACAATCCAACTATTCTGAGCAAAATTTTCTGAAAGTTAATTATAATAGTGTTATGTAATGTTTTTACATCTATACATGTTAGGTTCCAAAACAATTGACTTCGGGTCTGTTGAAGAAAAAACAACTTACTGTTTATTGTAACATTTGCTTCATCTCTCTCTCTCTCATATATATATTTTCATTTCCTGAGTTCGGATGTGCCTAACTGATGAGCCCAAATAAGGGCGAAACTCGAGTCTTGGACTTCCAGTTCTTTAACTGTCATGGCTCTTGTGGGCTGTGACGTTGTTTGGCTGTGGAATTTATTATATACAATCTCTCACATTCTGAAAATCCTATCATAAGTTGCTCGCTTGGTTAGCATTGCTGGATGGCATCGTCCTTTCGAGTTAAAACTCCTACTTGTGAGACATTGACTTGAGGTTATTAGCTGGTTGGATAACCGCGTCCCTTGTTGAGACGAAGTAGGTCCATTTCACAGTCGAATATTTGCGCGGTTTGCTTGATCTGTGTTGGTTAATAGAAATTCTTGTGTGCAGGGCGTTTGCTCAGTTAGTAGAGTGCTTGCCTTGCATGCAAGAGGCTCGGGTTTCGAATCCTGAGTTCGGATGTGTCTAACTGATGAGCCCAAATGAGGGCGAAATTCGAGTCTTGGACTTCCGGTTCTTTGACTGTCATGCCTCTTGTGGGCTGCGACGTTGTTTGGCTGTGGAATTTATTATATATATATATATATATATATATATATATATATATATACAATGCTAAATTTTAAAAACATTAGAAAACCCAATAATTCTGAATAATTTAATGAAAAATGAAATGTCATTTTTTTTAATTTGAAAATTATTTTCTGTTGCTTTCGATGGAAACCATCCTAATCCAAGATTTTATATTTTTTTCTTACTTTTTCGCTAGTGATGTAAATTTTAAGGATGATTGCACCTATAAGAGAAAATTGTATGTCTGACTTTGTTGACGATTGTACTAAAGTCAATTTGGATGTGCATCACGTGGTTGTCACAAGAATTTAAGCAAAAAATACAAAAACTATAAGTAGATCAAAGTAGTTTTCTTGAAGCATTGTTTAATGTGTATATAAGATGTGCATGCACGTTTGAAAGTTGAACACACGCCTGACAAAGGGGGGCATCCCAAAATATAGCATCATAGACACACCATCTGATCGCCTGACGCAAGTAAGAACATCCTACATGTAAAATATTATATACAAAATACCTATGCATATGTGTATAGTTATACATATAAACACACATGAATTGGATCAATAAAAATGAAACTGCATGGCTGGTTCCATCGTTGTATGTTAAGTTGTGTCAGTTTGAATCTATCCATCACACTTTTTCATTGTCTTCTTATATACAAAAAATATAAATTCTTGTCTGATTAGGATGGTTTTCACAGAAAATCTTAGAAAAGAGAAATAAAAAAAAAATGAAATGATTTTTCATTAAATTAGCCAGCATAACTTGGTCTTTTAATGTTTTTAAATTTAATAAAACTATATATTATTCTTTATGTAAATACATTCATATCTTGCTACGATATGCAGACCGTTTCGCTCATATATGATCGATATGATATGATTTTGTTTGTTATCCTTATATTTATTTCCTTTTATTTAGGTGCTTCTAGTTATATGTAAATGCACATGGCTTGTTTGGAATTTGTGACATTCCCTATTAATGGACACCCATGGGAACTACCAAGCTTACCAAATAGGCAACGGTGACCCTGTAGAAGAGTGAAATAGTCCTAAAACATTTAACAGAGGGTAAAAATAAATATCATGGTAAACGGATTGCTGACAACCTTATTCGCACACACACACACACACACACACACACACACACACACACACACACACACACACACACACACAAAAAAAAAATCCATTTTTATCTTTTTCTTTTGTTTTTTGTTTGTTTATTCAAAGTCAATATATCGGAGGTAGGAAGATAACGAAGAGTAATTGAATTTCAACAAAGGCCGTCAATGGTGCTCAATCAAAGGGAGCAAATAATACTTTTTTTTATTATTCTCTATGTAAATAAATTCATATCTTGCTACGATACCGGGAATAACGCATGTGTGTTTTGACCAGATGAGTTTCATGTATAAACAAAAAAATCCTACAAACAAACAATAAACCTAATCATGAATTCCACTTCTCAAAAGTACTTGCCGTCACATGCATAAACAAATTATAATAACGTGCATTACGTATCTGTCATTCCAGCGACTTCTTCATAAGATATGTGGACGATATTTTCATTCTAACACCATCTCGGGATGAAGCTAACAAAATTTTTATTACTTTTAAAAACACAGACTTTAGCATACAACCTAATATTAGACACCTCAATACATGTGGGTTTCTCTCACCGCATAAGTGAAGGAAACATATACACCAATTTCTATAGAAAACCGCTTGCAGATATATCTTTAAACTAAAAATCAGCCTTCCCCATCAAAGCCAAAATAGGATATACTATAAACAAGACAAACCACATTCATAATTAATATACTAAAGAAATAGACATAATCACTTCTACTAAATACTTTCAATAAGTACTTGAATGAAATGAGATAAAAAAACTAATCTAGAAAACAACCAAAATACATACTTTCTAACACCTACTTCTTAAAATTGCTACATTTTAACGACAGAATAACATCAACCACCCGCAAAGCCACTTGTAAAGGATATTTCGACATCCAACTTACACACTCCGGACTAAAATTCAGATAACACCTATCCAAACCTAAAACGCTATCCAACAAACCCTGTACTCTATCAAATTGTAACATTAACAACACAGGCTTGTACAACTGCATATATGCGGTATACCAAATACAATGTGTGATAGGCAATGAGTTTTACATAGATAGCACAATTAGACCATTGTATATATGCAAAAAATAAACACATGACTAATACATTGAGAAAAAACTATGGTATTTTTTATAAAGCTTTCAAAACATATTGCTTATTGATGCAGTGGTTCTAATAAAACAATTTTATTATATAAATAACAGCTTTCTGGTTTATTAAAATTTTATAGTACTTAAAAATGTGTTTTTTTACTATACTATAACCACGCTTTAATGATCTTTGTCATCTCCACATGACTCAACACACAATTTTTTTTCCTGCTTATATTCTGTTGTCATTCTGCAATATAACCCTTATCCCTGAGTGGCTACCGGGCCTTGATAAGTGGTGACCACCGGGTAAAAAAAAAAAAAAAAAAAAATTGACCGTTTTCTGTTTATTGTTTTATTGCAGCTAAAAATCTCTTGTTTTCTAACTTATTTTTATTTACTATTTTTTGTTCTTTTTTTTTATTATTATATATGCTATTGTATATTATTTATATATTTGTTATTTTCAATCTCTGTGGCATGTTAAATTTCATATGATTGACATAGTTGTCTCCCCCTGATTTGTGAATGTTCACATTTATGAGAGCGAGGCAACTTTCATTTTTACGTTTTGTATATTATATTTCTCTTAGTCTGTCTATCCATTCAACTTTTTCTCGGAAACTACAGGCCCGATTTGGCTGCAAATTTGCATAGACCTTTATTATGATAAGGTGCAGCGAACTAAGTATTATGGTATCCGTTCGATGTACAGTTAGGGATTAATAGGGATTAGTATTTAATGTAAAAATGAGCACAAATTTAACCATAATTTAACCATCAAATTTAACCATTCAACCATCATTTTGGCATAAAGCACTCATTCTAAGTAAACGGGATATAACTTTTCCCCTAGAATGTCTTGTTAATTTATAATTTTGTGTTGAACAGATTTCATTTCGTTATTTTCATTTATTCTGTGTTTATTTTTTTACGTCTTATATTGTTATTCTTATTGTTTTCTTTTAATCAATTACTCTACGTCTATTTTGTGTTTATTTTGTCTGTTTGAATTTAAATATTTATTGTTATTTTATTTTGTTTGTTTATAATTATTATAATTATTACTTTTTCTTTTTGTTTGTTATCCTTATATTTATTTCCTTTTATTTTAGGTGCTTCTAGTGATATGTAAATGCACATGGCTTGTTTGGAATTTGTGACATTCCCTATTAATGGACACCCATGGGAACTACCAAGCTTACCAAATAGGCAACGGTGACCCTGTAGAAGAGTGAAATAGTCCTAAAACATTTAACAGAGGGTAAAAATAAATATCATGGAAAACGGATTGCTGACAGCCTTATTCGCGCACACACAAAAAAAATCCATTTTTATCTTTTTCTTTTGTTTTTTGTTTGTTTATTCAAAGTCAATATATCGGAGGAAAAAAAAAACGACAATAAAAGACTTTCTCAAACTCTTTTTCAAATATTTTCCCCTTCTTCCCTTTCAGGTAGTATGTTAAATGCTTTTATCTTAGTTCATGGCAGGAGGCGAAAATCTATTTTTTCTTCTCTTTCTCTGTTTTCTTTGATTTCTAAAGAAACAGATTAAAAAAAAAGTTCACAGGATCAAGCAGTTTTTGCATTTTGCGTTCTACAGAACCAAATCTCACAGTTCTTTTAAGTTCGCCATTAGGATCAGTGCTTGAATGTTTTCATCATAGTTTTTTTTTTCTAATGGCTTTTTCTGTTTTATATCCAAAGGGATAACCTTTAACATCATCCCGGTATTACGTACAATACTTGAAATAAACATTTGGAAATTGGGTATTCCATTTTTTTTAATAAGCGTTTCCCTCTAAATTTGTAATAGGTAACTTTCAGAAAAAAAGCATTTGCATAAATCTGTTTTAATACTTATATAAAGCAAACGTTGATTTGTGTTGTTAGAAAATAAAAATGGTATTTTCAACTGTATTTTAATATTTAATCCTGATCTCTATTTCAGTTTGTCAGCCAAAATGAAGAAAAGCAGAGGAGCTTTCACTATCACAGTCCTGATACTGTTACCCTAATTTTCAGGCACTACTTAATAATAGAATATCTATATTATATTTCTATTCATTTGTGTGTTTGTATCACTTTTTATTGAAAACTATTGAGCTGATCTGTCTGAAATTTTGTATTAATCTTTATGATAAATTACAGCGAACCAAGTATTATGGTGTTCGTTTGATGCAGAGTTAGATTAAAAGGGATTTGTCACCACAATACCACAGTTACTCTAGAATTTTTTGTGGAAGCTACTGAGCTGATCTGGCTGAAATTTTGTATGAACCTTTATGATAAGGTGCAGTGAACTAATGTTATGGTATCCGTTCGATGCACAGTTAGGAATTGATAGGGGTTAAATATCTAATGCAAAAATGAGTATAAATTTAACAAGATTCAACCATCAATCTGACATAAAACAAACATACCAGTCAACAAGCTATTATTTTGCCAGTTTTTAACGCGCTAAATAGTCTAGTATAAGATTTTTTTTTTCTTAACAAACCTATACATGATATCATGAACATCTCATCCATATATTTTTGTAATTATGTCTCTTTCAAGTTTAAGATGTGTGTGTGTGTAATTGAATATTAAGTCTGATGAGAAAGAAATTTGCAAGTTTTTCCCTTATATATATATAGGTAAAAATCGATAAATAAAATTTTGGTGATTCATAACAAAACTCAACCTCTCAAAATCGGAATGAAGTCGATTCAATGTATCAGATTTTATACACACAAAGAAGATAAATATGCTTTCAGATAATGTTTTAAAACAATACTCTATATAAATTAGACAGTAGATGTATGTGTGTAAACATTTAACTGATAAACTGTTAAACTACTGGTTAGATAACACTGAAATTAACAGGAAATAGTAACCATACACCAAGGATGATTTATAACGAGTAAAATCTTTGTTTGGATGGATGTATAGCGCATACAGAAATGTCAGCAAGTTGACAGAAAAAAAGTTGTGGGAAAGATATGCTCCCAGTTTCAGACCCGTATCGAGGCGATGATTAAGGATGAAGGCGGCTACATTGAATAGATGTCAGCTCTACTCCATAATCAAGTTATCTGAATTCATTTTTTCAAGAAAAGTTTTAAGATAAATCTGTAGTGTTGTTTTCTTTAGGGCGACACTTTTATCGTTCCACCCTATAAAACGGTAAATGTGTCTGTGTAAAAATATTTAACCGATAAACTCTTAAACTACTGGTCACATAACACTGAAATTAACAGGAAATAGAAATCTTACACCAAGGATGATTTATAACGAATATAATCTTTGTTTGGATGGATGAATAATGCGTACAGAAATATGTTAGCAAATTCAAATGCAAAATGGGTACTCTTGCATAATTTGCCCCAAATTCTCGTGAATTCCCGTCAAGTATGGATCGGACGAGACCGGCAATCATCGGTGTCAGCAGCCGCGAGCGTTGTTCAAATGTTGAAACGCTAACTCGACTTTTTATTTTAATTTTTTTTTTTTCTGTTATGTTTTTACTAATTTTTAAAGTGTCGGGGGGGGGGACTTTTTATTTTCTGATTAGTTACTTATTTATTATTATTTTAAATTGAATTTTTGGGAAAAGCGCTATCTAAATGGAAGCAGACGGCATTCGAATTGGAAGAAAGGGACTAAACCAACAAAAAAAAAAAAAAGCTGACAAACAAATATATTTTCAAATTTGCCAAACAGAAAAATGACAGGCAAGAAAATAAATCTATACATGTTAGAAAAAGAAATGAAAACATCGATGCAGACAATCTCATATTGTCAGGAGAAGAAATTGCTATCCCCCAAAAATGAGGTGCAAAAACACAAATGTTTACTTAAAAAGAGATCGTGTGTAAAGGATGGTTTCTCCTGGAGATGTACAAATGGACAGTGCCACCAAAAGAACTTGACTGAAACAGCAAGTCTTGAAAATAAAAAAATTAAAAAATTAAAAAAATCGGTTACAAAAAACAAAAGAAAAGAAAACAAAAACTTGTACTTACACCTAACAATTATGCGGTGAAAAAATCTTTTCTTGGAGAAAAAACAAACAAACTTTCTGTTGATAAATATTTTGCAAAAAAAAAAAAAAAATTAAATATTAAAATGAAATAAATAAATTTTCATCTTTCAAAGTAGGTTTTTTTTTTGTTATTTTCGATTATTTGCATTTGCATTTTTTTCGTTTTTTTTTTTTCACATTAGTCTGCGTTTGTTACGACGCTGCTCGACTGACACCGATAATTGCCGGTCTTCGCCTGATCCATGCTTGACGGGAATTCCGAGAATTCGGGTCAAATTATGCAAGAGTACCGCAAAATGTTATTTCAACTTGCCAACATATTTCTATTACTTTTGCGCGTGTGCAAATTCATTCATAGCTTGAAGTGGTTTAATTTTAAATCCTTTTTATCTATCTGTCGATAGAGAACGTAGTTGGAGCACCAAATGTTTTGGTTTCGATTCTAGCTAACAGCACCCAGGTAATTTTTTTAAATTTTGAAATCAGTAATATGTATTAGATACAATATAATATTGAATAGAGAATTGGCTCTGTTATAATAAATACGAAATCTGTATGAATCAAAATATATTTAAACGTATTTTACGCCCCCTCCCACACTAGTAAATAATAAATTTGGGTTATCCGCGCATAAATAAAAAATGTCAAATTTATTATTTTCTTAATCAAAAACTTTTACTATAATTAAAAAAAAAAAAATTAGTTTTCCCATATTTTATTTTTGATTTCAGTAAATATTAGCTTGATAGTAAATAAAAAAAAACAAGTCTATATATATATGTGTGTGTGTGTGTGTGTGTGTGTGTGTGTGTGTGTGTGCGTTTTATTTTTTTATTACCGTTTTATCTATTTAGCTACATATGTTTCCGATGTTGGATCATGTTTACGATCCGACAGCTTTGTCAGGCCTCGCGAAGCTGTCGGATCGTAAACATGATTCAACATCGGAAACATATGTAACCAAACAGATAAAACGGTAATAAAAAAATAAAACACATATTTGCTCTGCAACAGTATTGAGCACTCTCTTCAAGTTTTTACTAATTACCAGTTTTACATATATGTATGTTTCTGAATTTTTGAGATGAAGATTGATAATCCATATTATTATATAGATGATGGTAGATGAAGTTTAGATATTATCCGGTGAAAGTTGACTTTCGATATCCTTGATCAGTACGAGTTATCAGTACATCTAGGAACGATAATTTGCAATGTTGCTTTTTTTTTATCGTGAACATTATAGATGGATGGATAGAGTTTCAGTAATCTTTGAATATCTTCCTGGTGAGGCCAGAGTATGAATATGTCATCCACATATCGTAGCCACATTGTTGATACACTTGAGGAAGTTTGAGGGTTACATCGGCCGAAACGCTGTGAAAATAACACTCAAGATGAGAACAGAAGTCTGAATAATCCAAATAATAAAAGTTCTGTATTTGTATTTATCGAAGTTATATGTAGGTAAAAGACACAGAAAAGATCTTGTCTCTGTTTTTTTAATTTTTTTTATTACAGAGATCATATATATATATATATATCTATCTCTACTTGTATATAAAAATGTGTAATATGAATAGTGAGTTCCCTAGGGACTCCGAAACAGCTGGGTCGATTTTTTTTTTAATTTCACACAAATATACTTTATGTGTGTGGAACTGTTCTTAGATAGGTTTTGTGTCATAATGCCTCCAAAATTGATAATCAAACTGTTTATTCACCAAATTACAAATCTATTTCGTTTATTTTATTTTTGTTGTAATAAAACAGGAAGCGTTTATTTAATTAGAATATTTATGAATGGACACAAGTTAGAATTTCTTTATTTTTCTCTGATAATGTTTGTTTATATACTGAGAAATGACAATTTATTCATTAAAAAAAAAAAGTTAAAAGCATTATTTCTTAACAGCTAAATAATATTCAAATTTGAAAGAAAATGATTCATTTTTATGAATGAAAAAATTACACACCCAAACCCCCCAAAAAAATACAGACTTACGTTTTACCTAGTGTTTTTTTTACGAATCTTTGAACGTAAATTTTATAATTGATTCAATTAGTCGCAAACTGGCCGGCTTAAAGATGGGATGAATTGTTTGAGAAAGCCAAAACTGTTTTTTTTTTTTTTGCAACGCTGTACATCCGTAGGTAAACAAATGAAAAATTACTCGAATTTTCCCCATTTTTAAATTAACATTTTTTGTGTTCCTGATATTCAATATTTACTTTTTTTTTTCAAAGTTATTGAAAAAAAGGTACTTGTACAGTTTAATCAAGACATTAAAAAAAATGAAAATATCGAAAAAAAAGGTTATATTGTAAGTATTCGTTATGGAATGAAGTTCTCCAAAAACAAATTTCACTTAATTTCATCAAGTAGTTTTTATTTTACAGCGAAAAAACAATTTGTTATGATACCGAGCAAAAGGTTCGATTTTTAGGAAGAAAAGCTAGTTATAAAATGGGGAGGGAGTGTCGGCGCTTTAACTGGAGTTATCTTCCCGTGGCGTGTTCAACAAATTTCATAATGGCTGACTTCAACGCGCACTCATAAAAACGTGTTTTTCTACTGTAAAATAAAAACTACTCGATCAAATCAAATGAAATTTTTTCAGAGATTTTCAGTCAAAAACGGATACGTACAATATAACTTTTTTTCGATATTTTCATTTTTTTAATGTCTTGATTAAACTGTACAAGTACCGAAAAAAAAACTTCTTACACTAATGTTTACACGTTCATGTGTGCAAGAAAAATATTGAAATATTACATATAAAATTACGTTAAAAATGTTACCTTATCATTAACATGAAATATTTTTTTGCAATTATTTATTTTTTTTTGTTGTTGTGAAAAGATTAAATGAACAATGCTTAATTCAATGATAATATCATAGTTCGAGAAAATTAATTTTTCTTCGGGTTTTAACCATATTATTAACAAGGATTTTAGAGACTTTTTTTTCGTAGTATTCCTGATAAAATTATATATATTTTTTTCAATTGTTACAATCTACTATGTTTTATTTTCATAAAAAAAGCAAAAATAAATCAATGCGTTTTTGTTTTAGAATGTAAAACTATAACTTTAGTAAAGGTGTTTCTTGTTTACACAAAATAATAGATTTCCAGTAAGATTTAAAAAATAATAATGGATTCATTATATTCCGTGGTTATTAATTAATAAATAATGAACATTTCATTAAAATTGATTTATTTCCTGAATTTTGGTGAATTTTTAAGTCCAGGGAGGGGTCAAAACATTGATACATTTTGGGCATCGGCCATCCATTTTGCACGTACCTAATAATAATAATCATCATCATCATTATTATTGTCATTACTATCATTATCATTATCTAATATTGGTTTCTTAATGACTTCCCTATTGTTTTTCATTTCTTAATGAATATTCTCACATACAATGGAACAAATTAAGTGCTCAGAATATTAGGAAAACTGTGAAGATAAATGGCCAATTAAGTTCAATTAGTTCCTTATTTAATGTTGAATCACAATTAAGAAGAACCCATTCACGCACAGGCACACACACACACACACACACACACACACACACACACACACACACACACACATATATATATAAAATGAAAGTGTCTGTCTGTGTGTTTCTGTGTGTGTACATTTCCCTACGCAATAACTCTGTCAACTTTTAGTCTACTACTCGAAATTTGATATACAGGCTACTGAGATTTAGGAAAATCGATGTGATCAGGTTTGGCCAGAAATTTGGCGATTAAGGGGTCAAAGTTCAACGATTTGACCTTTGAGAACTCTACTAAACTCTTCCGACAATTTTGGGTCTACGTACTTGAAATTTTAGATATAGGATCCTTGGACATGAATCTAACTTAATAACTTGATTTGAGCCGAAAACAATTAATTTTAAGGGGTCATAATAGGGGTCAAAGTTAAAAAAAATTGACCGCTTTTTTTTTTTTTTTTTGCTCAACATACACCTCCAAATATCCGGGCAACGCCGGGCACCCACGTTAGTATATCTATAAAAGTGAACGTGTCTGTGTGTGTGTGTGTGTCTGTCTGTCTGTGTGCATTTACCTACGCAATAACTGTCAATTTTTAGTCTACAGACTCGAAATTTGATATACTGGGTACTGAGATTTGGGAAAATCTATTTTATCGGTTTTCGGTAAAAAATTTGGCTGTTAAGGGGACAAAGTTCAACGATTTGACCATTGAGAACTCTACTAAACTCCTCCGACAATTTAAAAAACTTGAAATTTTAGATATAGGTTCCTTGGACATGGATCTAACTTAATAACTTGATTTGAGCCGAAAACAATAAATGTTAAGGGGTCATAATAGGGGTCAAAGCTAAAAAAATTGACCATTTTTTTTATTTTATTTTATTTTGTTTTGCTCAACATACACCTCCAAACACCCGGGCAACGCCGGGTCGAAATGCTAATATATATATATATATATATATATATATATATATATATATATATATTACAAGGGAGTAATCGCTTAATGAGGCTCGAAGATCACTCAAGGATAAGGGTTAATGTGTGTAAGGTGGTCACTGAAACGACAGCTTAGTGGCTGTTGGTGATGGAAGTTGAGTAGAATGATTATTTAAGGGTTCGAGATATCAAAAACTTGTTTTTATATATATTAAAAACGAAAAAAAAATTCAAATCAACATTTTAAACCATTTGCACTATAATTTATATTACCCATGTTATCCAGCACACTCCATCGTACTTGTATGAAGTGTACAATTTGATATTTGTGACATCATGAAGTGATGAAGGGATTTCTTGGAATGATCTAAATTATAATGCAAAATAAAATATTTCTTGGAATCATCTAAATTATAATGCAAAATAAAATATTTCAAATCGTTTTTGAAACGATCGTACAACAAATATTTGTTGTTTGAAATTCTTGAAATTGATATAAATGATGCGCAATCTTATTTATCTTCACCTACTTTTTATATAAACAAATTTACATGGGCGCGACACTGGACATGCTAATGTTTCAGACAAATGGTCAGTTAAAACCACTAGTTATCGTCAGGCGACTTGATAAAGTTTTAACCGACCATTAACATTTATATCAATGTTTCTCTCTCTCTTTCTATATATATATATATATATATATATATATATATATATATATATATGAGCTATATAAACGAAAACTTTGTTGTTCATTCATATGTAATCACTATGGCTATAACAGCACCATATTCTTTTCCTAGTTTTGATTCTCAGGTATATATCCATTTATATCTTATATGTTTTATGTAGAGTGATATGATCCCAGGTTGATTAATTGTGTCTGTGTCGGATATATACTCGCGACTATAAACAATGAAAGAATATGCTGTTGTCATAGCTCTAGTAATCACTGCCCCAAGTAGTTAAATTATGTATAAACATATTAGCTTATACATATATATTAGAAGAGTAGAAGAATATCCGTCCTAGGATAGGTAAAATTAATTTTTTAAAATGTAAATCACTTTAAACAAGGAATACGGCCACTTGATAGATGTTGGAGCTGACAAAATATTACCTGAATGTAAAAAAATTAGCCAATGATGAACGTGATATGAATAGATTTTGACCGAGAAAACAGTAATTCTTCCCCTTTGTCAGAAATAGCGTTCATGGAATGTGAGAACTAAAGGACAAAGTAAGGGAAGCGAGAGTCATGAGGCTGCCGAAAGTAAGCGGAAGGTTTACTTTTCCTAAAGAGAACAGTTTTGTACCATTTTTTAAATGTACCTTTACAAAGCTTAAATGCAAGATCTAATACTAAACCTTGTTTCTAGAACCCTTATTCCAATTTTTATCAAAATTCATTACATTATTTTAATTTTAGAAAAATGTCCAAAATTTAAGGTTTAAGCTTAAGGGTTCTTAAAAAGAAATTGAAATTCAGGACATTTTTACCTAATTAGTATCTTCTGACTATAAATCAAATTTAATGCAAATTAAAAAAAAACAAAACAATTGAATTTTCAAATGAAAAGTTGTATCCATGTTATGCCCCCCTCCCTCAAAAAATTCTTTAAAATACACCAAAATAATAATGATAAAAAAAAAATGAAATCAGGGGAATCTTTATTGAGTTCTAATATATTCTTAACTGAGTTTTAATATGTCAAAATTTTACGGAAATTGGAATTATCTGAATTTTCATTAAGAGTTTCCCCTTTCTTTGCCTTCTTGCATAAAATTAATATAAAGTAAATGTAGTCCCCATTACTTCCCTTATAATTAGCAGCTGTGTTCCAAAATTTGTAATGATAGATTAATTTGTTCAAGAGTGAATCCTGTCCATACAAATATACAAACTATAGATAGAGATTACATGTGTCAAGCACCTCAGTACAAAAACAAAATTGAGTTCCAAGTTTCTTTCTCGTTCCATCTTCAATGTAGTTTATATGATAAATATCATAGAATATATTTTTGAACAACTGCTGTAACGAAAGTGCAATACTTCTTTGTCAGTTTCACTTACGTACAGGTCCAACACACAGTGACTAGTTAAAGCGGTTTCAGACTAATGTCGTACAGGTCCAATACACAGTGACTAGTTAAAGCGGTTTCAGACTAATGTTGTACAGGTCCAATACACAGTGACTAGTTAAAACGGTTTCACACTAATGTCGTACAGGCATGACTAAATATATTCGCAATGTTGGTTTCATTTTTATGTTACTAAGTTTTTGAGATGGTGATTACTAATTTGCATTATTTGGACTAGTGTTCTCATATTGAGTGTTATTCTCATAACCTCCGACCTTCTTAAGGTGTATCTTGTAGAGTGCTAAGCAGTAAGCCTGCACATTTAAAAACAAGAATAGGTCTAATATTAGAATACCAATAGTTTAATGCTAGAATTTCATACTAGAATTGTCTACAAGGCCCCATGGTGCAGCAGACAAAGTAACAAGTAAAATTCAGTTCTAAATGACAATCTTCTACAATTTTCGAATTACGACTTCTACTTGGTTATGGCTGACAAAAAAGGAGCATATTACACCCGTGAATTAAATAAAGTGTTCCATTACAAAATTTCATGCAAAGTTCAACAGGAAGATTTCCGAGTTCGATAAGCTACACCTGAAGAAGGTCAGAGGTTACATCAGCCAAAACGTGGTGAGAATAATACTTGAGAATAGTAGTCCGACTAATCAAATAATATATAATAGGTTAGATATGATGACGTTATTATAATAACCGGGAATATATTATGAATATTGTATTAATGCTTCGTATATGAAATAAGATTTTTTAAAATGTCAAAAGTGCATTAAATTATCTCCCTTGCATTTGCAGAACTATAGGGAGCATTTTGTAGAACCTTTAAGGTTTCGGGTAACACCATTGAAAAATGTTGCTCTATAGCAAAAACTAACTCGTATGTTCTACTCAATTATATTATCCAAGTTTTAAGAAATGCGATATATGAACTTAGATTGGTTGGTAAACAGTTTTTATGAATGAAGGATAATTTCTTTCTTTCTTTTGTGTACCTAGAACCAAACGGAACTTCCATGAACGAAGATTCCTTTCAAGAACTTCCAATTAGATCAATTAGGTTTCAAGAACTCCAGCAATAAACAAATGCGAAAGAGACAAAGTTGGGTTTACATCGGTTTCTTGAACTAGCGAATAATAAAGCTGAGTTGTTTTGTTTTTTTGTTAAAAAAAGTGTATATTTATTAGAATTCAACAATTTGGAAAAAATTGAATTTAATTTTAAGATATGTTTATTAAAATAAATTTTGAACTTGTCTGATCTTTTAAACCATTAAATTTAAAATTCTTAATATCAAGTGCTTCTTCAACAGTACATTTTCCAATTATTATTATGACCCATGCTTGCAACTGACGCTTCACACTATTATTGGACATTTAAACCTTATTCAGCCTCAATTTCCAACCTCTGAGGACATGCCAAGCTTTCCCTCCAGCAGCATGGCATGAAAGAAGAAAAAAAATATTCCTTACAAAGAATATTTCACTACTCGAAAATTTGAAAAAAAAAAAAAAAAAATTGTATTTTATTTTAATAAACATGTCTGTTTATTAAAATAAATTTGGCACTTGTCTGAGCTTTTAAATGGTGAAATTTTAAGTTTAGAATTAAAATTTTTAAGTTTAGAATTAAAATTTTTAAGTTTAGAATTAAAATTTAAAATATAAAGTAATTTGAAGACGAAAACTTTGGATGCTGACGATGTACACAACTCTCCAAAAAATAAAATCTGTTTTTACAAATAGGAATAATGTTTCGTTTGTTTATTAAAATGTTCTGTAAATAAATAATAATAAAAACGCAAAAAAAAAAATGCATTTTATCTTTCCCGTTCCTTTGTTTTGGAAAGCTTCAACTATATTAAAAATGGCAAAACCAAATACCTCCGGATTATTATCTGTTTGTCGAGTGTAGATCTGAAATCGTCTCTTTCATTTTGCTTCTTTTCTGGGGTCCTTGAAACCTAATTGATCCTTCCCATCTGTTGAATACAATACCTTCAACTACAATATAACAGATACTTGTTGATTCTTCTTGAGTAATTAAATTCTGCTCTTTTCGCCTATTGTTTTCAATCCTCTCATAATATTGTTCTACATCCAATCGACAATCTTATTAACCCTTATCCTCGGGTGGTCTTTGGGCCTTAATAAGCAGTGACACATGCGTATAAAGAAATTGATACTAAATAGTATATCCGAATTAATAGCAGGGAAACATCTTATGAAAGGAATATCGCCTATGCAAGGTATATCTTAGATATGCAGGACATGGTTTTGCATTTCCAGAATTTTTGGTTACCAAAGTCACATGGAAATAGTTTTTTTTTTTTTTGTTTCAAAGAATCTTTCAGATCTAGAATTGGTCAATAGAACTTATGTTCGTTCTTTCCAATGAACTGATGAAAAGCAATAGATGGTTGCCGGGATCTGTCAGTTATTGAATCAACAGGATAAATTGCTTTTAAAGGGTCAGATAAGTCCAACTGCTTTGCTATATATGAAAAACTAGTGAGGGTACCTGGCGTTGCCCGGGAGTGGTGAGCTGTGGGGGGGGATAAATCAAAATGGAAAATAAGTGAACGCAATAACCCTGTTTAAATAGAACTATTTTTTTTAAATCGGAAAAACAAAAACAAAAAAAAAAACAGCGAATGTGATGTAAAATAAAGAATAAGCGAACGAAACATAAATGGCATAAACAATCCTGTTTGAATGTTAAAACTTCTTTAAAATATCGGAAAAAAAAAACAAAAAAAAAAAAACAGCGAACGTGATGGAAAAATAAAAAAAAAAAGAAAGAAAAAATGGCATAAATAACTTTGTTTCAATATTAAAACTTTAAAAATCGAAAAAAATATACATCTGATATCTCGGCTCGAATGTGCAATCTTAAGATAACGACGCTGCCACTATAACGACTAGTTTATGCATGCGTGAGCGAAATTAGGCCTTTTTTATATTTAAACTAAGAACGTTTTTTTTTTACGCATGCGTGTTTGGCTAAATTGTCATGAAGGAACGATTTTTTTGCTACCCTTCCCTGTAGGAAAGTGCCCAGTTGAGGGTGAAGGAATTAATGTTTTTGTCCAGTTTTTCGATATTTGTCGTCCGAAGGGCCGAGTTTCAAAATGATACCGATCTCGTGAAAATCCATCCCCTCTGTAGAAAGTTTTTGTGAGACATACAAACATACATACATTTAAACAGATTTTTACTCTTTATATTATAGATTAGCCTGGGTGCCCGGCTTTGCCCGGGTGTATGGAGGTGTGTGTGAGAAAAAAAAAAAAGAAATAAAAAAATAAAAAGTGATAGTAGGCAGGCAGGCTCGATACTGTACCGCGAAGGAGGAAAAGAACTTGAAAAAATAAACGTGATGTCTTTGCCGTTCCGTCCATCGCCAAACCGAGTGTAGCGAAGGTTTAAATTGAGGCTTGTCAATCGAAAAGAGGGGATGACTCTCAAAAATGTCGGTGAAAAAAAAGCGACCCCTCCCGTAGAAAAGTGTCCAGTTGAGAGCGAAGGAATTAATATTTTTAGCCAATTTTTCTATATTTGTCATCCAAAGGATCAAGATTCAAAACAATACCGATCTCGTGAAAATCTGTCACATCTGTCGAAAGTTTTAGGCAGACATGCATACATACATACATACATACATACATACATTTAAACAGACAGGTGAGATTTATATATGTCAAAAAGATGTTAAAACGATTACATGTGCCGTAAAAAAATCTCAAAAAGGCCAAAGAGAATAAAACCAAGAAAGAAACCATTCACAGATTCTTGGATTGTAGATCCTCAGATAAGAGATGAAGAATTATCTAAGATATTTAACCAAATTATTTCTTATTGTAAGAATTCAAAATGTGTCATGTTTTTATGAAACGGAAAGAGCGTCGAGTTATTTCTGTTTTCATATAAATTCAAGTTCGTACCGATTTGACATAATGTTTCATAATTTTTTAGATGAGGATTGATAATGGGCATTGTTCGGATTGTTTGGGCTACTGTTCTCATCTTTAAAACATTATTTTCCACCGTTCACCACTAAAAGCCATTATCAAGATACATCTGAAGAAGGTTGGAGGTTATATCGTCTGAAATGTTGTGAGAATAGTAACCAAGATGAGAACAGTAGTCTGAACAATACAAATAATACAAATTACCAATCCTCATCCAAAAATTCAGAAGCATTAAAATTATTCACATCAGAAGATTTGTACAAGTTCAAATGAAATGTTCGTTTCAACGTAAGCTCAATAAATAAACTCAATGACAACATTTATTGCTGGTAAGATACTTAGATTCAGACTCGAGAGCATGGCATAACACGGTGTACAGTAAGCGGCAATAGCAATTGTATTACCAAATTTAGCTATCTGGCACAAGGCAACAACTGTGGTGCACAGAACCTCTACCTCTACTAATATATAAAAGTCACTTTGTGTGTGTGAGTGTGTGTTCCTTCCATATAGGTCCCGAAACAGCTGAGCCTATCTTTTGCAAATGTTACAGAAAGATAATTCATATGTCTGGCAGTGTTCTTAGATATGTTTGTACAGAAATTAATCCGATAAGTATCGAAAATCGAAAAAATCCGATCTTAGAAATAGCTTTTCTCTCTTATAGATAAAAAGAATAATTTTTACAGGGGAATATTTTACGTTACACAGTTAAGGGAGATAATAAAATTTTAGCAAATCGTTTATTCTTAAAAACAAACAAGCAGAATTATTATAATCTGGAGATATAGCTTAGTAGTAGAGCATTCGACTGTTCAAACCCGAGTGTACCTCACCATTTTATTTCAACGTTTTTCTTATTAATGAGTTCAATTTACGATAAAAGAAGAGGTACCATTTACAATCGCCGCAAATCACTGCTTCGTATGCATATTTTAAAACTAAACATTAATCAGAAGTGACTTTTCCAGGGCATTTATTGTCAAGTCAAAATATCAGCTGATGTGATATTGTAAACAAACACAGACGGAATTTGATGAACGACATTATCATTATTATTATTTTATTTATTATTTTTTTTTTTTTGCAAATTAGTCTACCGGCCAAATTGTTCCTCGTAATATATAATCATTAATAGAGGATTGATTCTATAATAACACATGCAATCTGCATAAATTAAAACACTATGTTTAAGCGTATTGTACGACCGGGCAACGCCGGGCTGCCAGCTAGTATAGAATGATCTTACAAATCACATCTCCTATGTTTTCTCTATATAGAGTCAGTAAATGAAATATTAATGATATCACATTAAAATTGGATCATTTAGCATTGTAATAAAATTAGAGATGAGTGTGTAAAAATAACATTAAAGACGGCGTTTTTCTACACTAGGCTAGAATAAGCATAAGGTTATAGTAGTGGTAAATTCTATCAGAAGTAAGCCGACTAGTATTATGATTACGTCACAGGATATTACGTCATGAGATGAAGTACATGGCAACTAAAGAAAATTAATTCTGCCTTTCTTTTGGGTTTATGATGTCGAAGCGTGCGGATATTTTTTTTTATTCAAGGTTAACGAACTACAACCTATTGAAATGTACATTGCTGTAAATTGCCGGGGGGGGGGGTAAAATAAACTAAACCCCAGTCATAAATAATGACTTATTTGTTGTGTCTAACTTCCTCCCATTATCAAAGCTACAAGAAGAAAAAAGCTGAGAGACGAAATATCCACCGAACAAATCTTTTAACCACTGTAGAGGACTAGGACATATAAATGCTAATCCTGTTACAAAAGAAAAATAATGAAACAAATGGAATGAAGGAAACAAAAACTCAATTGCTGGAATAGATAAACGTGTCGTTTATTTACTGTTGAAAGAATTAATGTTTTAGATATAACACGTGTTCATGTTCGCGCGGGTGTAACCATCGTTTGTTGCGGGATTGGTAGTATAGAAGGAAAAAGGAAATGTGTGTCCATCTCACGTTCGGGTCGCTATCGTTTGTTCGTGCGTGGGAAGAGAAGTGAGGGATGTAGTGGAAAATGGGAACGATAGTTCAGCGTGTAGACAAAGAAAAAGATAGAGGGTTGACATCAGTTAAACTGTGCGCCATGTTAGCCGTCAGCTACGCGGTGGTGTTCTCAGGGACAAGTTCTATAGGGAGAGAGAAAGAGTGAGAAAGTCAATCCAGGTTATGGAGATAGAAAGCGTATAAAGTGTACGTATTGTCTGTTGGCTTTCTGTCCCACATACTAGCCAGTGATGTGAGGTGAGCGCATGCCGAAAAGGCACGCTGTCGATCCGTAGACCGTCCAGTTTGGAGGCTGGTCTGAAAAGGGCTGGAAACAGCTTGTCTCTTGCTTTTATAGTCGTTTCCAGTGTTCTTTTGCGCATGTGTTGATTTCCTTTGAAAGGAAGTGACGTCGTCCATCTGTGCTTATATGTGCGTACGTGTGCGCATATGTGAGTACATGTGTGTGCGTTAGCGTGTGTGTGTATATACGTGAATGTGAGTGTATATACGCGAACGTGAATATATGTACGTGTGTGGATGTAGGCGCGTATGTTTGTGTGCGCGTATGTATATGACAAGTAATATAGCTTGAAATGTGAATGCGTGTTTTTGTGTGAGACTAGAAAAGGCTCGCGCAATACTCAATGCTGCTTTCTTTTAGGTTTGCATTATAAACGCGAATAGATGTTTTGTAAAATCCATATTACTTTTGCAATCAGTACAGGAAAGGAGAAAATTAAACTGCGATACAAAATATCCATGAAATAATTTCTGAAGTGTCATAAGAGCAGGGCCCTGGACGGAACCCTAATCAGAGATGTTTGTTACAATCTGGGAGTGAAGAACATCGAATCGTATAAAGACTTTAACTATTAAAAATGTCTGTCGGCTGAAGATTTTATGGGTGATAGCTAAATAAATTTCGCCCTGGAAATCATAAATTACTTTTTATCACAAAATAACAACATACCGAGATTAAAAATCGAATAAGACGAATAAAAAAAGAAACGGAAAACAAATTTGTACTTTATAGATAAAAAAAAAAAAAAAAACGCAACAGAAGAATACAAAACAAGAAACATTAAAAAACACATTAAAAAAAGATAGGAAATAAAATACATTTAGCAATTACAATTTCGAATCATTCAATTGAAAATAAAAAATAAAAAATATAAAAATAAATATAAAGTGGGATGGGGGGGGGATGGTAGGATAATAGACAGTAAAAACCCAAAGGCATTTTGACAAATAAATAAGATTTAAAAAAAAATCAAATGTCTATTTTTTCTTGCTCGTTCTTTTTGTAAATGAGAGTGATGTAAAAAAAAAAAACCCAACAAAACAAAACAAAACTAAACAAAACAAAACAAAACAAACAAAACAAAAAAACAAAACAACGAAAACAGATCTCAAACAAAGCTAAAATAAATGCAAAAAAGTGAAATAAAACTACAGAAACTGTCTACAGTTTGATTGAGGATGGAATTGAAAAAATATATTTGAATTAACTTTCATTTTTTTTTACATTTGCATACAATATATTTGATATGTGTGTGTGTGTACGTGTTTGCTTGCTTGCTTATATTCTACAAGAAAAATACCTCTTAAAATTAATTCTCCGAACAAAATAGTTTTGCATCACACTTATGTCCTCTTATGGAGAGTCAAATCATGTTACAATGATACTAAACCTCATGTCTAGAATACTTATTTCAATTTTGATCAAAATCAATAACAATTTTGATTCTAAGAAATTTTAAAGACTTCAATTCAAGGGATCTTGAGAAATTGAAATCTAGAAAGTTCGCTTAAGTTGTGTCTAATGACTTTGGATCAAATTAAAAGCCAATCTGAAATATTTGAATTTTCAAATGAGAGGTTGTGCCTATATCATTTCCCCTTCACGAACCTTTAAAATACTTTCAAGAAACTAAAATTTATGGAATAATTATTAATTGATGTCTACTATATTTGTTAAAATTTCACAAAATATCGTGAGGAGTTTTTTTGGAGAGCCTGTTTTAATGTAACATTTTCAGGATAACAGTTACCTCTATCTCTATTATTATATAAAAGAAACTTTGTGTTTGTGTGAGTTCGTTCCCTATGGACTCGAAAACAGCTGGGCCAGTTTTTATGAAATTTCACACGAAGGTACTTTATGTGCCTGGGCGTGTTCTTAGATAATTTTTGCATTGGAATGTCTTTGATAAGTAGTGATAATCGAAATAATCTGATGAAAGAAAGAACGGGCAATTTTGACAAAAGTTAACATTTTACACGGCCTAACATCACAAGTGTATTTGAGAAGTTTTATTACCACACAGGTAATAAGTTTATGCATATAAAATCAACAGTAGTTATATATATATATATATATATATATATATATATATATATAAAACAAAGGCTCATTCAAAATGAATGTTTCTGTTTAGAGTACAATCATAATCAATCATAGAAGCATAATATTTGACTTTTGCATTCAATCGATCTATATAAATCTTAAACGTTGGTTTGTCTCTGTGTGTGTATGTATGTACGTATGTTCGTATGCCTCGCTAAATCTTTTGTCAGCCGCATCAGACTGGTCGAGACTGATACCATCTGAAAGAACAATCTCTCATTCATATAATATGTGAAAATTAGAAAAAATGGTCAAATATTTCGTATAGAAATAAAGGTTAAACGGAGGAAGGGTCAGTAAAATTGTCTTTTCTAAACGACTTCTAACAACTATGCATGCGTCAAGCATTATATTTTGAATTGGTTTAACTTTCCAACGTTATTTGCGAACGTGTTCGTATGTCTGTCAAAAACTTGCAACGCGTGCAACAAACACTGACAAAATCATTATAGTTAGAAACATCGATCTCTCGGATGACAAATATCCAACTATTGGCCCAAAACATTAATTCTTTCACCGTCAACTGGGCCATTTTTTCCAAGGATGGGGTTCAGCTTGTGAGTCGATATTTTTGCAAAGTCATTCGTACTTCAAGATCTCAACATACGTTTTAAAGACGTTATTTCGAAGGACTGTAACGTCATAAGTGCGCCATGGGCCAGACGACTAAAGCGTTTCCTTTACTCGCTTGATTTAAACAGTTTTTTTAAAGGCTGGTTTGCTCACTAGCCTTACTATACCACTTCTTCACACCCAGGCTACGCCGGGTACCCTTGCTAGTTATATATAAAAAATAATTTTATAAAATCAACAGTAGGTTCTCTACAGTGCAATGAAGACTACAATATATTGTGAATTAAATCACTGCGGGAGGCATGTGAGCTTCCTTCTGGTTCACCACGATGGGTCTCTAACTGGAATAGGCAATCAATCGATTTGATTGAAAAATTGGCGATTTCATTAATTTCGATGACATTAAAAATATGGGAGCGTAAAACATTCGTTGATCATCATTCAATCCCGGGCAACATCGGGTCATCTTGCTAGTAACAGATGTACCATTGAGAAAAAGCAAGGAAAAATGTTTATATGGTGAACACAAACAAAATAATGAATTAGAATGCTGTAAGTTAAGAAGCCAATACAACACAGAATTAGTTTTGAAAATAAATATTAATATATTTTAAAAATCAGCTGGTTGTCTGCTTGTAAAATACGCTTAAATATGATATTTTAATTTATGTAGATTTCGTATTTATTAACAGTTCTATCGATTGTTACATAATAGTGTACTTTGGATCAAATTAAAAGTGCTTTCCAAAGTATATATATATATATATATATATATATATATATATATATATATATATATATATATATATATATATCTGGTGCCATCAGCTAGAATCGAAACCAAAACATATAACACCCCAGTCTTAGTTGTTACCGTTTGAGCTATCGTCAGATGGATAAGAAATAGTTAAAAATCAACTGACTTTGACGTATAAATGTACACAATTGTGTATGCGTACAATTAACATGTTTATCTGACTTACATCTGTCAATTTTAAATTCTTTTCAATTTGTGACCCCTTAGCAGCTATTTTTACCTGCTAAAAACCCAGAAAATAACGGTCCACAAAACAGACAATCATTTCACCTGCCTCCCATTGGAGATGCACTTAGAGAAAATTTCAACAGAGAGACAGTTTTATAAATTACAGGATGGAATGATAAAATTGTTGCCCTAGAAAAGATGACATGATTTAATTTCCGTTTGAGGTAAACTGGTTTTCTTTTTTTGTTGCAGGCCATCCACTAGTTGGCCAGTTGTGTACAAATCCAAGAGCTATAGGAGCCTTCTACCATGTCTGAAAGTGACACAATGTTCAATGAGTGAGATCGGAGATACGCCGCTGTATAACTCATGCCCTTTACCGATCCAAGTTACGATAACAGGACCATTGCCAACATCCTCAAAATGCATCACTGAATTGCCACGAATAACAGAGATGTGCCCAGGGTGATGAAAAGAAAGTTTTCGGCCACGGTTATGGTCTTCGGTGTGGTTTCAAGTGAGGGCTACATCATGCCACCTCATATCTTCGAAATCGGCTTGAAAGCCAACACCAAAGTGTACCTGGATGTGCTGAAGAGTGTGGTGATCTTCTGGTGCAATCAGATAGCCACTGGCACACCATGGGTTTGGCAGTAGGATTCGGCACTGGTTCACAAGTTCAAATAGGCTTGGCCTCAGAAGCAGTGCTACGGCTTTGTACCCTTCTCTCACTTGCCTCCCTTTCCTTCATTCTGAACCCACTGGACTACTTAGTTTGATCATACAGCAAGAAGGTCACCAACATGACCTCCCACAACACCAAAGTGAGCCTGATCGCCATCTGCTGAGTATTCGCCGAGCTCCTACCTGCGCTTGTGGAAAAGGCATATTCCCAGTTCTAGACCCGTATTGAGGCCGGTGATTGAGGCTTAGGGCGGCTACATTGAATAGATGTCAGCTCTACTACATAATTAAGTTAACTAAATTGATTTTTTCAATAAAACTTAAAAAATAAAGTTTTTTTTTATGGCGACGATTTTATCGTTCCACCCTGTATTATATTGCATCAGATTACTAATCCAAACTTTGATGCGGCATCTGATTAAAGCGACACTATTGACAGGACGTAGTGCTGGAAAACATAAAACGTCTCGTCCAGGACAATTTGAGTCATATTTTGTATACCCTATCTTTCTCACATGTTGTTCTTAACTATTGCCAATCGTTTTATTTCGGTAAATGTAAATTAAAAAAAAAGAAGAAGAAAAAAAAAGAAAACAATCCTCCTTATTCGTTCCTCACCCTGGATTTTATAGTCTCTCTCCTCTTTCCAATAAGTTTTCATGTCCCCAAACTACTTCCGCCTAAGTTGATAAATTATTCATAAAATACTAGCGGGACCTGTGGAAATTCCACAGAAGACTCATATGCAGTATATTGCTGTTGGCATTCTGTAGATGTTCAGCGTAAATGGAGACGCTCTGATATTATTGTAGCTCTTTTGTTAAAACTGTAAAAGTATTTATTTAAGCTAGCAAATCCCGGCCGTAAAGTACGTTTAAATATGATATTTTAATTCTTGTAGATTTCGATATAGTATTATAGAGTTAATGTTCTATCGATTTTTAGATATTATAAAGTAGCGATTTCAAAAATAAAAAAAATATATATCCATATGACTTGGGTGCATTAGCTTGAATCGAAACCGAAATAAAAACTTATAAAACAAAATATGTGTGTATATAACTTGAGTTCCTGCAGCCATAATCCAAATCGAAACCTAAACTTATGAAGAATTCTTGATAAAATTATTTATAAAAAAAGAAATAGATGACTTAAGTGCTATCAGCTATAATCAAATATGAAACCAAAACTTGTGAAGAATTCTTGATAAAATTATTTATGACAATAAATGGAAGTACTAACAATTAAACGACCCAGAAAATAACACACACGCTATCGCATTAAAATATAGATTATTTTTGTCCTAACAGTTTTCTTCCACACTTTACGGTAGGCTAGAGTCCATGTTATTTTCAGTAACTCAAAAAAATTCAAAAATTGTTTAGACAGATGGAAGGAAATCATAGATAAGAACGGTGACTACATTGAAAATTAAATATCATTCAAAAAGAGATGCCTCCTATTTTTTTATTCCGCCCAAATCGATCAGAGGTGATTGCAAATCATATAGTTATGATGACTGAACTTATGCATTCATAACCTGAAAGTTTCATCTTTCTGTTGCAGATATTGACGGTGCAAGACTCTAAGAAACCAATGCTTTTTATGGACGTGCGTCAGAAGCAGAGATGCGTTATTGAATTCCTGGAAAAAGTGAATATAGAACGGAGGTGACTTTGTAAAAAAATAAATTCTAAAACACAAAAGTAGCTTGTTTTAATGGTACGACTCCTGTTTTTGTAGCTCTCCAATTTTTTTGAGTTTAAAAAAAAAACAAAAAAAGCTATGAGGCTTTACTTTTTGAACGACCTTCATATGACAAAGCATGCTCCGAACGCCCATGCACAGCCATCGTTCATCGCTGATGAAATTGTTTGTTTGTATGTATGTCTGTCTGTCTCTGTGTGTACATTTCCCTACAAAACTGCTCTGCTAATTTTCATTCTACGGAATCGAGATTTGACATGAGGGGTATTGAGATTTGGGAAAATCTTTTTAATCGGGTTTCGGCCAGAAATTTAGCTGTCAAGGGGTCAAAGTTCAACAATTTGACATTTAAAAACTCTACCAAAGTCCTCCACCAATTTTGGATCTAAAAACTTTAAATTTTAGATGTAGGTTACTTGAACATAGATCAAACTTTTTAATTTGATTTGAGCCCAAAACAATAAATGTTAAAGGGTGAAAATTTTAAAAAATTTGACCTCTGCGGTCTCTACCAAATTACTCAGCCAATTTTTGGTCTAAATATTTGAAATTTTACATGAAGGGTATTCAACATAGGGCAAGCTTTTTAATCGGTTTTTGGACAAAAATTTGGCTACCAAAGCGTCAAAGTTTAAAAGATTTGACTTTTGCGGTCTCTAGCAAACTATTCAGCTAATTTTGGGTCTAAACTTTTGAAATTTTACATAAAGGGTATTCAGACATGCAACAAACTTTTTAATCAGTTTTGAGGCGATAATTTGGCTGGCAAGAGGTCGAAGTTGAAAAAGTTGACCTTTGCAGTCTCTGTCAAACTCCTCGACCAATTTTGGGTCTAAACACTTGAAATTTTAGATGTAGGTTACCTGGACATGAGTCTAACCTTTTAATATATATATATATATATATATATATATATATATATATATATATATATATATATATATATATATAAAAAGCTATGAACAGTACATAGGGCCCGAGCAAAGCTGGGCTGAACTGCTAGTCTAATATATAAAAGGCTATATGTCTGTCTCCATATTTTCAAACTCTATCTCCTCCGAAACTAAAAGTTGCAGAGCGACGCTAGGAGCCTCAAATGATTGGATTTTTACTGAACGTTCTTTTATGGGTCTTTAATCGGTTAAAATAGTTTTTAAGAGGTTAAAATATGTTCAAAAATTGAAAAAAAAAAATCGTTATACATTTTGTACATTCATCTTAGTTTATTTTTTAATTTTTAATCAGTTCATATGCGTGTCACTTTGATACAGTGACAACGTCACCAGCTTTGAATGCTACAGTTTCAGTTTCGATTCTAGCTGATGGCACCCAAATACTTTTTTTTTTTACTTTTAAAATCACGATTCTATAATAATAAGTACGAAATCTGGACAAATTTAAAATATCATATTTAAGCGCATTTTACGTCCGGGCAAAGACGAGCCCCCCCCTCCCTCGCTAGTGTGACAGCTTATTTATTCTTATAGATAGATAGATAGAGACGAAATAGAAAAAGATAGAGACGAAATAGAAAAAGAAAGAGAGAAAGGGAGACTGATAGACGAATAGAAATAGCGAGAGGAGGATAGATAGCTAGAGAGGGGGAAAGAGAGAAAAATAAAGAGAGAAAGAATGAGTGAGAAAGAGACAGTGAGAGGAATATAATATATATTTATTTATACAGACAAATATTACATAGTCGCTACACTAGCAGTATCAGAATTTTGGGGAAATTTTCAGGCGAGTCGCCATTTTGAATATACACCTATATTTCTATCAGATTTTAATAATAGTAAAACGTAATTTAAACCCGTAAATTTTATTTCAATAAAACGAGCAAAGACCAAATTTTAATATCATAAAAGCTTTAATAGAGAAATAAACAATTTTATTTATTTTTCCTTCGATTTCTTCACTTAACATTACACGGATTGTTGAACAATAACATTACTTGAATCTTACGATAATTATTTTAATGGCAAAATAAAGAACTTACCTGGTTAATGAGTAAGATATGCTTTCTTTTAATCTTCCTGTATGAGAATTTATTCATATTTATGTATTATAATCCATGTATTTTTTAAATGGAAGGATTTTTCCAACACACATCGCGACCACGCGTGGCTTTCAAGCAACTTGTAACGACACCGGAAGTGAAAAATTATCTCTTACTTATGTACGGAGGCCTATAAGTGTAAAAAAACACTAATTCAGAAACCTTAATAATCTCGATATTGAATTATATTCCTTCAAATTTTCCACTTTTAAAGGTTTTCGGAGGCGCTGAAAACGGAAATAACCATTTATATATACGGCAAACGAAACTAGTAGTTTCCAAGATAAAAATTTTTACAAATGGTCACAAAGTGGGATGTCACTTTTCTATAATGATATGACGTCAAATGGGCACCCACTTTATGGCCACATTGCAATGAACAGATTTAAGGGAGATCACTTGTCCTTTTTTTTATTTTTGTGCCTTTACGCTATCGTAAATAAAAAACTGGGAGTTTTCATTTTTTCATTAACACGAATTACGATATGACGCAGATATGCAATGTTATTTTTTTTTTTAATATCTTAAAGAAATACCTGAATTTTTTTTTTATTATACTATAAATCTGCATTATCCGATTTCGTCTTTTTTTATATCGAAAAAAAGGAAACCAGGAATTAAATATAAAAATATAAACTGATCGACCATTAATTACTGGAACATTCTAAACAAAAATTAAGCTTCCACGTAAAAAAAAAACAAAAAAAAAACACGTGGTTATCGAAAAAAGAAGGATTTAAATTTTGGACTTTACCGGTAAATTTACAGATAAGTGATATTTTTTGTTGTTTTAAATTTGAGTATTTTATTTATTCATGTTTTATCTTCAATTTGTGATATATAAAACGTGCCGAACAAGATTAATTATTAAAATTCTCATAGACATTCCAAAATGGGGGGGGTGAATTTATAAAACAACGTTTGTCTAAAATATTATATTTAGTTTATCGGAAAGAGCATAAAATTTTACATTCACCCTGAAAAAAACGTAACAATTGAACGAATAGGAAAATTTTGATAGATTTTTAAAGTTTAAAAATTGAAAAATATTCATCTCATAAAAATCAATTGATTTCACTACGTAACAAAATGGCTTCACAGAGCGCACGCACGTACTTTGTAAACATTTTTTTTTAAACAATGAAAAATAATATTTCTATTATTTTTTAAACAACTTAAATAGTTTATTTTGGAAGCATATTCTATAAAGAAAATAAATAACCCACTTTAGAAAGAGAAATTACGAGTTTTCTATATTTTAATCGCAGTTTTCTGTTAGGGGTGTCAAAAATTCCCCCCAAATTCTGATACTGCTATCGCTACACTGAACATGCTAATGTTTCAGACAATTGGTCGGTAATAACCAAAAGTCTTTTAGTCAGGCGACGTCAATATTGTATCACTGAACGCATGTTCAGTATAACGTCTATGTATTATTTGTCTATATAAATAAATATATTATATCTTGCTCTTTTTCATTGAGCACTCTTAATAACTTCGTTTTAATTCACGAGGTTTGCCTCTTGAATACTTTAACTTGGCATATATCTATATTGAGAAAGATAGAGAGCGAGAGAGAAAGGGAGACTGATAGATGGGTAGGCAGAAACAGCGAGAGGAAAGAGCGAGAAAGAAAGACGCAAGATAGATAGATAGAGAGATGTAGATGGAGGGGGGGGAGACGGACTGACAGACAGATGAAGGGGAAGCAACGATGTATGAAAAAAAGTAAATACTTCAGTTTTAATACTAATTACAATGTTCATTCCAATGGAAGCCGCACGAACGCTGTGCAATAAAATTATTGGATTTCTTTTTTTGATTTTATTTTTGCATTAATTTTAATTTTTTTTTTTCGTCAATTATAGACCTTTTTACTTGTGTCTGGTATTTCTAGTAGAATGAAAAATTGCATAGAAAACGTGAGTAACAAACACAATCAGGATGAAGCCTGCAAATTGTGTTTGAATTCATCCTCAACCATTGATTGATCAGATTCGATGGCAGACATACTGGTGCGGTGTACTGTGGGAATAGGGAGGGGTTGGGGGTGGAAAGTGAAATTTTGGTACACCCCAACCCCCAACTGAGTCGGCCGCCTCTTCTCTTAGTTTCTGTTATTCCCCGAACATTTCTCTTTGAAAACATTGTTTAAAAAAAATGGTTATATGTTCTAGTAACGCTCACGTGGGAGACGTTACTTTATAATTCATAGTTTATTTAAAAGCAACATGCCCTTTTTAATAAAGAGAGGTGGGTGGAACAATAATTATCAACACAAAATTTCAAACTCTGTTGCTCCTAGGTTGCTCCTAGATTGCCCGCCGTTGCCCGGTACACATAAATAGATTTTAATTTACGTAGTTTCCTATTTCGTATTATAGAGCCAATTCTCACTTGATTATTATATTGTATCCAATATATAGTAATGATTTCCAAAGTTATAAAAATATATATATATACACACTATGGCTTGGATGCCATCAGCTAGAATCGAAACCAAAACGTTTAGCGCTCCAGCTTCAGTCGTTATTTAGCGCTACAATGTGGTTACCGTTCGAGCTATTGACGGATAGAAAAGAAATGCTCAAAATTAAGCGACTTTTAGCTATGAATGTTTTTTTTTGTACATGGATCAAAGAATTAATAAAACACGTTAAAACATTTCAAGAAGAGTTAAAAACATATTTAATTTTCCAAAAGGAAACACAAATTAAGTGGATTGTCCTTAATCTGTGGAGCTTCGAAAGAAATACTTTCCTTCTCATCAGAAGGTAGGAATTAGCAAAATGCGGAATCGGATTTTGCTTGCACAGTATTTAATAACTCTATAAGGTTAGGATTACTTTATAAATATTAAGTCTTAATATCTATAATATACTAGCTGTACCCTGCCACGCGTTGCTGTGGCTCAAATTGGTGTAATGGAAAAAGTTCCAAAATGAGAAAAAGCATGTTTCTTATAGGTTTAATTTTCCACAGTTTTTGTTGTTCCATTTTTTTTAGCTGATGTACAGATTTTCTGGTTTGGTGACTCTTTAATACGTCACATAAATTGTCCATGTTAAAAAAAACAGTCAGTGTGTAACTGTAAGCTACACAATTGTAAAGATTGTTCCCTGTGCTTTGTTGATGGTTATTGCAAACGACAATAAAATTGGAAAGTACAATTTCCTAAAGTGTAATGATGTATTGGGTGGAATCGTCGGAATGCATGAAATGAAGATATATTCATCTGTGAAAGGTCCTGTTATGATTGTTGTTTCTATGATATTGTTTGTTAATTTTTTTTACTGCAAGCCATGTGCCATTGCAAAGCTTGGATTGGTTTATATTTCATAATATGATAATTAGTACGCCAAATTTCAGTTGCAATACATGCGGTGGCATCCCTGGCAAATATAGCTGTTGGATAATTAACCACTTTATCTGCTTTCACAACAGTGTCAATGGATTTGTATTTGACTACCTCACTTGGAATTTTACATTGAATAATAGGGTGGACGTCTTTGTATTGACCTGCAAGAATAGCTCGTTCACTCAGTCAAGTGAAATTTTTATAATTTGAATATCTGCAAAAACCTTTTAAACTAACTCTTCTTTTGATGTAATAAAATTACAGAAGTTAAAAGTCAAAGAATTTTGCCCTTATCTCTGATCAGCTGGCACTTTTCCGTACCCAATTTCCCCCAAGTGATGCAAAAATTTGTGTGGATCGAACAGTCTGCAACTGATCATGCATATTTTGAATTAAGTTTAATGTCTTCACATGGCACAAGAAAGTAGAGTATTTGAGGCAAGCACTTATTTCATCTGTCTGCTGGTGTTAATTGAAGAATAACAGGTAACATTTGTCTGAAATCTCCTGCAAGCAATATTACTGCATTCCCAAATGGTCTGATATTGCCACGCAAATCTTGCAAGGATCAACCAAGAGCCTCAAGTGATTATTTGCGTACCATTGTGCATTCATCCTAAACAATAAGTTTGCATTTCTGCAATATTTTCCCCATATTGGATGTTTTGGAGATGTCGAACATGAGATTTTTGAAAAATTGAATGTTTCAAAGTAGAATAAATAATTCTTTTACTTGGCAGCAAGGTCGAAGGTATTCCTCATGCAGCAAGGGCTAAGGCTATGTCATTTTGTTACCGAATGGCTGCCCAAAATCAATTTAATTAGAAAGGTTTTACCAGTTACTTCTGGTGCTGTTCAAGGTAGCAGTAATTTCCAAATAACTTCTATTCTCACAGTCAGTAAATTAGGTGACTAAAATAGGATTTATCCATGTTTTGACAATGCCTTATTCAGTGTAATTAATTTAGGAGACTGAAATAGGATGAGGGATTAGAGATAGACAGATAGAGACGAAGATATATAGATAGAAAAGAGAAAATGAGAGGAAAATAGAGAAAGAGAAGGAGATAGAGAGAGATAAAAGGGTTTGATAGATAGACAGAGAGAGGGGGAGAGTTAGAAACAGAGTGGGCGAGACAGAGGAAAGGAGAGAGAGATAGAAGGAGTTAGAGAGAGAAAGGGGCTCAAAGAGAGATGGAGAGGGTGATATAGAGAGAAAGATAGATTTAGAGAGGGAAAGAGAGAGATGGATAGAGAGAGATATTAAGAGAGGAAGAGAGAGAGGGAAAGAAACAGAAGGTGAACTACACTTCACCGTTTTTTTCCTCGTTCAGTAAATAAGAAATCTTTCGAGACTGAGGCAATTTTATTTTTTTGTTACTATCCAGAGTACCCCTTTTTTCGGGAGCTAGATTTTCCACACATTAGAAACCGACCGGGTTATCTGTACTTTCACCTAACAAATTAGTAAAAGAAAAAGGTATTGTAAAATTTGAATTTAGTGTGAAAATACAATTTTAAAAAATAGCGCGATAACATAAGTGCATAAGTGCCACTTTAGGTACTCCTTGGGCGTTGAGTTCCATGGCGACCAGCATAATTATTTAATGGTCGTTCTCCCTAGTCAAGGCTAATGCATGCACATGTAACATTTTTTATTTACTGACGATTTATTGATAATTTCGTAACCCTTAAACGCATGCCGGAAGATTTAAATTGGTTCATTATTGTTGTAATAAAAAAAAAGTTTCATTCAACACAAAACCAAAACACATATTAATGATAAATGATTTATTATTCTATTCATTGAAATTTACTAATTTTAAAATAAAAAGGTAAAAAAAAGTTAATAAAAAATAGTTGTTTATGTGCGCATGTAAAAATGTTTTAAAAGTGAGAAATTATTTTAATCATTGGTATTTATTATTTTTTTTTTATTATTTATTTTTTTTTAGATTAGGTCCACCTTATAATCACCCCCAACCTCCTCATCTTAAGAACGGCTTCCGGAATAAACACCATTTTTGAAGGGGGTGGGTGAAAAAATATTTGCAAAATTTAACTGATATTTGTTGTCAGCATACCCACCCGAAAATACCATTTAAAAATAAAAAGGAGGGGGCTCAGTGCCCGTTGCAGATAAGTAAATTTATTTATCAATAAAAGTCGTCATTTAAAAAAGAAAATCGTGGAGGTGGACCTAAATGTAAATATTTACCCCAAAAATTACCCACTCATGTAAATTAAAAATGTCTGTAAAAGTGAGAAGTTATCAATACATGGTTTAGTTATTTTTTTTTAAATATTCATGAAAAGAGTTAAGCCAACGTAAGTAAATACATGAATTACAAATGTTTGTAAAAGTGAGAAATTATTAATAAATATTTAGTAGCATTTTTTATTTTAATATTCATAAAGAGTAAAACTTTTTTCCAATATTCATGAAAAGAGTTAAGCCAACATAAATAAATAAATGTTTGTAAAAGTGACAAATTCAGGTTTAGTTACTTTTTTATTCATGAAAAGAGTTAAGCCAACATAAATAAATAATGTTTGTAAAAGTGCGCAAGGCAACGTAGGTAAATGAATGATAAATGTTACGTGCGCATGCGTTAGCCTTGACTAAGGGGGTGCTAAGGAAGCGACCATTAAACAATTCTACTGGTCGCCATGGAACTCAACGCCCAAGGAGTCCCCTCCTTTATTTTAAATATTTATTTTCCAAAGGACTGTTTGAATAAATCAACAATGAATAAAATAGTGCTTCTACCCTTTTTTGCCGAAATTGGAGACGCCATTTTTTTTTCACGTACTTGCTATCCAAATCTGGGGGAGACGATTGCTTCCGGAAAGGGAAAGAATAAATTTACCAAAATTAACATTTATTACTTCCGGAAACGTTAAATTAAAATAAAATTATCATTTATTACTTCCAGAAACTTGGTAAACCTATATTACTGGAGAAAATGAATCTTGACAATTCAAAAGAATGTTTAAAATTATTTATTTATTCGAAAAAATAAAACAAAAATAAACTTCGGGAAAGAACTATGAGAAAAAGTAAATAAAGAAAGTGAAAAAAGAACATATATCCATAATTGTTTAATTGGAAATGTTTCGATTTAATTAATGAGAACGGGAAAGTTTTTCATGGAACATTTTTTTTATTAAAAACAGAAAATTGAAATGACATATTCATTATAGTTTAAATTAGGCAAGCGCCATTTTAAAACCAAAACATTCATTATTTTTTTTGTTTATTTTTTCGTTTGTGTGTGTGTGTGTTTTTTTTTCGGACAAATAAATACTTTTATACATTTTTTTTAAATTAAAGCAACTTTGAAAGGCCAATAACAAACTAATTTAAATGATTGTTTTTTTTTAACGGAGAAGTGGGTTGTTTTTTTTTTTTTTACTGGGAATCGAAATATAATTGTCAAAACATTGATTGAAAAGTTTGCGTAAAAAATATAATTTTAAGAAAACAATTTTGAAATGAAAGCGACATTGGACTTTTATAAAATATTTTTCTTTTCGAACAAATAAATAATTTTAAACATTCTTTTGAATTGTCAAGATTTTTTGTCAAATAAATAAATTTCAAGCAATTTTTTCAATAAATAATAAATATCAACTTCGTTAATTTTATGACTCGCCCCAGCATATTATAAACACCCTAACCTCCCCATGTTAAAACGGCTTTCGGAATGAACACCCCCCAACCTCCCCATGTTAAGAACGGCTTTCGAAGTTTTTGAAAGCCGTTTTTAACATGGAGAGGTTAGGGTGTTTATAATACGCTGAGGCATGTCGTGAAAATGAAACAGTTTAGAAAAAGTTAAAACAAACTTTTTATGTAAACAATGCCGTGAAAGAAACTAAACAATTAAAACGCAATGTTTGATGAGTGAAAAGCCTTAAGATAAAGGAATTTAACATTTAAAAAATTGGTAAGATACATAAATGTATTTAAATTTAAAAAATAGTTTTTGTGCTAATGCAGAGAGTGATCCGCGCTATTTTTTTAAAATCGTATTTCCACGTTTAATTAAAGTTTTATATGTTTTTTATTCAATTGTAAGGTTAAAGTACAGAATAGGTACAAAACACCCTCCCCTCCCCATGTTAAGAATGGCTTTTTAAATAATAACGTTATTATTTCAGCATGGATCACTCTCTGCATGAGTACTTTTTTTTTTTGACTTATCTTGTAATTCGAGAGTAGTTGAAACGGAAGTTACCGGAAATAAAACTGGACAGTCTCGCAGAAACGACTTACGAAAAATATTTTTATTTTAATTAATATTTTTATAATTCGCAATGTTAAATTATTTTAATAACATGCAAACATTCTTTGACTTTACAGATAGATTTTCTGAAAATTTCAATTAAATTGGTAATGTAGAAATATAGTTTTATCGATTTAGAACGAACCAAGAATTACATTTTTATATATATAGATTTTAAGTTTGCTATTTTGGATTATCTTTGTAAACTTAATTGTAATTTTTATTTCATTTTATATTTATTTCATTTTATAGTCATCCACATACAGTACTGTTTCGCTGTTTCACAGCTCATCAGTGCGGCTAGATAGGCAACTACCTCAAGCCAGGATTGAAACCCGACCGTTTGTACGGCAGTCAAGGCTCCTAACCATTACGCTATTGGCGGCTGCTGAAGAGTAGTGAATTTAACGATGTTTTGACATCGTCCGAAATACCTCCGCTCGATTTGTTTACACAAAGAGCGTCGCTTTATGCTAATGGTAATTCGTGTATCACTTCTCAATATGATCAACTCAAGGTGAGGAGCATTATAATCCACATTCAGTACTGTTTCGCTATTTCCTATCCGTTTAAACGACACCTTTGTCGCTTACGCCCACAGGTATTTTAAGATATATTTGTGTTTCTGCTTTGTTTTTTTAATTTATATATCAATTTAAAGGGTTTACCGATGTAGTCTTAAATGTTATAGTTTTGAGATTTTAATATTTTTATAATTATTACGAGTATTATTTTATTATCAATGATTTTATTATTTTTTTCATATTATTATTTGCATTCTTTTCCTTTATCCATTTCTTCTTTCCTCTATTTTTCTCTCTATTTTGATATACGCTTTTTATTCTCCTATTTTTTCTTCTTGTTCTTTCATTTTTACATATAAAAAGATATAATGTGACTTAGCATTAAATTAACTGTCGTTATCTTGAATACCACATAATGTGACCTCTTGATAAATTTTGTGCTCGAAACTCCAGTAAAATTTCTATTACTGACTTAACTTTTGTATAAGAAATAATCACATGATGAGGTTTCTAGTTACTTATAACAGGCTAATCGGAACATGCTCATGAATGCGTAGCGACATATTAATGCTTATGTAAAGCAAATAAAAAGTATATATATATATATATATATATATAGTTTTAAATAAAATACTAGGCGGAAGTTTCTCGAGAGATCTTTCGGCTATCATCTCGTCAGGAGTAAATCGATAGCAATCTAAATAATATTGTAACGAAAATAAAGAGTTCTATTGGGGAACTTATTAAATGTGCCAACGTACGGGGACATTAATTAAATTTATTTACGTTTAAAAACGATTAAAAATATTGGCACAACGAGGGAGAAAAAAAAAAGCGCTTTTTTTTTCTTAAAACTTATTAAATGTGCCAACGTACTGGGACATTAATTAAATTTATTTACGTTTAAAAACGATTAAAAATATTGGCACAACGAGGGAGAAAAGAAAAAAAAAAGCGCTTTTTTTTTTCTCTCTCGTTGTGCCAATATTTTTAATCGTTTTTAAACGTAAATAAATTTAATTAATGTCCCCGTACGTTGGCACATTTAATAAGTTTCCCAATAGAACTCTTTATTTTCGTTACAATATTATTTAGATTGCTATCGATTTACTCCTTACGAGATGATAGCCGAAAGAGCTCTCGAGAAACTTCCGCCTAGTATTTTATTTAAAACTATATACAAATTCTGTACCTCTAAACATTTATATATATATATATATATATATATATATATATGAGAGAAAGAGAGAGAGAGAGAGAGAGAGAGAGAGAGAGAGAGAGAGAGAAAATGTCCGTGTGCTAGAACGTTTTCATCCTACATTATATGCAATTATGCACAATATAGAGACTATGCATGAATAGAATTAAGCGTATACTTAAATGAAACCAATAAGAAACCATAATAAATGAATAATTAATTAACGCTTGTTTTTTTGCAAAGGAATATGCAAATTAGTTGACCTTTATGAAGTCGCTCGCATATCTATGACTGAGTATATTAAGAAGTTCGTTTTAATAATTTTAAAATAAAAAAGTAGGCTTTTCATATCAATGTCAGAGTGAGAAAAAAACTCAACTTTATATGCGTGTGCATGTGTGTGTGTGTATATATATATATATATACATATAAACGTATACGTGTATATACTCTCTCTCTCTCTCTATATATATATATATATATCATAATTCAATTGTACTTTTAATAGAAACATTCATTTCAAATGTGCTCCTCTTATATCAAAGAACCTACTGTTGATTTTATATGTCGGGCCTTTCGGCTTCTCAAATGCACTTTTGATGCTAGGCTGTGTAAGGTGTTAACTTTGGTCAAAATCGACTGTTCCTCCATTCATCAAATTATTTTGATTATCGATTCTTATTGAAGACATTCTAATACAAAATCTTAGAACACTGCTAGGCACACAAAGTAACTTCGTGTGAAATTTCATAAAAATCGGCTCAGTCGTTTTCGAGGCCATAAGGAACGAACTCACACAGACACACACAAAGTTTTTTTTTTAATATAATAGATAGATAGCTAGATAGATAGATAGATAGATAGCTTGATAGATAGATAGATATAGAGATTTTCCAGATTTCAGTTCCTTTGGAATATTTTAAAGGGTTTATTCGGGGGCATAATACAGAAACAATCTTTGGTTTGAAAGTGAAAATATTTCAAGTTTGCATGTAACTTGATCCATAGTCTTTGGACAAAAATTAAGCAACATTTTCTGAATTTCAATATCTTCTTAAGACCTCTTAAGCTTTAGCCTTAAAGTTAAAACATTGTCTAAAATCAAAAGCATATAATGGATTTTGATCAAAATTGGAATAAGAAATCTAGATATAAGGTTTAGTAGCATTGATTATTAATCTTCCTAACGAGACATAAAAGTTATGCAAAACTGTATAGTGAAATTTTACTCCTCCTGGGGCGGGTATTGTTTTAGTATATATATTAATTTACGTTTCGACGATGTTAATCATTTTTCCAGGGGGGCAACAGTCTTGTGATTGTTGAACCCCTGGCGAGACGATTAACATAGATTAATATACATAGTTTTTTTTTTATTTTTACATAATTTAATATATAATAATTATGCATATGTCCCATGCACTTTAAAAGAAAATATTGTTTTTTAGTTCAATATATTTGAATTTATTTTATTAATATATGTACAGTGTAACCCGGATATAAGAGACTCCTTATCCGGTTCCTAAAGCTGTCTTATATCCGGGTTATACTTATATCTGCGGTTCTTATATCCGGGTTACACTGTACATTAACACAGGCTTTAATTTGAGAGCAGAGAAAATCTCTCTTATATCCGTTTTCTCATATTCGGGTCTCTTATATCCGGGTTACCCTGTATATCAAATTGAACAATTTTCTGACTTTGCATGTTTATTTGTTGTGTGTTAGTTACTTAACTTGGCCTTTTGGTCAAGATCAAAGTGTAGTATCTGTTCTTCAGATGCTGCACTTCCATTTCTTGTTCTCTTTCGGTGGAGGAGCAGTCCTTCACGACTGAGACAATTTTTTATTTTTTGTACCTTTTCTCCACGTTAAAAAACGACCCTGGTGTCTAACTCTGTCCCGTGGGGAGGCATTGTAAATAGGTACTTTACAAAACTACTGGCTTTCTTTTTTGTTCAAATAAAAAAAAAATATTTTGAAAATTTTTGAATAGGTAAGTAGGCATCTTCCTATTATGTACATAATAAATAGTTTTGATACTTACATTATCGGAGTAAACACTCTCTCGTGAAGATATGCCAATGACCGGAATATTATAGTAACCGCAGGTGTATGACACAGATATAGGCGATTGTTCACTCTCGAAAGGATGACTGGCAATGACTACATAGACTCTATTTGGGATGAGGTCTTCGCAAATAGACAACGCCGACCTTATCGGGTTGGCGTTCATAACAATGGAAGTGGAGTTGAATGCGACGCCATGGATGGAAGACTTTAAGTTGATGTGCTCCACTGTTTCCTCAAAGATTTGCTGATATTCTCGTGAGCTAAGAACTCCTCCTACGGTGAACACTTCTGTGTTTGGTGTATAGTCTGAACTAGCCAAAAGCTTTGTGAGGGTGACATACAAGAAGAATAAATAAAAACCACTGTTGGTCTTGGTGGCGGCCATCTTGAATTTAGAGTTGTTCTTTTCAGGTTTTCACTTTGTAATGGCCTGTTGCTTTTTGCTTTCTTTGATGGCTCGGTTTCACTGGGCTTATCTGAAATATGAAGAAAAAAATGTAAGATTGAAAGAAGCATAAAGAGAAAGTTCTGAATAAAACTGTTGGCATTTGTGCATTTTAGTCATTGTGCACAATATTTTTGTCTTTATTTTTTAAGAACTCCTTTCAGAACAAGGGGAGACAAATCAATAAGACCCTATGCGAAAATGTCAAAGTTTTGCGTAACTTTTAAGTAAAAACAAAAATGCACTAAAGTAATACAATAGCACAAAATAAGACAATTATCTGAGCATTTATTGGATTAAAATATTTTTTTTTAATTCTAAAATGAATGAAACTTGTCATTATATGAAAATGTAAGACATACAATTTATAAATAGTTTTGAACAACCACAATTGAAAAGTGTATAACAAAAATAAACAAGCAAAAGAAAAGAAAAGAAAATGTCCATAATAAGCAAAATACACAAGTGCCAAAAAGTCGCACACTTTCAATAATGATTGATCAGAACTATAAATTTTAATGATTATTTTTTTATTATTGCGAAAAAATGTTCATTGTTGTAAAAAAAATTGTTTGCAAAACAAAGAAACGAGGTCACACACTTTCCAATGAAAAAAAGAAATGCCCAACTAGTTATATACAAATGTTGATACTCTAGGAAAATCGTCGTACCAAATTTTTGACTTAAAAAAAAAGGCTAGATCACATTATATCTTAGTGCAGTGAATGACGAGAAAGCGTACTTTCTAATGAAATTACCAGTACTCTACAAAAGAAAAAAAAAAAAAAGAAAAAAAAAAAGCAAAACACACTCACAGATTTGGGGAGTTTTTAGTTTTGCCATCCAGACTTAGGGGTCAGTGATAGTTTCAATTTTATTTGTATAAAAGCAACATGTAAACAATCAAAAAATAAGGTTGGCTCTGATTATTTGTCATTCACCCCCCCCCTCGAAACCTATTAATCTGTTTAAACAGATATCTTAAAACACGAAATTATAAAAAGTATATTTAAAAAATAATTAAATCACGAATTTAATCCACCATAATGCATTTCGGTTCCTTCGTAAACATGTCGGCCATTTTAATCTAAGCTATCAATGTGAAAGTCAACATGAGACAAGTGGCATTTTATTATTTTTTCTAAACAATTCACTTCTTGTAAGCAAAAAAAAAAAAAAAATACTCGAGCTGAGATTGAAACCAAAACCTAAAGACAGTGAGTCAAGTACGATAACCATTAGATCATCTTACCATGTTCTTTAAAAAGTGTTTTCCAACTTACTTATTCTTAACGTAAGGAAGCTGTCATGTGAACGTTCTAAAATCTGAATTTGAAATCAACTTAAACAAGAATAAAATTTGAATTTAATTTTACCTTAAAAGTCATATAAAACATACCTTTCTGTAACTTACCACTAACTCTGTCCATGTGTTACATATTAGGAACCTACGTCAGCAGCGATTAAGTTAGCTAAAGATAGATTTTGACAAGGGTCACACTGAATGCATAATATTAACTCAAATCTGCAAAGCGGAATCATTGTCATGGTTGAATTAAGGATTGGATGATATGGAAAGTCAAAGCTAAACAACACAGACAAAACAGCCGAGACGACGAATGACGTTACGTTGTCGAATTGACAGAAAACAAAAGTTTTCAAATCAGTTTGTCTGTGGACGTCGTACGGCAGACACTGCCAGCAATGCGAGTTTGCCTTGAGTTGCAAGAGTTAGTTGGCCAATAATGTAGAAAACTTAGATAATTGCTAAGTGCGAAATGTTACCTCGATGTCTCCTTCCAGCCGTCAATCGTTTAAGAAGTCATCTAGCTGATTAGTTAATTAGCTAAGAGAACGTTAGTCTCCTTGTGTCCCCCACCACTGGAAATTGCGACGATGTAAAGAAGCGAAGTCGGGTAAAAAAGAAGCAACTATAAAGGCCCCGCATATGTCTACAAAACATTTTGTTATTGAAAATATTACACGGGTATCATTATGAAAAAAAAAAAATCTCATTGTTTTTGCTTAATACAATTTTTTTGTAACGCATGGTATGCCCTTTCATCAGACACCACAAAAAAAAAACGTCACATAACTTAACCCGACGGTCAGAAATTTAGTGCCACATTTCTATCAAAGAAACACTAGGGTACTTCTAATAAAAATCAAATATGAACTGGTAAAATTATAGAGGAATAAAAAAAAAGGCGAATAAAATGAGGTATAGATTGTTTAAACAGTTACGTTTAATTTAGATTAAATTTGTGGGAAAAACGACAAGTTCGGACTTTCTTTTTGGCGCCACTATATATATTATATATATATATATATATATATATATATATATATATATATATATATACACACACTCACACACACCGTACTTTGGGGTAAGTGGCGCTAACTAGCTAAAAGTGCTCTTTTGGCAACCATGCATATAAAGAGCACTTTTTTTTTAGTTGGCGCAATTACCCCAAAGCACGGTATATATGTATGTATGTGTGTGTGTGTGATTATATATATATATATATATATATATATATATGTATAATATATATTTATGTATATATATGTGTAATTACATATATGTATATATGTGTGTATAAATATGTGTGTGTGTGTTTGTGTATATACGTGTATATATATACCTGTATAGATATGTATGTATATATATATATATACACGTGTGTGTATATATACCTGTATATATATGTGTAATTACATATATGTATAAATACGTGTATATGTGTGTATGCATATATATACGTGTATATATATATGTGTGTGTGTGTGTTTGTGTATATACATGTATATATATTTGTGTATATATATACAGCTGTATATATGTGTGTGTATGTATATATATATATATCTGTATATATACGTATGTGTGTGTATATATATATATATCTGTATATATACGTATGTGTATGTATATATATATATATATATACCTGTATATATATATGTGTGTGTGTGTATGTATATATATATATACACCTGTATATATGTGTGTGTATGTATATATATATATATATATTTGTATATATACGTATGTGTGTGTATATATATATATCTGTATATATACGTATGTATATATATATATATATATATATATATATATATATATATATATACCTGTATATATATGTGTGTGTGTGTGTATATATATATATATATATATATATATATATATATATATATATACATATATTGTGATTATAATTAATCACTAAAATTTCTTGAATAATAATTAAATGAGAAATCAATTTTCTTTCATCTGTCTGAAAAAAATTCAAATTTCTTCTTATTAATTTTAAGTCGAGCAATATTGAAATAAAGGAAATTAATTAATTTCAAATATACTTTGATGATCAGTCAGGGTTAGAAAAAGAAAATGTTGATGTCTTCCACTTACTCCACGACAGTTATGCAACATGTTCACTGATCTGTTAACCATACCTTATCGTTTATCATGCATTTATTAAAAATTTGCCTTTTTTTTCATCCAACTTTTATGATGATTATCTGAAGCAACAAAACGGTGAAATGCATTATTTGTTTTTTTTCTTTCTTCTTTTTTTTTTTTTACTAGCTTGGGTGCCCGGTGTTGCCCGGGTGTGTTGAGCAAAAAAAAAAAAAAAGAAAACAAAAAGTGACAGAGGCAGGCAGGCAGGCTCGAACCCATACCACGAAGTTGAGGATGAAGGAATTAATGGTTTTGGCCAATTTATCGATATTTTTTGTCTGAAGGGTCGAGATTCAAAATGACACAGATCTCGTGAAAATCCTTCGCCTATGTCTGTATGGCATACATACATACATGATGATTGCAACGTCTTGTCAGACGAGTGGCACTCCCTCAGACACTTAAAGTCCATGAGCCAAAATGCCTGAGAGAGTATCTATACACAGGTGATGTTACAGAGTCTTAGCTTTGTATGACAGCTAAGTTTCTCTCTCTCTGTTCAAAATGTTGATATCCAGCAACAAGCAAGAACAAGATAGCCAGCAACAAGTTAAACTGCAGATCAGCTTAATGTGGGTACTGGTCTCCCGTTTTATGGTTTCTTAAATCAGAGATTTGCTTCTCCTAGAAAGGTTGCCTTCACCACGGCTTACGGGAGCCCTCTCCACCCCAGCACACACATACATACACACAAACACACATGGTGCTAGTTGGCTGTTGACCCCGAAAAAGGGTTCATTTGCCTTTTGAAGGGTCTTGTTTTTAATCCTTCAGGGAAACTAGCCGCCCTCCTCACCAAACAAGTCTGGTGGGGGAACCAGTTTAGTCGGCGGTGACCCGACCATGAGGCAGGTAGTACTGAGTTACATGATACCAGTAGCATATGACATGACCCGACACATACATACATACATACATACATACATACATACATCTAAACAGACAGGTGAGAATTATATTATAGGTTACGATATATCAACCCTTTTCGGGTTTTTTAATGTAAAATCCGGTATTTTGGGCAAAAGAAAAGTTTTATTGTTCGAGCTCTTTATATCTTAAAATAATTATTCATTGGTGGTTTTGTAGAGAAAAGTATTGTTTTTGGCTTTGCAGAACAAGATTGAATTTTGAAAAGGGAAAGAAAAAAAAGCAATAACATTAATGTTTGGTGCATTTAAGTTAGGAAGCCGATATCTTCAGACAGCCTGTCTGGTAGCGCTAGATGCATTATTTGGAGTAGGTGTATCTTGTCAAACTCAGGAATCTCTATGGATTTCAAACTGAACTCTTTAATTCTCATATAAAGATTGTACTAGTTTCGATATGTAGGCTTTTATGCAAAAATTAATGAAAATTGTGGCCCATTATGTCACTCGTTTACCTCAGCTAGGATTTTTTAAATCGGTTAAAAGTTAAACCAGTTAAAATAATAAAAAAAATCAAAAGACAAAAGCTCAAATTAGTCCTTCTGCTTGCTATATACCCCCTTTCTCTTGTTCCTTTTCGAGCTACCAGTTAAATAGTATTATTACTGTTGGTGATATTTTTGTTGTTCATAATGGAGTATTCTAATCTTAATTTTTAAGTTACTTTTATGAACAGAGAAAGAGAGAGAGAGAGAGAGAGAGAGAGAGAGAGAGAGAGAGAAAGAGAGACTTAAGTGAGAGTGATAGGCAGCAAATGAAATAAGAGCAGGGAGTAGTTAAATAACATAAAGTTAGGGAGGAGGAGAGTAATAGACAGAAATCGTGCACTTGGTGAGTTAATTCCAAACTATAGCTAATTAGAACAATTAATATAATTTTCTTTTTTAAACATAACTCACCAGATAATTTGAGGACTATTTTAACATGTATTTTTTGTGACTAAAATATATAGGAAAAATTCCTTTGGGAAACAAACGTTGATCGACTCAGATTTAGTATAATAATAGTAATGATAATAAGAAAATCAAGGTACTCATGCACTTATTGATCCGTGCTGAAATAATAACGTTATTATTTAAAAATCCATTCTTAAGATGGGGAGGAGAGGGTGTTTTGTACCTATTCTGTACTTTAACCTTAAAATTGAATAAAAAACTTATCCTAAGACTTTAATGAAACTTGGAAATACGATTTAAAAAATAGCGCGGATCAGTAAGTGCATTAGCACCAAAATAAATATAATACCAATTAGCAGGGAAACTCGACGTTGCCTGGGATTGAATGAGGATGAACGAATGTTTCACCCTCTCATATTTTATTGTCATCAAAATTGGTGAAATCACCCATTTTCCAATCAAATCGATTGATTGCCTGCTCTAGTTGCGAAACACCAGGAGGAAGCACCACATGCCTCCCTGTAGTGACTTAGTCCACAATACATTGTTGTCTGCATTGCAATGTACAAAACATACTGTTGATTTTATAAAATTATTTTTATATAATAGCTTGAAGTTAAAAATAAAAAAAAATCAAGTATCATGGTTCAATTGTGCTCTAAACATAAACTCACATACCAAAGAACCTACTGTTGATTTTATGCCGGGCCTTTCTGCTTGTGTGGTGATAAAAGTTCTTAAATACACGTGATGCTAGGTTGTATGAGGCGTTGTATTTTTGCTACAAGTAAACCCTGAAATCCAAATCACATTCACAGTCCAAATAAGATCTCTATAGTGCTAATCGACACTGGTTTTTACGAAGAATGGTGCACCTTCTCCAAGTGATGTAAACACAAGTAACAGCACGAAGCTGGATATTCCACCAGACTAGATGAATTTTTGCTATGGAATCCAGTAAGACCAAAAAACCATAAAAAAGATATACTTAAAAAGAGATATATTTAAATGGTCAACTGAGAAGAGGAAAATTATGTTCTCGACTTCTTTACTAACTCGGTGTTTGAGAAATAAAGGAGAACTTTAATGTGATATTCGAATATCTATGGATCTCAGATAAAGATCAAGTGTTAGCCCCAAGAAGGGGGCTCCTTGTTTTCTGAGAACTTCGACTTGAGTAAAATTAAATAAAAGTGCAAAACTGTTCTGTTTGACGAATTCATTTTACCTGTCCCTGGACGGGTATTCTAGTTTTATTATATAGATATAAAATGTGATATACATTGTAGATATTTTGTGGACCACAAAACGCTAACCTGCATATTGGCACGATTCCCAAAGAAATATTTTTTTATGAATAAAAATGTAATTTAATATGCAAGAAAAAAAAAAAAGAAAAACAAAAAACAAAAACAACAAAAACTTATGACCTGATAGAACCCCAATAGTCAATTTCCTAAAACTTTCCAATTTCCTGGCAACAGATCTAAAATCAAGGTTTGGCAATTTTGAGAATATCGACAATTCATTTTGTCTGGTTACCATGTGCTTGAGATATTGAAGAACACACCACTGCTGATTTTTTTTTCTCTCAATAAATTAAATGCATTTTTATAATTTCTATGTTTAACGACCTAGTCTTCTTCTTCATCACCGTAATCATCAGTTTAACATCCGTTTTATATGCTGACATGTGTTGGATAACGTTTATCAAATCGGTGCACAAGTTTTTACCAGTTTGTAAAAGAGGCATTTTAAACCATTGTAATATATTTTTTGCATATTCTTAAACGTATTACCATGATTAAATTATAATTAGGGCTATGACAAGAGAATATTCTTTTCATTATTTTGGCTCTTGAGTATATGTCAGTTAATATCTTATATGTTTTTAGATAGACTAATGTGATTCTCGATTGATTAACTGTGTCGGATATATACTCGAGAGTCAAAACAATGATAAGAATAGTCTCTTGTCATAGCCCTAATTATAACTCTTTCCTTCAGGCTATCATTTTTATTTTTTTTTAATTTTTGCAATATTCTCAGCCATGTTGACTCGAAAACGACCTTCTTTATTCAACAGAAAGAGAGTCATCTTCCATCATGATAATGCTTGACAAAATATCTCCTGGGAGAATTTGGTAGGAAAAGCTTGCCCCATCTTGTACATTTTCCTTACTTAGCTTCTTCAGATTATCATTTACTTCAAAGATTACAAAACGATTTGTATGATTTTAGATTGACATTACGAGAAGAGCTTGGATACGAGTCAGATTCATACTTTACACAAAAACCTAAAGAATTTTACGAGGGAGATAATCATAAGCTCGTCGAGATAAAAATCAATTTATAGAGAGCAAAAGTCGTTATTGTTATGACTGAAGATTTTAGAAAACACAGTTTTACATTTTCAAGATGAAATTTTAAATCGGCAAAATCTTTTGCACCGACCTAATAAAAATTAAAGCTATTTTTGCATGTTGTCGCTTAGCAACAATGATAGAACATCTTTTTTTTTTGCATAACGTGGTCTTTAGATTCAAAGTCTGCACATAAATTTCTTAATGCTTTTTTTTCGTCAACTGGAAAGAAGTTTATATAAAATAGTTTTATAAATGACACAGTAGGTTCTCTAGAGTGCAATGTAGAAAAACATACTTTGGGCTAAGCTACTGCATGGAGGAATGTGAAGCTTCCTCCCGGGCGATTTCACGGATTTCGAGGACAATAAAAATAGGAGTGTGAAATATTCGTTGATCATTATTCAATCCTGGGCAACGTCGGATCTCCCTGCTAGTGTATATATATATATATGTCTGTTTAAATGTATGTATCTATCTATGTATGTTTGTATATCTGCCTAAAACTTTCAACAGAAGTGACGGATTTTCACGAGCTTGGTATCATTTTGAAACTTTGATGTCTTGGACGACAAATATCGAAAAATTGGCCCAAAACATTAATTCCTTCACCCTAAACGGGGCAGTTTTCTACAAGGAGGTGTCGATTTTTTGCGAGCCATTTTTGCAAGTCATCGTATCGGTTAGATTAACTTTGCCTAATTTTAATGTTCTGAACTTCCAGTCACGTCATGGAGTAGTGATAAGATGTCAAATTTTCTTTCACTTTCTTTTCCGCCTTTGCGGGTTCGAGCCTGCCTGCCTGCCTACTGCCACTTTTTTTTTTCCTCAACACACACCTCCAAACACCCGGGCAATGCCGGGCACCCAGGTTAGTATATATGAAGATGGGAAGAATTTTTAGAAATAGTCTTGATAGAAATGATAGACACAAGTGTAAATATTAGTGTTAAGACGATTAATTTGTGGGCGCCAAGATAGATATGGTTCAGTGGGGAGATCGCACGGAATCTACAGCAAGAGAACTCACAATGCACCAATGAAAACTTATCTGGGATGAGGGATAGGACAAAATAGCGTGAGAGAGTTAATAAGATCCTTGATATTTGTATAAATAGATGATGATGATGATGATGCCACATAAAAACTCTTCAAAATACCTCCCCTTCCTGAAATTAGGAAAATATTTATTAATTGACATCTAATATGTGCTGATAAAATTTCATAAAAATTGGAGGCTACTGAATTTTCACAAAGAGCTTCCGTCCCCTTTACATAACACAGAATCAAACTAAATATAACTTACATTACAATCCTTTATGCTCTGCAGCTGTGTTCCAAAATCTATATCGTGCTATCAGGTCAGGCTCTTTGAAGATGTTAGCTCTCTGGCTTATATATACCTAACAATAGTGTTATCGATTTTTGTTCCTTTCCCTTTGCAAAACTCAATCATGTTCTGCAGAGTCAAAAACAAAAACAATTTTCCTCTACAAAACAAACAAATATGCAATAAATATCTGAAGATATAAAATACTTGAAGCATAAAATTTTTTTTCCAAAATTACCAACCAAAATCCATGATGATCGGTTAATTAGTTTAGGATTGAATCCTGTCCATATAAATATATAAACATATACACGTATCTAAGTTTATACAAACAGAGATAACTGGATTTATTCATGCTCACAAGTAATACACAAAAATGTGTGACACGTAACCAATTCCTAATGTGTAGATATATGAAAAAGAGAATTTACCAAAATGTGCACGAGGGCCTCGTGTTACAGAATTTATCTGAACAAAATAGGAAGAGTGGACAAACAAATTTTATCTGTGACTAAATCAAAAAGGAGGAGGTAAACAGAGTCAAAAAGCAAGGCATTTGGTAAGCATGTCGCTACTTCAATAGAAAGCCTGAGAAAAGGGGAAAGATGTTGTGGACTTCTGGGTCATACCTTTTATATCAGTGCTCATATGATTCAATCAAGCAATAGTGGACCACCCTATCCTCGTATAATCTGAAACTCTATGCATTACGAAAACGCGACCCCAACATGCTGCTTATCATGTGGCTGCATATTGGCAAGATTTTCACTAAATACTTTTATGAGTAAGATTGTGATTTGATATGCAAAAAAAAAAAAAAAAAAAAAAAAATGTCTACAATCTGATAAACCTATCCCCTCCCCGCAAAAAGTCGATTTCCTAAATGTTTCCCAAGAGTCTCCATTTCCTGGCAGTAGATCTAAACTTTCATATGGTAGATAGCCAAAAAGGTGCCAATATTAATATTCGGTTCACTTGACTCGCCTAAATGTCTAATGTTTACGACCCAAAATGTAAATAGCGTTTTTATGAATGCTTCTGTCCTTGTCAGTAAATTTCAAGCATTAATCTATCTACACAAAGCTATATCTATGCACCATATATTTGGTTCGACAATTCTGCAAACGGTTTCATAGACCTCTATAAAATTTAACTTTTATCTCCTCCACACTAGATGTCCCATTGTACCCCAATTTCGAATATTAGGTTGAAGAGCCATTAGAATCGACACATTTTTTGTTAACAAGAAACAATTTTATTTATCCCATTAGCATAGAAATCCAGAGTTCTGGAAGCGATGAAGTTATTGGAGGCCGATTCGGCATCATCTCATCACAATCCTCTTGAGATATGGGTCGTTTTTGTTGCAAAGAAGGAACATAGACGACACCTCAAAATGACGATTTTTAAAAAATTATTGTTGTTCAATTCATGCGGCACCCATTTATCCAACTTTTTTGACTTCCCTATTTGCTTTTAATGGCGAATGACTGTTGAGTGGTCGACCTCGACTTCAACAGCAACTTCTCATGTGGTTTTGTGAGGATCGGCTTCCATTAGGGCTTTCAAATGTTGGTTATCAACTGCAGCCACAAGCCGCGACCGTCTTCATCTTCGAGGTTCTCGTCACCATTGCGAAATTTCTTGAACCAACATTGTTCCATACATTCATTAATGGTTCCTGGGTCAAACTCATCATTGATATCACGAGCTGTATCGGCAGCTTTTCGGCCGAATTTGAACTGCAAATAAGAAAATCGTGCAGATTTGAATTTTGTCCATGCTGTCGAAAAGCCTGAAAAAAAAAATGAATGAAGAGATTAAGAACGATAACATAACAATTCAATAGAGCGAAAAACGCACTTCAAAATTACATACAACATGGCTATATATATCAATAAATTAATTCAGAAATGATATATAAAAGTAACATATGTGAGAAAACGATATTGTTTTTGCACCAACCTAATATATTGGAATGGTCTATGGAATATATTGGGATGCAATAATAATTAAGTTCAAGAATTATCAGATCGGTGTAAACTTTTGTACCGGTCTGTAGAAAAGGGTATTTTAAACCATTGTAATTCATTTTATGCATATTATTATTACTTTAAATATATCACCATGATTAATTTATAACTTTTTTAAAAAGATTATTAAAGCATTATTCATATTTTTCTGCAATATATTTTACCTGTGTTAACCCCAAAACGACTTAGGCAACAGAAACGAAGTTATCTTCCATCATGATAATACTCATTCTCACACAGCATGAAACAAAACAACTTAATCTCTTCATTCATTTTTTTTTTTCAGGCTTTTCGACAGCATGGACAAAATTCAAATCTGCACGATTTTCTTATTTTCAGTTCAAATTAGGCCGAAAAGCTGCCGATACAGCTCGTGATATCAATGAAACATTTTTAGGAGAATTTGCTTGGGAAATCTTGTCTCATTCTACATATTCACTTGACCAAGCTCCTCGGATTATCGCTTACTTCGATGATTACAAAACAATTTCGATGACCTGATGTGACCATCATGAGAGGAGATTGAACATGGATTAGATTCATATTTCACATCCAAACCAAAATAATTCTTTTAAAAAACGAGACATTTATAAGCTCGTTGATAGATGGAGTCAACTAAAAGAGAGCAAATATCGTTATTTTTATGAATAAAGATTTTCAAATATGCACAGGTTTTCATTTTAGATATGGCATTTTAAAGCAGCAAAGACTTTTGCACCGACCTGATATATTGGAATGTTTAATGTAAAAGTTTAATGTCAATAAGTCATATTATCAAAAATGATTAATTTAATTACGAGGCATTAAATGTCGTGTTAAACATTAAGAAATATAAATGATGATGATGATCATTGGTTTAACAACTGTTTCACATGTCGGCATGTATTAAACGACTTTTAGAAATTGGTTTCCAAATCAACGTACCTCTGGCAAAGGATTACAACTACTCCCCTGCCCAATAATTATTTCGAATCTCAAATGGACTGGTTATCGATCTATATGTATGCAGGACTTAAAAAAAAAAAATTTTTTTTACATGGTGGTCACCACTTATCAAGGCCCGGAAGCCACTCAGGGATAAGGGTTATTGCAAGTACAGTACGTTAGGATGGAGATTTGATGAAGTGTTTACTTAAGGGGGCGGTTCATTAGGAATTTGTTAACGTTGGACTTGAAGACATCCAGGTTGTAGTCAGGTGGGAAGCAGGCAGACGGAACAGAGTTCCACAGGCGTGCAGTTCTAAGAAAGAAGCTTTGTTCATGGAATCCACGTTTTGATTTAGGCACAGATAAAGAGTGGGGGAAATTTTTCACAGTGGATTCAGCTAGACGGGTGTTTTTCATGAAAGATTGGCGAGGGGGGAACAGAGATTGGAGTTCAGACGAGCACCTGCCATGGAAATTACGATAAACCAAGGATAGGCTCGCAACGTCTCTTCTGTGCAAGAGAGGTTGCAGGGCAGAGAAAAGTGCATCCCCCACTAAGCCATTAAGGACTGCATTCTTCAAGCATCAAATCCCACCCCAAAGCATCAAATCCTACCCCAGTACATCTACTACCCCCAAAATACTAATTCCAAATCCCAAATGGATTGGTTATCGATCTATATGCAAATAGAACTGCATCGTCAAAGCATATAATTTCTCCAATCAAAAATATAACCGGAATAGTGTAGTATATTTTTTGGATGTCCTAGAAATCAAAAGAAACTTTAATCGTATATGGAGAGATTTTTATATTTTAGAAATGCAATGCAGGAAAGTATGGGCACCCGGAAAACTGAATAGAATGGTGATTCTTTTCAGTTTTCTATGCAATATTCATCGCTTACAATTTTTTGTTTCAATTTACAGAGGGTAATTTTAATATTTGGTGACTTTACATCCTTTGCAAAGATGCCTGGAAAACGTGTGTACAATCAGTTGTGCACTAGTACTCTAGTAGATGGACCGGAAGTTAAAATTACAACATTATAAAAACAAACTTCTTGTAAATCGGTTTCTCTTGTCTTATCGGTCAGGATGTTATTTGATTTGCTGCAATTTTCAAGCCTTAAGTAGTGATAACAAACAATAGTACCTTCTTTTGATCATGGCTGAGCATTTAAGCCTCTTATTTTTATTTATCTTTTTGCTACAAATAATGGAGATAGGGAGCCAGAACCGTTTTTCATCAAAGCTTGATGGCTAATCCAAGTTGGCCTTTGTCATGGTTGAAGTGCCACTTTCAGAGATAGAAAGGTTTTCCTGTCTGGTGTAGAAATGGGTTGAGTACCACAGTATGTATTTTTTGTTTTTATTTCATATTTTTACATGAGTTTCCTATTGTTTACGCTTTTTTAATTTATATTTTCTTAAATTAAAATTTGACATCTATTAAGAGAAGGCGTACCACCGTCCACAACACAGAGGACGTGCTGGATGGTTTGAGGAAATAGCACAGCATTTTTTCTTTCTGAATATTTGGTCAGGATTTACTTCAACAGAGAAGTATCATCACGCCAGAGTCTCTGGAACAAACCCTTATACAGAGAGACCGAAGATGCTCGAGGATGGTGTCCAGTAGGCATTCAAGTTCTCTCCATTAGGCATTAAAATTAGATATAAATTCAATTTTTGTTCCTTCTGATGATGACCGCTACTGTATATTGTATGCATACAAAAATAATATTATAATGGAATGTGATATACTATGTATATATTGGCCAAGATCAAAGTGTAGTATTTGTTCTTCGGATGCTGCACTTACATTTCTTGTTCTCTTTCGGTGGAGAAGCAGTCCTTCACGACTGAGACAATTTTTTTATTTTTGTACCTTTTCTACACGTTAAAAAACGACCCTGGTGTCTAACTTTGTCCCATGGGGAGGCATAGTAAATAGGTACTACGTATAGATTTTCAGTATTTACTTCAACTGTGCTCAAATAGCTTGGTAATAAGGTATGAAAATACGTTTATGGTAATTTAGCTATATATACTTCTCGAGTTTATATAAAAATATATTTTTTAAAGTACCATAGAACCCCGGGGATACGGTGGTCCCAGGATACGTTTTTTTTTCAGGTTACGATGTAGAATATAATTTTCCGGTCCCTGGTTACGGTATTGCCCCACGTTACGGTGTTATTTATAATGTTATTTGATTATATACATGTGTATTATATACTTTACTGTATTTTGTTGCTAACTTTTAATATGTACTGTGTAAAATTTTGTTTAGAAAATGCACCATGGTTGCTTTCATTTCAACAGAAGAACGGCAGCAGTAAAATGTGGACTCGAATTTACTTTTGGCAGCTTTGTATTTTTTGCTTTACTTATTTTTGTCCTTTAATCCTCACATTCCACGAGCGATATTCCTGACAAAGATGCAAGTATTGCTATTTTCTGGGTTATAATCAATACATCTAACACTTACCCTAAGCTACTTTTTTACTTTGAAGTAGTATTTTTTTAGTACCTTACATCAAGTGTCTTCATGCCTTGTCTGGTGCACTTTCCGTAAACAAACAAGAAAAAAAAAATTGTGTTTCTGCTTTCTGAAACAGCCTGCCAAAAGAGGTCATGATGATGCCTGTCATATCCATGTTTGAAGTCGCCTTGAATAAACGTTCACACGGTATAAAGATGTAATATCTTCAAACTGCCTTTCTGCATGTCTTGCTGCAATTTTTCTATTTAGTTTTGCCGATAAAATTTATTGATTAATCGATTGAAATATTTCCCAGATCATTTGTAGAAAAAAGTTTTGAAAATGTATAACTTTCACATCTTAGCAATAAGTCAATTTCCTTGGTTCAATTAAATTGAATCAATAAAAATCTTTGACATAGCAAATTACATTAGGAATGAGTCAGTATTGAGCCAAAAATAATTTGGATAGAGTAGCGTTAGGTTTGCACAAAAAATACAATCAATTGACAGACAGGATCCAATAAAGAGTTTCAAATTTAATAGGTCTCACACTATCGGCCAAGCTCCAACCTCTGTCACATCCCTGTGATTGTTCTACAAGTACTTTAATGAAATGTGCTCTGATGAACTCCTGGCACTTGTGCTCCCTCGACGTACATACTCCTGACCAACCCAACAAGCAGCAAAATTCCACCTATTCAATTTTGAGATCCCTAGAAAGCCTTATATTCTAATAGTTTCTTCTTTCGAACTGCTAAACTTTGAAATTACTTCCTTGTTTCCTGTTTCCCCAACTGTACTGCAAAAGTTTAAATGTAATATGAACAGACATCTTGCTGCTCAATTCCCCACAATCTCCTGTTGACACGATCCCAAATCGTAGTCTTTTAAGTTCCAAGTTGCAATATGCCTTTTTTTGGGGCGTAAAAAAAGTTAAAAGAAAAAGAAAAATTAAAAAAAAAAAAAAAATTAATAATTCGTTTACCACTATTTTTCGGAACTTTCCAGATTGATAATTCCGATTATTTAAACTATATTTATATTCGGTGTTATCCTCACATTTCAGCCGATGTAACCTTCGATCTTCTTCAGGTGCATCTTGTAGAACTCTGGTTCTTTATATAACATGGACACATGATACACACACACAAAAGGTTTTAATTGATTTGATTGATTGTTTGTTTTTTACGGCATATCAACCCTTTTAGAGCTATTTAATGCTGAATTCAGTAATTTTGGAAAAAAGTTTTATGTTTGAAGTTCTTTATATCTTCAAATATTTATTCGTGGTGTTTGGTTTGTTTGTTTTGTTTTACGGTACATCAACCCATTTCAGATCATTTCAGCTCAGATCCAGTAATTTTGGAAAAAGATTTATGCTTAAAGTTATTTTTTTTTTTGTAGAGGAAAATTGCTGTTTTTGTTTTTGTTATTGATTTTGCAGAACATGATTGAGTTTTGCAAAGGGAAAGGGGGAAAAGTTAATACCATCAATACTGGATGTCAAGAAGCCGATAAACAGATGAAGAAACGTTGATGGGGGAAAATAGTTTGAATAAAAGCAATTTAAATAATGGCCAAATTTTCCTTATTTGAATTATTCAAACTATTATTTTCACCTGCAAATATTTCGGCTAATGTAATCTGTGACCGTCTTCAGGGCCATCTTGTCGAATTTGGGAATCTCTACGGCATTTCTATTACTGTATTATTTGTTCTTCTATTGTTGCCTTCTTAATCTTTAGGAGAGGGGTTATACGATTGACTTAATGAATAGGTTTGCTATGAAATCGGCTATCATATTCAAGCTTTTATCCTTTCTGTTCATTTTCATCCCTATCATTCTCGAGTGGTTGTTTGTTTCAATAAGTGGTAACTAGTTAGTATATCGCTCTAAACACTTTCTCACACCTGAAGCTATTCTCTATCTCTACAGATCTACTACCTAGACCATGTACTGCTGCCATATTTGCGCTGGCGATTCTCCGTCAAATTAAAGACTTATTGATAAGATGCAGTAACATATCCGTAATTTGACTGGTCTCACCCTTTCTTCTTCACTGCAATCTTTCTCTCTCACAGATATGATGTTGCTAGTCTCAGTCTTTTTGATAAATGCTATTATGGCATGTGTTCTTCAGAATTATCTGATCTATTCCCTGCTCGCTTTGCTCCAGCTCATTTGACTCGTTAATCAAATGGTCTCCATCAAGTCACTGTTTTTATAGTTCATTATAATACAACTTCCTATTCCAGTAACTTCTTTCCAAAATCTGCAGGCTTGTGGAACTCTCTTTCTGCTGACTTTTCCTCCTACCTATATCCTTGATCTTTTCAAGACGAAGTCAAATAGGTATCTCCTACCTTTATGATAATTAGGGCTATGACAACAGAATATTATCATTTTTTCGACTCTCTAGTATATATCCGACACAGCTAGACACAGTTAATCAACAGAGAACCACATCACTCTATATAAAAGCATATAAGATATCAACGGATACACACTGGAGAGTCAAAACAATGAAAAGAATATGCTGTTGTCCTAGCTCTAGTGATAATCATCTTCCATTCTTGTTGGCTCCTTACATTAACTCGCTTTATGTTTTGTCTGTAGTGATTTCCATAAAAAAAAAAACATAAATAAAAAATATTATATACTGTATTTATGAATTATATGATCCGAAGGGGTCGATATGCCATAAAAAACAACAAACCAGAATCAAACACTAAGATTCATTAAACTTGCCAAGAAAAGAATCTAAACATTGTGAACTCACCCTCACACTGATATTCCAGTTATTCAATTCAATTAATTTAAAAAAAAAAAGAAAAAAATGTGGAACAACACTGCTTCCGTTGTTATGTATGAAAAGGATAGAAGGAAATTCACACAGAAGAAATTTACTGCAATGGCCCAACACCTGTTCAATTTAGCATTGAATTACTAAGTTGTTGGCACATTTACTACATCTTCTAGAAGTTCATTCAAATCTTCATGGATCCTAATCAAGAAGCTTCGCTACTCTAACTCAATGGAAATTGACTGTGAAACAGTTTCCAGGAATGCTCGCCTACACCTTAGTCTGACACAATAATCTGTCTAATGTATCTATCACGTTGACACACCGGTTCTCGCCAGATGATCGAAGTTAAGCAATGTTGAGCCTGGCCAGTACCAGATGGGTGACCATTTGGAAAGGCTAGGGCAAGGCTGGGAAGGCTGGGCATGGGGCCAGCATCCTCATCCGCAAAACAGAACTCCTAGCTACAAAAGCATCTACAAAGTTGTGGATGGCCTATGCCCTTTCAAAAGCTCAAGGCTATGGATGGATGGATCTATCAATACACTATTAAAAAGTTATGGTGTTTTGGAGTGTTTGTTCTTATACAAATCGAAATATGATTGGTCAACAACAAAGAAATAGGCAGATTACACATTGCTGAAACAGTAGTTTTTACAATGTCAACATTTTAGTTCGAATCTCACTTAATCCTAAAAAATATCCTTTTTATTTAACTTGATATGTGCTTTATACATTTAAAGAAATTTACATAACATAAAAAAATATTTTTAAAAACTATGTGTAGAAATTTTATTTTCCACCTTCTGTCTTTTCTTCTCTCTCCCTCCCCTTCTTTACCCCCCCCCCTTTCTTGGTGTATCTTGTGCTGCTACTGCTTGTTATATCACGTGTTGAATGCATGCCTTTCTATCGATAAAAGGAGATGTGTGCGCAATTTTGTGGGAAGTTTTGAACAAGAGAAAAAGAAGTTGGCTCGCTATCCTGCGTCAAGAGAAAAGACGTTAAAAATCGCAAGTTTAAACAAGAGAAACCAGTGGTTTGGTTTCTTTTTCTTCAATCGGGATTCGTCAAGGAAGACGACACAGAATTAGTCAGAAAAGACTGTTTAAAAATTCATTTGTAAACGAAATTACAACGACCTCTTCATCGAGGAAGAAAGAACTATTTTAAGGCCTAGAATTGGTCTTGTAAAAAAAGAATACTAACTCCAGTGAGGCGTTAGAATTCACGTCAAAAGGAACCAAGAAATCTTCTATAGAAATACATTACACCACAGAAGATTTGGATTATTTTCTTGGATTACAGAACCAAGAGGATTAAAATTTTCTCGACTGAGAACATTTAAGTTAATGGTGCAAGGGAGGTAATTTACATACACCCTCTTTTAAAAAGATTAAGTGTTCACGTGTTTTATTTAAGTTCTTTGACATGCAGTAAGCCCTGACTACACCTATATTCTTACTCCTACTATCCCTTACAATATTGTTAATGGAGTTCTTTGAGAACCGCTAGAGGGACTAATTTGGCAGACATTGTTATTGGTGAATATAAAACCGACTATATCTTTCTTTCCCTATTTACCTTTCTATTTATCAAAAAAATAAAAAAAATTGTTTATTGTAGTGTAGGGGACTAGGATATATAAATACCCCAATCCCGTTACAAAAGAATAATGAAACGAATGGGAATTGAAGGAAACAAAGACTCAATTAATGGATAAGATAAATGTCGTTTATTTGCTGTTGAAAGAAATGAACGTTTTAGTTATAACATGTCCGCGCGTATGTAACCCATGTTCATTACAGGACTGGTGTTGTAGCAAGAATAGGAAATGTGTTTGCATCTCAAGTTCGGGTCACTATTGTTTGTTCGCGCGTGGGAAAAGAAATAAATGTTGTAGGAAAATTGAGAATGGTAGTCCAGCGTGTAGAAAAAGAAGAGGATATTAGAGTTGTCATCAGTTAGTAGTCAGCGATGCGAAGGTGTTCTTAGTGGCCAGTAGTAGATGTAGAGAGAAAGAGTGAGAATGTATACATACAGTCTTTAGCTCGTGCCCCATACATAGTAGGAAGTGGGCGTGAGGTACGCGTGCGCGCGCCGAAACGGTCGCGGCTTGTTAGCCCAACCTCTCTTGTTGAGAGTTGGTCCTAAAGAGGATTAGAAACAGCTTATCGCCTTGTTTTTATACTCGTTTCCAGAGTGTATTTTGCGCATGTGTATTTCCTTAGAAAGCGGAAGTGACGTCGTCAATGTGCTGTGTTCGTGTTCGCGTGTGTGAGTAGATGTGTATACATAAGTGTGTGTGTGTATATATACGTGAATGTGAGTGTATGTACGCGAACGTGAATAAGTGTACATGTGTGGACGTGGGCGCGTATGTTTGTGTGCGCGTATGTATATGACAGCTTGAAATATGAATGTGTGTTTTGTGTGAGACTTGAAAAACGCTCGTACAGTAGTATTCTTTCGTTTTGTTTTTCTTCTTGTTGTGCAATGCACTTTCATTGGACATTATGATAAAATTCCCGTTATACGAGGTGCCTTCAATAAGTTTCCAGACATTTTTCATATGGGCACTTTTATTGATAGTACGCACATGTAACTCGTCTCCTTCGAAGTAATCTCCTCCAGCTGCAATGCACTTGTACTAGTCCAACAACTTCTGGAAGTTCTCTTGTGTGAGCATGTCAATGACCCTTGTCACAGCCTCTTTCATCTCCTCAATTGTCTCATAACGATTGCCTCTAAGATTTTCCTTGAGCTTAGGGAATAACCAAAAGTCACAGGGAGCAAGGTTTGAACTATAGAGAGGGTGAGGAACTGTCTTGATGCCCATCTTAGTGAAATAGTCTATAATAAGTATGGATCTTCTCTGAACACCCTTGGAACAAACTTTCCACAAATCTTCTGCATTTTCAATTCTTCACGACAATTGTGTGTACAGTTCCCCATACTGACATCAAACTGTGCACTAAATGTTTCTATAGATACAGGACGTTCCTTATCCATGAAATTCTTTATTTGGCCAATCAACTCTTGTGTTTTGACTACCTTCCTCCTCTCACACATTTCATCATGCCCCACAGACCTCTTGCCTTCCTTGAATCTCTTATGCCCATCAAAAACTTATGCTTAACTCATGCAAGATGGTCCAAAAGCAGTCTGAAGCATTCCATATGTTTCTGTGGTATTTTTTCCATGTTTAAAACAATTTTATTGCATATCGTTCTTCTGAAGTGTCCTCACGTCCAGACTGTATTTTGGAAATTCACCAGCTGTGACAATTAGGCTTTAGTAGGGTGTATTCCGATTCCTGCTGTAGCTGTTCATTTGACCCTGTAATCATAAAAATTGGTCAGTCATTTCATAACATGTATAGCAATAATATACTAAATTTTCAAGAGTCTACGACAATTTTAAATGCCTGTACAAAAAAGTCTGGAAACTTATTGAAGGCATCTTGTAAGTAAATTTTTTTTTTGAATAATCGATGAAAAAAAAAAAACTGAGACATAATGAATATTAGTTCAAAACGAAATATTTTGGCTAAAAAACAATTTATAAGGTTCTTTGCAACAGTATGTAAATACACTAATGTGCAAATTATAAGTAAAATTTTTCCCACAAAATTTCAAATATTTTTCTTTGTATTAGCTATAAAGCGATAGTAGCTAGGTAAAGATATAATATAACATACCCTAACACCGCTCAGGGAGCAGGTATAAATTAGTGACTAATAAATAAATAAATAAAATATCAATCAGGATAAAATATTACAATCGATGAAATAGATTGGAATAAACAGAAACTGTTTAACCAGTGTAGTTGGTATGCATATAAGTATATGCTGTAATAGTTGAAGGTATATTTTGATTAAAAGCATTATTATAATGTAACAATTTTCTTTATAGATTTCTATATAAATAAAACAGGAGGTGTATATATGTATGTATGTTTTCGGGGTCAACGGCCAACTAGCACCGTGTATATTTGTGTGTATGTATATATGTGTTGGGATGGAAAGGGCTCCCGTAAGCCATGGTGAAGGCAACCTTTCTAGGAGAAGCAAATCTCTGATTTAAAAAACCATAAAGTGGGAGACCCGTACCGGCATTAAGCTGGTCTGCAGTTTAATTTGTTGCTGGCTATCTTGCTCTTGCTTGTTGCTGGATCTTAACATTTTGAACTGAGAGAGAGACTTAGCTGTCATACAAAGCTAAGACTCTGTAACATCATCTTTGCATAGATACTCCCTCAGGCATTTTGGCTCATGGACTTTAAGTGTTTCTGAGGGAGTGGCACTCGTCTGACAAGACGTTGCAATCGTCATGTATGTATGTGTGTGTGTGTGTGTGTGTATGTGGATGCATGTATATATGTATGTATTTTCGGGGTCAACGGCCAACTAGCACCATGTGTGTTTGTGTGTTGGGGTGGAGAGGGCTCCCATAAGCCGTGGTGAAGGCAACCTTTCTAGGAGAAGCAAATATCTGATTTAAAAAACCATAAAGCGGGAGACCAGTACCCGCATTAAGCTGGTCTGCAGTTTAACTTGTTGCTGGCTGTCTTGCTCTTGCTTGTTGCTGGATCTCCACATTTTGAACCGAGAGAGAGACTTAGCTGTCGTACAAAGCTAAGACTCTGTAACATCACCTGTGTATAGATACTCCCTCAGGCATTTGTCTATAAAAATGCTCCTGTGGCGATGGAAAAGTTATGACGCATGGAGGCTTGAAATGCTGGAAACATGTAATAATTGATCTCAATGACCGTCTTCAGTATCATGCCTGCGTGAGCGTGTCAATTCACCAGTAGGACTAAGAAAAAAAAAAAGTCATTTCTGGGCTCATGGACATTAAGTGTCTGAGGGAGTGGCACTCGTCTGACAAGACGTTGCAATCATCATGTACGTATGTGTGTGTGTTTATATGTATGTATGTGTGTGTGTTTATATGTATGTATGTGTGCGTGTTTGGATGAAAGCGTTTCAACTCATAAACTACTGCTGTTGTAATAGCTCCAAATATGTTTGTATTAAAAGCATGAATATTATATTTTCTTTTTCTTCACTTGAAACTTCTGCGATGTATAAAAAAAAAAATTTGGCCAGACAGATTTTCGCAGTTTATGTATTTCAGGTTAAAGTGACCTTACATGCCATCATGGTTAACAGTAAATTGTGTTGGCAGGCTTTTCCCCGAGAACTTTCCTCGGCAAATTCCGATATGTTTATGTAGGTAAAATCAAATCTCCACTAATAGCTTTCATCATAGCACGTGCTTAGGATACAGAAAGGAATATGCAAAATTTATAAATGACAGCAGCAATATATTATCAAATGTTTAGACGATAATATCAGAGAAAAACAAAGCAAGGCGATAATAACAGTAAAACTTGAATGATATTGCTACATGTTATAGTGATTTGGTTCGGTTATTTTGTTTTACAGCTATCAACCCATTTTTGAGTTGGCTATCTAATGCTGAATCCAGTAATGTTGGAAAAAAGTGTTCATACTTTAAGTTCTTTATATCTTCAAATATTTATTCATGGTGTTTGATTTGGTTGTTTCGTTTTAGAAAAATTGTTGTTTTTTTTTTTGGTTTTGCAGAACATGATTGAGTTTTGCACAGGCAAAGGGGGGAACAATAACATCAATGTTTGGTTGAATTTAAGTCAAGAAGCCGATATCTTCAGACAGCCTGATCTGGTAGCACCAGAACATGCTTTAGTGAAGAAGAATAAAAAGAAAGAGAAGAAAAAGAACAACAACATCATCATTATCATCGATTTAAAGACCGTTTTATATGCTGACATGTGCTGAACAATTTTTAAAAATTGACTTCCAAACAAACCTATCTGTGTCCAGATCTTTAATCATCTCTCTTTCCCGCAAGGCCATCCTTATCACTTTGTTCCGTATTTTCCTTAACCTTTCCCTGTGAACTGACCCTACTGTCTTAATTATTCTACATCTACGAACACAAGAATCCACATCCATTTCTTCAATGCGACCATACCATCAAAGTATTCTGTTGTTCATACGTCTCATTAATCTCATGAAATCTAAGGTCATCAGAACTAAACTTGCCTTTAAAACTGATGTTACTCATCCATCATATTATTCTCATATCATTTCTCTCCATGAAACGCATGTCCTCAACCCTCACTGGACAAATTTCACAAAAGCATTGAATTATTTTTCGAAAAATCTATATATTAATACTAGAGTAACTTTAACATGCATACGTGTGTCACAGTTTCCAGATTGATAAATTATTTGATCGGGAGATCCTATTTATTAAAAAGGAGTATAGAAGGTAATAAACTATGAACATTTAATTAGTATATGATTACAGATTTAATATTCATATTATGTTATAATCTTCTATCATTCTTTTTAATAAATAGGATTTCCTGATCACTGAAGATGCAATATAAATAAAAAAAGAAAATTAAAATAAAGAAAATGATGTCGCTTTTGGGCCGTACATGAAACTAAAATATACCTTCTTGGTCTTCTGGCAAGGATCCAAGGATAGTATCTGTTTTGTCTGAAGATGGTATAATGATATTGTGGGATTTCCATTTGCACCGGGCGTCCATACAATGGAAATATGCCACAGACTGCCATAAGAATATTAGAGATAAATCGTAATAACCACATATATTCTAACACTATATTAACTAGATTAATACTTTTACACTTTTAACAAAAGGTTTACTATAATATCGCAGGGTTTCCATACACGCTGAACGTCCACTGAATGCCCAGTAGCAACATATTATATATGAAAGATGCCACTGTGAAATTTCCACAGGTTCTGATAGCATAAACATATTCTGTTACAAGGAAAAGAAAATGCAAAAGAAGGGGTATTAAAGAGTGAAAAAAAAAAAGTGAAAAGAATCTTGGATAATGGTTTTTACTAACACTTGTTATTTAAATGACCAGTAATAATTGTGCTTGACCACCAGCACATTGGCCAGGTTTTGAAGATAATAAAAAAACACAATGAGAACAGTGTTTCTTAATTGCCGTGAAGAGGTATCGCCTGTACCTATGTATCTGAGAGCTGTGACCGTTGGCACAATATCATAAAAAATAGATATTTTTTATTATCTTTTACGTGTTTTATAATCTATAAAACAAAAGAAGGCATAATATTAGTTCAAAATGAATTACTTTTGCTTAAAAATATAATTTCTAATGTTTTTTGCTTATTAAAACAATATGTAAATATATTCATCATAGTTACTTAATCTCTTATGCAAATACTAAGTAGCACACGTATTTTTTTTCACAAACTTGCACAAATATTTTTTTCATACTACTTATAGCTAGTAGTAGATCGGTAAAGAGGGAAATTGACATACTAAGATAATGTACCAACACTGCTCAAGGAGCAGGTATAAACTAGTGACTAATAAAAATAAAATGAACTATCGACCAGGATTAAATATTAAAATCCACCTCAATTATCTTAACAAGTATATATCTAACTGTATATATATATATATATATATATATATATATATATATATATATATATATATACACACACACACAGACTGTGACACCGACAGTAATTGTGACACTCTGCACTGATGATTCCCGAAAGGATGAAACACTAGTGTCTGTAGGTATTAAAAAAAATAATTATATATATATATATATATATATATATATATATATAAGCAGGCCGTCTGGTGTTGTCCAATTAAAAAATAGCATAAATTTCATATTTTAATTCATACAAATTTCTTATTTCTTATTACAGAGCCAATTCTCTATTGAATATTATCCAATATATAGCAATGATTTTAAACGTTATAAAAAATATGACTTGGGTACCATCTGCTAGAATCGAAACAAGACCGCTTAGTACTTCAGCCTTAGTCATTATCTATCTCTCCAGCATCGTTACTGTCTGAACAACCGAAACTGAAATAAAAGGCTAAAAATTAAACAACTTTGAGCTATGATTGTTTACATTTGCGTAACAGCAGGAGTAACGTTTTATTCGACTTACCCCGACAAGGTCAACTGTTTTGTTTTCAATTTTAGCCCCTTAGAAGCAATTTTCGACGGCTAAAAACCAAGTTGAAGATGTGCTACAGATCCAAATATCCTATATATCAAATTTCAACTCTGTAGACCAAATATTCAGAGAGGAGTTTAATAGAAACTTTTTGCACACACACTGACAAAGTCATATATATTCGACTGGTATTAATCGTGACACCCTGCACTGAAGATTCCCGAAAGGATGAAACATTAGTGTCTGTAGGTATTTAATTATTATAGTAAAAAAATAATTATGACAGCCCCTTTAAGAAATTCGTTTCTTATCGTTGAGCACTTTCAGTTGAATTAAAGTCGGTCAATTTAGCTCTTATGCATAGATCATCGTATAACGATTAGATCACTCCCTGACTGACGTAAATGAACATTTAAAATTAAAATGTTTAAATTCAACGTTATTTCACGCGGTTAGTGGTAGCCGAATGGATTAGGTCTTCGCTAATCGAGCCAGAGATGTCTCGTGTTGCGGAGTTCAAATCGTTCGATTGGTATTAATTGTGACACCCTGCACTGAAGATTCCCGAAAGGATGAAACACTAGTGTCTGTAGGTATTTAATTATTATAGTAAAAAAATAATTATTTATATATATATATATATATATATATATATATATATATATATATATATATATACACCATTCAAACACTACCGTGTTTGAATATATGATTAAGTGGCTTGGTTGTTGGTTGGTTGTTTTATGGCATATCAACCTTTTTCAGGTTATTTAATGCCGAATCTAGTTATTTTGAGGAACGATTTTTAATGGAGTATATTTGTTTTTTTAAATCGGATTCTATTTAACCCATAGTTGGGACCCTAACAGGTACTACCACTCTGGTTCAGAGTGAACCTGGGAGCAATGGCAATTAAAGGGTGGCTCCACACTTCCCAAGGCCCGCAAGGTGGGGCCTCACCATCGGATATAGTTTTAGGTCATATCCAGGACCGATTAAGTGGCAGTTTTAGTCATTTAGAACTGCTTTAAAGCGTCACCGCTCACTCATTTTTCGACCAAATTTCAAACAATTATTACAGTTTATATATCACCTTCTCAGCTATATTGTGAAAAAAAAACTTTTCAATGTTCGTTCAGTGAAACAAAAGTTATGATGAATTTACTGGTGTTCAAAATCGTAAAGCAAAAAAAAAAAAAAACGTAAGAAGGTTAGCAACGTTTTTTTATGATTGGTTTCCATAGCAAGCATGTCATTTAGTAAAACAAGTTATGATGAATTTACTGGTGTTCAAAATCGTAAAAATTCGTAAGGAGGTGAGCGATGTTTTTTTTATGACTGGTTTCCATAGCAAGCATGTCGCTTCAGGGACTACTGTTGCTCATCGCTCTCGGGGGGGGGGGGGGGGAAGAGAAGTAACAAGTGAAACAGAGAGAATGAAAGCAGACGAGTGCCGTACATTGTTATTACATATGTGCTTGTTAAGTTTATGGGGCAAAAAAATAAGACTGAAATTAAACAAAAACAAGTGAATTTATTGGAAGCCAGGAAAAAATCATGGATTATAATAGAAAAATGCGAGCATGAAAAGTAATATAGTAAAGCTTAAACATGGAAAAGAAAAGTACAAGATATTCTAGTAAAAAAATAATAAATGTATAACTTAAAATATTGCAGCATTAAGAATTTTTAAAATTCAATTTAACATCATAGAATCTATTCTTAATGCTGCAATATTTTAAGTTATAAATTTATTATGTATTTTACTATAATATCTTGTCCTTTTCTTTTCCATGCTTAACCATATTACTTTTCATGCTCGCATGTTTCTAGTGTAATATATATATATATATATATATATATATATATATATATATATATATATATATATATATATATATATATCTCCATGTGCTAGAACGTTTTCATCTTAAACCCTATGCAATTATGCAGCATGTAGAAACTATGTATAAATAGAATTAAGCGTAAGAGTGAAATGAAACAAATCATCTAAGAAAACATAAAAATGAATAAGTAATTAATTAACGCTCGTTTTTCAAAAGAATATGCAAATTAGTTAACTTTCATGTAGTCGCTCACATATCCATGACGGAGTATATTAAGAAGTTCATATATATATATACACACACACACACACATATAATATATTACTTGGAGGATACCACTTATTAAGGTCCGGAGGCCACTCTAGGATAAGGTAGATCGTGAGACAACAAGATGAAAGGGTCACAAATGTAAAGATCATAGATTCAAGAGCTCAAACGGTTGTGTTTAAAATATCAGTGTAAAAACACTCACCACATCTAAATCACAAAAACCATAAAAAGAGGGGGAAAATATCACCGTTAATGATTTTTTTTTCGTTATTAGAGGGTCATTGCTTATGAAAACAAGAATCATTCGAGCATAAGGGTTAACGAGTGTCGAGTAAGCTGCAAGACAAACAAATCATGATCAGTAATGACGGAATTTGCGTAGGGCTTGATTATTTAAGAGGATGGCTCCAAAAAACTTATTAGATTTGAAAACGACCACGTTGTAGTCAGCTGGGAAGCAGCCCCGCGTGTTTTCACTATCCATGGACAACCAAGAAACTAAAAAAACAACGATAACTCTTTCCTTAAATGCCCTTATGCCTGATGACATTTTGTTTGTTTGTTTGTTTTGTTTTTTACTTTTACTTATTTCAAATAATGCACGTGGCCAATTAGACATAAGGGGCTGCTGTGAGTTGTGGGAGGGGAGGGGGAAATTTATAGGAGGCATCCTGAGTGAGGAGTTGTGCAGCGATATGTTTGTTCACATTACGTTTAAAATGCATGTACCAAATAAGAAAAATATACATTTATAATAAAAATAATAATTCATAGGGAATTAAATTCAAGATGAGGAAGAAAGAACATAAGGCGATGCCTCCGTCAGTCTCGAAAGACAATGGATACCCCCCCCCCCCCACAGTAAGGGTAGCTGCGTGTGTGATTGTGAAGCAAGAGTTGTGCAATCCCTAATTACACCTCTCCTGAATCTTCACTGTTTGCACAGGTTCAACGTTAACTTCGATGATCTAACGGAAACCGGTGTGTCAATGTGATGATGTCGTACATGGACACATAAAGAAAGTTCATCTAATTGAAGTAGATGGTGGATCAGGGTCAGGGAAACATAGATCAATTGCTGGAGAGCAGAATTTAATTGCGATGGATGAGCATGAAAATGAAGTTAAATGATCCAATGGACATTAAAAGTAGAATTCAACACGGAAGCTAAATTCAACTATCGTGATTTGGCCGGAGGTAGCAAAAGCCAACTACTAGGAGCAGAGGATGAGGAGATAGGAGCAACATCTAACTACTATGAGGTGCATAATCCGTCTATATATCTATCGATAAACTATTAAAAAGTTGCTAAGAAAAGTTACGGTGTTCTATTTTTATGGAAATCGCTCCAGACAAAGCATGAAACCACTTAAAGTGTTGAACCTTGCTAGTACCTATGCATAGATGACTGCTTCGCAATATCATAAACCATAAGCATATCTTTTATTATATACTGGCAGGGCTGCTCAGTGTTGCCAGAGGCAAAAATAAATAAATAAATAAATAAATAAATAAGTGTTAAATCATGCAAAATTTTCCACCGTTCCTCTAAAAGAGAAAATCCGTTATTTTTTTTTTTTTTGAGCCAGAAGTGAAAACTAAAACCGAGGATGCCTCCTGAGCACTAATACAACTAAGTTTCGCTCATCATTTTCTTCGTTGAGAAACGACACAAGTTATGAGATAAATTAACTTCGGAGTTTGAGTCTTTACATTTGAAGAAGAAGAAGAAGAAGAAGAAGAAGAAGAAACAAAAAAAAAAATAAATGCCAATTCATTTCCCGGGTTGTGTTAATGCATGATAACATTAACAACCGTGTTTACTTTTTGATAACATTAAATGTTTCCTGCTTCTCTGACATGCAGAAGTTTAAATGCAGTGAACAGACATCTCGCTGTTCAACTCACATAGTCTCAAATAATAGCCCCTTATGTCCAAGTAGAAATATACCTTCTGCTTGTTTTTTTTTTTTTTTTTTTTTTGAGGAGGAGGGGAGTAAATAAATAAACTAATGTAAGACATAACATACAATTACGTCATCGGAAAGAATTAAAAAAAAATGCTTTCGATGTATCCTAACAAACGCTATAGAAAGAGTTGTAATTTGTAATTAATTGTTTTACTTACCAAACGGCCAAATGACGACTTTGAATTGTGCAACTGTTGGTAACGTGCAAAGAAGAATCGAAAATCCAATATAGAATTGGTCACAAATCAGGAGGTCATTTTTTTTAATTTAAAATATAAAACAAAATATATAAAAATTAAAAAAACAAAAAAACTCTAATCCGTACTAAACTAGAACGAGAGCTAGAAATCTACTCGTGTCACTCACACAGTCATGCACACACTGGATCCAAAAAACGATTGCGTTATTCCTTTTTATATGAACAGAGAGTCGGCTCAGGAGGAAGAGGAGGGGTAGGCGGGGGAAGAAGAAATGAAACCGAGACTGACAAAAAAATAAATGAGCCAGGAGACGCTCAGGTAACAAGAAAAAAAAAAAAAAAGAATTGATCCTATATGTAAAGAATGGAAGAAATCCGAGGAGGAAGGAGAAGAAAAAATCCTGGCATCATTACTAACTCAATAGATATGATATTTAACTTAATAGCAATATTCTTCTATAAAGAATAGATTTTTCTTAGGTTACCAAGTAGTGCAAAAAACTATGTAAACAAAGAAAATACGTAACGTTTTGAATTTCATCTGTAATATAAATCTCACCTGTCTGTTTAAATGTATGTATGTATGTTTGTATGTCTGCCTAAAACTTTTGGCAGAGGTGACGGATTTTCACGAGATCAGTATCGTTTTGAAGCACGACCCTTCGGACAACAAATATTGAAAATTGATTGAGATTGTCGGACTGACTTCCTCATCTTGGTTGTTATTGTCACAACGTTTCGGCTGTTTTGCGCTCCGGCCTTCGTCAGGTGTTTTGTATCGAACTGGGGAACCATTTGTTAGGAGTCTCGAACCCAACCCTTTATTATTATTACGGGGGTACCGTGTTCGGACTCCAGCTAGGCTTTGGGACATAGTTGCTGATTCTCTGTTTTGAATGTTACTTTTTTCACTGCCTTCGTTCAGGATTGAACTCAGCACCTTTGGGTAACTAAACTTTGATACAACGTCTAGGACCACTCGGCCATATAAATACTGAAAAATTAGCTAAAAAACATGAATTCCTTCGCCCTCAACTGGCCACTATTCTACAAGGTGGGGTCGCTTTTTTCGCCTATATTTTCAAAAGTCATCCCCCCCTTTTTGATTGACTAGCTTAAATTTAAACGTTCGTCACTTTCGGTTTGGTGATGGATGTAGCAGCAAAGACGTCACTTTTTTTTCACATTCTTTTCCTCCTTCGTGGTACGAGTTTGAGCCTGCCTGCCTACTACCACTTTTTTTTTTTTGCTCAACACACATCTCCAAACACCCGGGCAACACCGGGCACCCAGGCTAGTTTAAATATAAGTGCTAAGCTTGTTAATGCAGACACTGCTGGTTACAGCCAGAAGTTATCTGGCATTCAGGTTTCAAATTAAGGCATGGTTACACTTGCTTGTGCTAAATCTAGCCATAGTGAATAGCAATGATATGATCAAACAGCTGCCGGTGGGTAACTACATATATATTCAAAAACAGTTCAAAAACAGCCTACAGAAAATGGACTCTGATTTATGAAAGTGTTATAGGTTATGAAAAGGAAGGGTTGTAAAGAGATAGCTTCGAATTTGGGGGTATCAAAACCAAAGAAAAATATGATGAAAGTAAAAATAAAATAGATAAACCCCATAATTTATTATACCGTACCTGTTCACACTGAAACACTTATCACAATATTTTGTGGATCTATATTAAAAAACCTTGTTAAACTTTGTGACATATTTCCATTCTATGTGGTCAGGCGCGAACAAACACCCCATAATTTTATTATACCATATTTCTTCAAACTGAAACATAATTATCACAGATAAATATGAAAAGTCTTTATTAAAGTTTGTGCATATTTCCATTCTATGGAGGCCAGGCGCGAACGCAGACCCCACAATTTCATTATACCATCCCTATTTTAGTTAAAACATACTTATCAACGTATTCTTATGTACATCTATATCAAAAACTCTTGTAAATGTTTTTTTTTTCATTTTTTATTTCCATACTTTGGGGGCCAGGCGCGAACGCAGACCCCACAATTTTTATGAACCACCATTCTGCCAGATCAAGCATACCCATTCCTGTGTCTCGATACATCTTCTATCATTATATGTAATCAGTTTTTTAAAATAGTCAACCATATAGGAGCCTATTCGTGACCAGACACACACACACAGCTTTATATTATGGCGTCTCCCGTCGATTCCAACGTATGAATTTCCGTCACAACAATTAAGTTGCTCGGAAATTCACACAGATGATTTATTTATAGTTGTCAAGGCTTTGTGTAGAACCAACTACACACATTACTGCTACCCTTTGTCAGTGCAGATGACTGCCACAGGAAAGAGTATACAATAAATAAAATTTTACATCAGAGTTTCTTTCTCCTAGATGCATGTCTTAATGAAGACTGGAGATACATCTCTCCTAATGAATTAATCCACCCCCAAATACCAACCTGGAAATTTCTATGACTCGACTCAGTACACTGCCTAGCCTTCCCAAATGGTCACCCATCTGGTACTGGCCAGGCTCAACGTTGCTTAACTTTGGTGATCTGGTGAAAACCAGTGTTTCAACGTGATTGTGCCATATATACTAATGTTGGAACAATTATTTGGACTTGGAAAATTGGAACTTTTTAGGGTATTGGCTTCTGAAAAATTTATTCCTATTTCTTTTTATGTCAAAAAACGATTTTTTAATTGTAATGTAATGAATATAAGTACATCCGGGTTGTTTTTTGTTGCAAGAATATGATTGGCTGATCAAGCTATAAATACCGACTGGTAGAGCAACCTGGGAAAAACGTCACAAGCCTCAGGCTAAAAAATACCAGCTCCAAACAGTAACACTTGTTCTTGTAAGGCAACTTATCGGATTATTATGCGGAACTATAGCAAAAACCACTCAACTATTTCAAACGAATATATTCATTTTTTTGTTTGTGTTAAAACATAATTTTCCATAGCTGGTACCAATAATAAAATTATGAATATTTACTGATTTTAAACTACCAGCAAAATTAAAATCTATATTTCACCACTTCACCACAAATATAGACACACACACGCACAAAAGTGTATTTTTACGTTTGTGAAAATATATGCACATATTACGCGCGTTTTTTGAAATGAAAAAAAAAAAAAACAAAACAAAAAAACAAAACAATTCCATAGCTAAATATTTAGAAATTTATAAAAGAATTGGTAAAAATACTGGATTCGGCCCATCACTCACTCTCACTCATATATATATGTTTATGGGAAATATGTATTTAATTATATTTCACCGTTTATTTATACCAGTCCTTTAATTTATGAAGCTCAATGTAACTATAGAGTATACGTAAATAAACAACAAAAGTCTATATTCCAAATTTCAAGATATTGACCATCTTATCGTTTATTTCCTCAGGTACATTGAAATGCAGAATTCATAACAGCACCTGTTTTGTAGATGAGAATCATTCATGTAATTATTATGTTAATTTTTGAATTTATTCCGTCCTTAACTCATCAGAAGAAAAAGAACTTATCAACTTTAAGGACGAAATAAACTAAAAAATTGACATAATAATTACATCAATGATTCTGAGCTATGAAACAGGTGCTGTCAAGTAATATTAATGCTTGAAGTAGCGTTAACTAAGAGGAGACTCTACATCTCTAATGTTCCCAAATTGGGGCCTCACCATTTGATGTAATATTATGTCATATACAGTCCAGGAGGAGTGAGCTTTAAGGGTTGATAAGAGTTTAAAAATAGGTTAAGCAAAAAAAATAAATAAATAAAAATAAAAAATGGTAGGAAAGCCTAGAAAAATTGGATTTCAGTGTGGAGAATTCGGGTAGAAGCAAACAAATGTCAACAGAAATCAGCTTCTTTTGTTTGCTTCAAAAGAAGTGGATTTGCATCTATTACCAGAGAGCTCACATCCTTGTAGTAAAAACCATGAGATGGATTAATGGTTGGTTGGCTTTGTCTCTCCGGCCACGTCACTAGTCAGTGATTTGGAAGTAAGATCAAGGTGAATAAACCTCCCTTGTCTTCAACAGTTTTGTCTTAGTCCTTTTTGGGGGTATGAAAGAACATTTTTTGTAGGCGGCGTTTCCTCAGTCTGGAAAGATCATAGAAAGGGTGAGGACAGGAGTAAGCTGCTAGCAAAAGTGTGATTAAAAAATTTCATTTATGCATGGCACAAGGTTGATATGCAACAGGTTTATATTATTAATGCTGCATGCAGTCAAATCAGTTCTTATGCACTCAAGCCAGGTTATCGTTGGTCTACTATACTCTCTAGTGCCTGGCATACATTTATAGATTAATTTGTTTTGCAGACGTATATTTTGTAAATAAATAGTCTATAAACGATAGTTTCTATTCAAGCCGTAGATAGAGCCCTGGCAGATACTCCCAATCTAAGTCAGAGTGGACCTTGGACTAGTAGTAAGTAAGAGGCACGTTGGCATTCCCCGGAACTCCCAAATTGGGGACTCACTACTGGATGCAGTTTTGTGACATATTCTAGATAGTTGGGGGTGGAACGTGATTACCGTGCAGTAAGGCTGGAAATAAGGTCAGCAGAAAAGAAATGTAAAAAGAACTGCTAACATGGGTTTTAGGGTGGTCGGGTGAGGTAGAGATAGACATGTTGCTTAAGGGTGTCCGAAGCAGTTTACTGCTGTGTTCAAGACAAATTCTATTTACCCCATATATCTCCTTACTACCACTTCAGATCAGAACAAACTTGTTTCTTATTTTTTACTAAGGAGTCATTGCTCAAAAGGTCACTTGAGAACAAGGATTAATCTTTGCATCGAATGAACGGTGAGGCAAACACCTTAAGGATTGGAGAACATAGCTGGATCTGTGTAGAATTTGATTACTGAATGAGACGACTCAACAAAAATTTGTTAACATTAAATTTTATGATAACGATGCTGTAGTCAACTTGGAAGCAGCTCCAATGCTATTGTGTTCCACAAACGGATAATTCTTCTGAAGAAACTCTGCTCACGGAAATTCTTTTTAGCTTCAGATACAAAAAAAAAATAAGAAAGACTTTTTATAGTGGTTGTAACAAGACAAGTTTTTTTTTGTGAATGTTTTATAAAGGGAACTATAGATTGGAGCTCAGTCGAGCATCTTCGAAGTGCCTTCAATACGCTTCCAGACCTTTTTTGCACAAACATTTAAATTGTCATAGACTCTTGAAAATTCAGTATATTATTGCTATACATTGTATGGGATGACTGACCAATTTTTATGATTTCAGGGTTTAATAAACAGTTACAACAGGTATTGGAATACACCCTACTAAAGCCTGATTATCACAGCTGATGAATTTCAAAAATGCAATCTGGACGTGAGAACACTTTAGAAGAATGATATGCAATAAAATTCTCTTTTAAATTTGGAAAAAAATGCTATGGAAACGTATGGGATGCTTCAAACTGCTTTTGGACACTCTTGCATGAATCAAGCATCAGTTTTTGAGTGGCATAATAGATTCAAGGAAGGCAGGGAGTCTCTGAGGAATGATGAGACTGTGGAAGGAGTAAGGTAGTCAGAACACCAGAGTTGATTGGCCAAATAAAGACTTTCATGGATAAGGACTTTCGTGTGTCTGTAGAGACAATAAGGGCACAGGTTAATGTCAGAATGGGAACTGTACACACAATTATTCACAAGGAACTGAAGATGCAGAACAACTCCATCCTTATCCCAGACTATTTGACCAAAATGGGTATAAAGACAGTCCCTCACTCTCTCTATAGTCCAAACCTTGCTCCATGTGATTTTTGGTTATTCCCTAAGCTCAAGGAAAACCTTATGAGACAATTGAGCAAATGAAAGAGGCCATGACGAGGGTCATTGACACACTCATGCAAGGGGACTTCCATGGGGTCTTCTAGAAGTTGTTGAAACGGTACAACAAGTGCATTGCAACCGGAGGAGATTATTTTGAAGGGGGACTAAAGTTTCATGTGTGTACTATCAATAAAACTATCCTCCCGAAAAAGTCTGGAAACTTATTGAAGGCACCTTGTACCATGAAAATAATGATAGAGCAGAGAAAGACTACCAACGTGTTTCCTGTGAGAAACTAGTTGTAGGGAAAAGAAGAGAGTACTTCCCACAAGATCTTACAGTTGTTCTTGTACTTCATCGAGACAGAAGAGTGCTCTGAGCGGCACCTCCCCAGATGTTGCGACAGTACTCATTTTTAGACTGTATATGACTCTTATACAGGTAAAGGATTGTATCAGAAGTGAGATACTTTCTGGAGCAGTAGAATGATCCAATCATTTTTTCCAGAAACCTTAGCAACAGAACTGACGTAAGCTTCAGATCAGGTGCGAAAATCAGTCCTAGAAGCTTGGGAACAATGGTGACCATTATAAGCAAGAATAAAGTAAAATAACTCTAAAAGAGTATGGTTGTCTCTCTTGAAAGACAGAACAGACCAAGATGGCGGACTCACATTATTTATAATATCGTTCTTGTAAAGTTATTATTTTTCTAGTGTTAATAAATTCGAACACAACAGTAACAAAGGGATAATTCCTCACTCACCAAAACACCTAAATTGAGATTTCATAATCGGATGCACTTCAAGATCATATTCAGAACCCTGCGGTATATAATCAAAACATGCAATTGTATCTGGGTATAAAAACACTAGTCTGCTATTTTGGTTATTTTGTCTTTATGGAAAAAAAGGAAACAAAGTCCATTTCTGATATTTCAAACAACTGTATTGAGTTGTCTTTGATAACACATAATTTATAAAAATTCTTATTCACTCCAAATAAGAATGTAAGAACTACTAATCGGGAGCATGTCTACAAGGGACTATATGGGGGAGTTGAGCAGCGAGGTGTCTATTCACAATACATTTAAAATGTCAGCAGGTTAGTATAGTCAAAGAAGGAAGAAACAGGGAGGGAATTCTAAAGTCTAGTAGTTCGAAAGAAGGAACTGTTATAGCAGAAAGCTTACCAACATCTATAGACCTCAACGGTGAAGAGGTGGAATATTGCTGATTGCCGGGTTAGTCGGAAATATACATGTCGAAGGGAAACCAGTGCTACGAGTTCATCAGAGCGTGTTCCATTAAAGTACTTGTAAAACAGATGCAACATTGCAGTGATGGGGCAGAGAGTGGAGCTTGGCCGATAGTGCAGAACCTATTGGATTTGAGTCTCTTTTTTGGAGTTTGTGTAAAAGGTATAGACTAGTCGTAGGTGCACCAGCTCGGATGTGGCAACAATACTAAACAGGAGAATGGAAGAGAAGGGTGTTAGTAAATAAATATGTCCATGAGTACGGACGAAGATGAAAGTCCTATTTGTAAAGAGAAAAAGAGTTCTTAAATGAAGAAAGTACACACGTATGGAAGTCGAGTTGTAGGCATTTGTTTTTTTTTTTTATTTTCTTCCTTTAAAATTTGTAATTCTAGATATGGGGCAGCCAAATCAGCTGCCAACATTCCCCTGCTTTTTATTGAAAGCATCCGAGAGCTCTTTTTAGTATCCTCGCTGTTCCCTTAAGTGCAATTGTCTGAATCTCTCTTGCATTGGTTCACCAGGAATATCAGTGAGGTAGGACTTCAGGTTCTTCTTCATAAGCCGTGTAGCACCTATGATAGTTGGTATGATTGATATCTCCCTAAGATTCCAGTTTTTTTTTCATATCATACATGAGATCTTGATATTTGGTCTGTTTCTCCCTTTCAGCTCTGTTCAGACCTTCATCATTAGGGATACTCACTTCAATCAAGATTGCCATTCTCTCTGACTTATTCCATATAACTTGTCAGGTTTGGCAGCAGCATTTTCAAGGTAGGTGGCTGTAGGGATTACCTGGTTGTAATGTATGGTATATAAGTCATTTCCAACTGTTCTTTCAGGTTGATGCTCCCACGACTTGGTGGTACACTGGATGTTTAATTTTTTACAGATGGTCCAGATGTATGTGTGTGTGTTATATTATCTAATCCACATGTGTCGACGGTTGCCATGCTAAATTCTTGTCAAGGGCTAAGGAGAGTGTTAAGTCCCAAGAGAGAAGGTTGGGATTGGTTCGAGCAACGTAGATGATGTTGTCAGTACCATTTTCTGAGCAAGAAAGAGACAACGAACAGTGTCTTGTCCATTTATAGTCTTCCATCACGTGTTCAGGTCGTATGAGAGCTGGTTCCTGATTGGGCAGGCCAGAAAGGAAGTTGAATGCTTGGACCAATCAACATCAAGCTTAAAAACTAAGTACAGACTCAAAATCTTTATGGCGGCTCATTGTAGACTTTCTATAGTTGTCGCATGCAGCAACGCTATTACATCATTGCATCTGTTTCTAACAACAGACAAGCACAACCATTAGGGAAATCATTTTGAAAGCGTCATGCACGAAGGCAGCTTGTAAATGTATTTTAATTCTTCTTGATCTATTTGAATGTATTTTTTTAATATTTAAAAATAGTTTTGTTTACTTTTAAAAGGGGGAAAGTCATACTGAAAAGTAGTATGAAAGCTGAATTTGGGGGGGGGGATAAAAGAAATTAAAAAAATTTAAATGCATAAATAAATAAACGAATAAATAAAAATGGAAAGATTGATGGGAAAATGGCGAAATCAAATGTTAAAAGCATTAGCGAAAGCTTTAAAAACAGACAGTAGGTTAAGAGATCAATTTGATGCAATGAAGAATAAAATAATAATAGTAAAAAAAAGATGGCCGGGTGGAAAAACAAAGAGAAAGAAGAAAAAAAAGAAAAAGGGAAGATTGATTAAAATATGAGGACAAAGAGAGATACATCGTAAGTAAAAGGAGAAGAAAGATATAGAAAGAGAAAGATAAAAAGAGATAGGTTTTTTTAGGGGGGGGGAGAAAGATAAAGAGAGGGATTATAAAAATAATATGCATTTTAAATTCTGAAATCGATCTATCTTTGTCAGCCAGTGTCTGGTTCGAGCAATTCAACCACGATTCCAGAAACTGCCTGTTGTGTTTCTTGCATTTTCAGATTGATGGTCAGCTTTTGACTTGCAAAACCTCAAGGACCGGATTTTACATACAACACCTGGTATTCTCAAATGGTCACCCAAGTACTGACTGACCAAGCTCAAATTATTTTTGCTTAAAACGGGGTATTAAAAATCGATCTGTCGACTGTATCTTAACAACTACTCATAATTTTTTTTTCTACCTAAAAATGTGTGTATAACTATTATACGCACAATTAACAAAACGAGTTATAGTCAGCTAACATACTCCCTAACTTCCGGCATGGCTGCAACCGTAAGCGGTGACAAGGCAAATCATTTTTTTGTAAATGCATTTAAAATCGTCCTAGACTCTTGAAATTTCAGTATGTTATTGCTATACATCTTGTGAGATGACTAATTTTTATGATTTCAGGGTCAAATGAACAGCTATAGCAGGAATTGGAATACACCCCACTAAAGCTTGATTGTCACAGCTGGGGAATTTCAAAAATGCAATCTGAATGTAAGGATACTTTAGAAGAATGATACGCAATGAAATTCTTGGAAAAAATGCCACAGAAACATATGGAATGCTTCAGACTGCTTTTGGACCATCTTGCATGAATTGCGCATCAGTTTTTGAGCAGCATAAGATATTCAAGAAAGACAGGTTGTCTGTGAGATATGATGAGAGGTGTGGGAGGAGTAAGGAAGTCAGAACACCAGAGTTGATTGGCCAAATAAAGAATTTCATGGATAAGGATCGTCGTGTATCAATAGAGACAACAAGTTCACAGTTTGATGTCGATATGGAAAGATGTGGTTATTCACAAAGTTTATCCAAAGGGGCTCAGAGAAGATCAGCAAGAAAGATGTTGTTATGACCAAGATGGGCATCAAGACAGTTCCTCACCCTCCCTATAATCCAGACCTTGCTCCCTGTGACTTTTGGTTATTCCTTAAGCTGAAAAAAAACCCTTAGAAGCTGTCGTTATGAGACAATTGAGGTGATAAAAGCGACTGTGACAAGTGTCATTGACACGCTCACACAAGAGGATCTCAATGGGGCCTTTCAGAAATTGTTGGAATGGTGCAATAAGTGCATTGCAGCCGGAGGAGATTACTTCAAAGGGGATTAGAGTTTCATGTATGTACTACCAATAAAAGTGGCCATACGAAAAACATCTGGAAACTTATTGAAAGCATCTTGTATCAAGAATTCGACACATTTTCTTTTGCTATTAAGTTATTTTTTAAATTGTCGTGTTTCAGTTTAAAAACAAACAAAAAACAAAGAATAAGACGAAAAATCTATTTCGTTTTATGTTTGTCGCATTTTGCATGTCCTAAGTCATGTGGCCTTTTGTGCGACCATGTTATCTCTGTTTCGAAATTGAACCTACAATTGTCAAGATAGCCAAACTTTTGTGTAGCATTATTCTATAAAAGTTTACAAAATTTTAAAAAATACTTAAAAACAGCGTATTATTCGTTTTCATCTGCTAACAAGTTTAATTGCAACGTTAAAAATGTGCATATTTAAAAGAACAAAACAAAACAAAACAAAACAAAACAAAACAAAAAAATGTCTTATTAAGCAGCAGCCCCAGTAATCCTAGTCACGAGCCGCCACTGGAAGTTAATGATTTGAGTTTTAAGTACGATTTTTTTTAAATTTTTACATAGAAATCACCACTTTTCAAGGCCCAGAAGCCACTCGAGGATAAGGTTTAATGGGTATACATTAGTCATTGTGATTATAGAGTAGTAAACATAAGTAGTGGGAATTTTGTAAATTGGATTACTTAGGGGGACGGTTCAGCGACGGTTGGACTTGAAGACGATCATATTGTAGTCAGCTGGAAAGCAGGCAAACAGAAAAGAATTCCACAGGAGTGCAATTCTAAGAAAGAAGCCCTGTTCATGGAATCTATATTTAGGTTTAGGCACAGATAAAGAGTGTGGGAAATTGTTGATAGTGGTTTTTGCTAGACGAGTATTTTTCGTGAAAGTTTAGCGAGGGGGGGGACCATAGATTGAAATTCAGATGAGCACTTTCCATGAAAATACGATAAAGCAGAGACAGGATCGCAACGTTTCTTCTGTGGGAAAGAGGTTGCAGGGAAGAGAAGACAAGACAAGATAAGCTGCTCCTAGCAGCTCCTGCCCAGATGTGGCAACAGTACTCCATCGTTGGCTATACCTGACTTTTATATAGGTAGAGAATTGCATGAGGAGTGAGCTATCTACTGGAGCAGTAGAAGGATCCCACCATTTTTTGGGCGACCCTGGCAATGGATTTGATATACGTGTTCAATTTCAGATCGGGAGTAAAGGTCGAGCTCAGAAGCTTGTCAAAACATGAAGCCTCCCCAACAGGGTTGCGGAGTTGGATGGTAAAAGTCTGACTGACTCCAACAATTCCTAGGATGCTGACACCGACTGACTCCTTTGATATCTCTGACTAACTCGGACTCTGAGACTCCTATGTGGAAATCTATTCTGCACAGCCATATACCAGCCTCCCACACCTATTCAGCATTTTATAATTTCTTTGTATATCATTTTTTATGTTTAACATTCACTTGTATGAGAAATATACTCACATATACACTCAACCAGCTTTATTTATTTACTCACGTCTACCCCTAACAAGGCATATCACCACTTGGGACTATGTCTAGGAATGATTAATAAGATGTTGGTTTAAGGGAATTCCAAAGTCCAGCTGTTTGAGGGAAGAAACTATTAAAATAGAAATCTTTGTGGCATCTAGGGATTTCAACAGGGAAGGAGTGAGATCTTATTGCTGAGCGGGTTTGTCGGGGATATGTATGGCGAGGGGGCACAAGGGCAACGAGTTCATCAGAACACATTCGATTAAAATATTTGTAAAACAGGTACAGAGATGCAACATTGTAGCGATGGGACAGGGGCTGGAGCTTAGTTGATAGTAGGACCGATTAGATTGGTAACTCTTTTTTGGACCCTATTATCTGACAACAATACTCCATGCATGGGCGAATGGTGGCCTTGTAGAGGTACAGGATACTCTCAGGTGTGAATAGTCTTCTAGCTCGATAGAGAGAACCCACCTTCTTTGCAGCAGTCTTTGCAATGTCCTCTATGTATTTGTTCCAGTTTATATTGCCTGTAAATGTTAGGCCGAGGAAGTTTGAAGGCAGAATTCTAAGCTAGGGTGTTATTTGTTTGTCATCGATATAGACGGTCTTGTAATTGTTAAAGGAGAGCAGCTTAGTTTTACTAGCATTAAATTTTACCATTCATTTGCGGCGCTATTCCATAATGGTCTGGAGGTCATTTTCTAACGATTCTGCCATTGTCTTAGATTTATGTACATCCACTCTTCCCTCATGCATGTTATAGAGCATTGTATCATCAACAAGTATACCCATCTCGGACACAATATTATTAGGGAGGTCGTTTATGAATATCAGGAATAATAATGGTCAAACGATTGACCCCTGAGGTACTCCTGCATTAAAGTTATGCTGCTTGGATGTACGTACGTCAATGACAACCTCTATGCTTCTATTGTCTAAGATGGATCTATTTATATTCAGTATACATCCAGTTATAATGTACGGTTTAATTTTCATTAGCAGCCCTTCATGCCAGACTTTGTCAAAGGCCTGGGATATATCAAGGGCTACAGCTATGGCTTCGCCCGCCTTATCCAGTACATGGTAAATGCGTTCAGAAATGAATGTTAAAATATCTGCAGTAGAATGACATTGCCTGAATCCATACTGTTTCTCAGAGAGAAGGTTTGCTTTTGTGAGGTGCTTGATTAATTAAAGTCTCAAAGATTTTAGTAAAGAGGGGGAAGAGATTAATGGGGCGAGAATTGAGAGGGTCTGTTCTTTCACCAGAATTCCTGTACACTGGTACAACAGAGGCCGTTCCAGCTATTAGGGATGTTTACATCATCTAATGTGGCTTCGGTCAGCATATGGAAATTTGGGAGGGAGTTGTTTGTTGGCTCTAAGGTGCAGTTGGAGGTGAAAAGCCGGGCAAGCAGTTCCACCTTCTCCATTGTTGTGCATGCAACCTTTTGGTTGTTATTCAGTGAAGGAATTATTGATTGCCCTTTATTCACTACATTATTATAGATTTTTCAGAAATCATGAGTTCCTATCTTTTGCGATTCAATGCGTTCCCTGATTATTTCAGCATGCTTTCTTTTGGCTGGTGCTATTTGACTCTTACAATGATTTCTAGCATTTACAAATTTTTGCCTATTTTTATTTGACTTATGATGTACAAACCGGCAGAATGCATGCTATCTTTGTGCAATGGTAGCTGCAGAATCTGAAGTGAACCATGGGGGTGATTGGGGCTTGCTATAATACTTTCCTGTGGGAACATGTGCTTCAATGCCCGTTTTGCACCATTCAGTTTTCTCATTGGCACACTGTTCAGCAGGAAAGGAGAAGATATTGGTCCATGGGGCATCTCGGAGGTGTTCTCTAATGGTTTCTCAGTCAGCCCTGTTGTAGTAGTACCTTGTTGTTTTGAGCAATGGTTCCTCACCTTGAGGTTGGGATTTAAATGTGGTGTCAACTGATACCACTAGGTGGTCTGTGTTTCCAACTGGACTGTGAACATAAGTCACACAATCCTCAGGTACTTTGGTGAGGAATAGATCTAGAAGTGAAGCCTGCTGAGATTCACGATCTGTGTGAGGGAATGGGCTGTAGAGAAGCTATGAGGAGAGCGTCCAGCTGCATCTGTGTAACCTGAGAAACCAAGCCAATTTTTATGGTGGACATTAAAGTCACCAAACACATGTATTTTGGCATTACTATTGAAGGAGAGTGCTGCATCTATACTATCAGAGACTTGATCGATTAGGGTACAATCCTGACTTGAGGGAAAACGGTAGAGACAATATTAAGTATAAGTAACTAACGAAGTAATGTAATGTTAGTCGAAAGCACATAAAAGCCTGATCATCTGATTCAAGATTTTTCTCTCTAATTTAAGGGAGGGTGCTATGGATATAGATTCCAAGCCCGTGCATATATCTATCTGAGTCCTTACAGCAAAGCAGGAGTTATCCTGTCATCTTAAAGTAATTAAAGGGGATTGAAGAGTGTAAGTTTGTTTCACTTAATGCTAAGATATCCGGGGAGTTTACTAAAAGGTAAGACTACATCATCTATATAACCTCTAAGCCCACAGATATTTGTAAAAGCAAGCCTCAAGGGCAGAGGCGAATTGGTTTTGTTTGTTTATCATGATATTTGTTTGGGTTGTCATTTCATTACGTTTTTGTTTAATGTCAGGTTAGGGGAAAAGTGTTGTGCAAAGTGAACTGGCAAAACAGGATGCAAATTTTTAAGTTGCGGTCTCGTGAAAATCGACCAGATATAGCAGCAGGGTCCCTTTCTATGCACGACATGGCACTAGTAGTGAACCACCTCAGCAAAAATAACCTTCTTAGTAACATGTAATATGGTTTCTATTCTGCTAGATCTACAGCAGATGTGCTTACAGTTATATCTCATAGGATTAGCAAATCTCTCGATGGAGCCTTCTTTTCTAGGGCCATTGCTCTTGACATATCAAAGACCTTTCATAAGGTATGGCATAAAGGCCTACTTCACAAGATCTCCAGGTACGGTATAGCTGGAAAGTTTTCTCAATTATTAAATCATTTCTCTCTGATCGGTTCATAAGAGTAGTCGTTAATGGGCAGAAATCAGAAGCTCACAGTATTAATTCCCCTCGATTAAATGTTGCATCCCTCTGCCTGTTTTACAAGTATTTTAATGATGGACGCTCTAACGAACTACAAACCCTTGTACCCCCTCGATGAAAATACCCCTGACAAACCCAACAAGCAGCAAAGTCCCACCTCTTCACAGCAGAGATCCCTAGAAGTAAAAAAGCCTTCTACTCTAATAGTTTCTTCTCCAGAACTGCTAGACTTTGGAATTCCCTTCCGGTTTCCTGCTTCCCCAACTGTACTGACATGTAAAAGTTCCAGTATGATGTGAACAGACACCTTGCTGCTAAACTCCCTACATAATACCCCTGCAATTTAGGACCCTGATAGTAGCCCAGCATATCAAAGTGGCAATGTGCCTTGCTTGGGGTAAAAATGTAATAAAAGAAAAAGAAAAAACTGGTAAAACCAGACAGGAAAACCATGTGAAAATAAATAAATTGATTAGACTTAACGAGTCAGAGTCGAATAAAAAATTCCGACTAACTCTGACTCTTAGTACTTTTAGGAATCTGACTCTGCAACCCTGCTCTCCAAGATGAGAGCCATTCATTTCAATTGCTGACAGATAGGCATCAGAGCGTTGATGATGTAAAGATAGAAGCTTGTTTTTAGATGCATTAAAAGTAACTGACCACTTTTTTCCCTCATTATACCACGAGCTCAAGATCAGAGGATAGAGTCAGAGAGAACTTCGTCGTTTATGGTCTTTAAAGTGCTAGTATAGATGGTAGTGTCGTCAGCATGAAGGTCTATGTATGATGTAAGGATGTGGTTGGGAAGATCATTGATGTAGTTCAGGAAGAGAGTCGGCCCAGGATGGACCCCTGGGGACTGCAGCATTAATACTGAGAGCTTCTGATTTCTGCCCATCAACCAGTACTCTTATTAAATCATTTCTCTCTGATAGGTTCATAATTGAGAAGACATTTCCAGCTATACTATAGCTGGAGATCTTGTGAAGTAGACTTTTATGCCATACTCTATCAAAGGCCTTTAACATGTCAAGAGCAATTGCCCTAGAGAGGAAGCCTCCGTCGAGAGATTCGCTAATCCTATGAGATATAACTGTAAGCACATTTGCTGTAGATCTAAAAGAATGGAAACCATATTGCATGTCACTAAGAAGGTTATTTTTGCTTAGATGGTTGACTACTTCTCTATTTAGTACAGATTCCAGCAGCTTACTCATGATGCATAGGAGACTTATTGGCCTGTACTGAGAGAAGATGAGTGATCACCTGAATTCTTAAATACAGGGCATACTGATGAGATTTTCCAAGGTTTTAGGAAGCATTTCTCCTTAAGACAACGCTTAAATAACTTTGTAAGTATAGGCGCTAGTTCTTGTTGAAGCTTTTTGAGCACTATAATTGGAATGCTGTCAGGGTCAGTTGCTTTACTGGAATCATGGTTTTTGATTAGCTTGGCAACATCACGCACAGATATTTGTATGTCGCATAGCGTGTTTTCAGATACACAAGGAAATATTGGGGGTTGGCGGCCTTGGTTGTAAAGGGTAGAATTAGCTGCAAAGATTGTGACAAAATATTTGGCTTTGTCTGATGCTAACGAGATTACCGCAGGTTCATTGATGATAGTTTGGATAGAGCACACACTTCTGTTGAGGATTCTGTTTGCTATTTGCCAAAACCCAGCCACTGCTCAGCTACCTTGGATTGACAGACTGAGCATACAACTCTTTCGCCTTCTTTATGACTTTTTTACAGTGGTTGCTGGCGGTTCTGAAAGCGGCTTTAGTCTCAGTATATTATGTTGGAAGCAATGGAAAAAGTGATTTCTGTGCGTAATGGCAGCAGCACATTCTGAAGAGAACCACGGCTGGCTATTACGTTTTTGCTAGAATTTTTTCGACGGTATGAAACAGTCTACACCTACAATTAACCATTCCGTCAGGTCTGATTCTATAGAGGACACATCCTTTTTAAATATGGAACGCACGCAGAGGTAGATTTGATATAAATGTGAGGAAGCTATCCCAGTCAGCTGCAATTCATGTAGTGAAAAATAAAGATGGAATCGATGTAGCAGTATACCACAACATATTAGATTTTTCCCTATGATTCAATTAATAGTGATTGTGAGGGGAGATAATTCCTGCTTTACTTATTTATTTTTGTTGTTATTTGTGTGTAGACTTTTTGTGGGAAGAGAAAGAAATAAAAGAGAGGATGAGAGAAACAGAGAAAGAGAGAGTTAGAGAAAAAGAGAGAAAGAGAAAGAGAGAGAGAGAGAGAGGGGGGGGAGACGTGGGGGGGGGGAGAGAAGTAAAACGAGAAAGATATTAAAAAAATTGAATTTTTTAAAGATACAAATAGGAATACAATAACACCCACCCACTCCTAACGGCAAAGCAGGATGGAAATTTTCAACATGAAGGGAAATAAAAATAAAATAGATGCAGTGTGATAGGGTGGACGTGTGTGGGGTTAGATGAATTGGGGTTATGAATTAAAACAGAATAGAACAACCCCCCCCAAACCCCCCCCCCAAAAAAAAAACCAAACAAACATATAACCAACATTTCTTCTTATAGTATGTTAATAGCTGTCGACATGTTAGAAAGAGAAATCGAATTACGAGCCACACACACAAGCGCAAACATCATGCACATTGACTTATACAAGTAGACAAGCTACGCAGAGATTCCGCGTTTCATCTCCATAGGGAATCGTCAGGCTACGATTCCCTATAAGGATGAAACGCCGGAGTCCCTATGTAGTTTAATTGCCACACACAAACACACACATACACTTTGAAACAACATTTTGCAATTTTATCTTTAACTATAAATATTAATAACACAAAGTTCATTTTGGTAGCTCGATGATTAACTACTAGAGCTATAAATTGGTTTTCATGCATATTCTGAGCACTAATGAACACCCTACTAGCATAAGAATATTAAGTATATACATAGAGAACTATATATAAAAATATCAGTAAAGGGCCGAAACAATTGTACACTTGTATAGTTAATAAACTGAACCCTTTTGGGGGGGGGGGAGAGGGGTATAGAATGAGTGTGTTCCCAGTAAAGTGGTATATATGTGTGCATATATATGTTTATAACTCACTATCTAGCTCTACTCACATAGTGAGCACGGTTGAAGAAAAGAAGGAAAATCGAAACAGAAAACAGAAAAAAATCGTATAATATTTTATGTGGATAAACGAAAGAACAATTAATACACAAACATATCGTAAATATAAATAATACTTAAACTGTTTTTTTTTTTTTTTTTTTTTTGCCAAAGAACACATATCTGTCTCTGACGAGTTTGGTGAATTTTCGCAATTCAACGAAACACGTGTAAGATGTACTACATTTGCATAAGAATAAAATACTCTGAGTGTAATATGAATACATCTGGTTTTGGAACGATAACTAGCAATATATAAGTTTATGTGTATATACACAGAGGGAAACAATAAAAATGTTGCCCTAAAGAAAGCAACACTAGAGCTTTATTTTAAAACTTTTATAAAAAAAAATCAATTCAAGTAACTTGATTATGCAGTAGAGCTGATATCTTTCCAATGTAGCCGCCTTCAGCCTCAATCACCAGCTTGTACAGGTCAGGAACTGGGAGCATCCTTTTTCCACATGTGCCGGTGAGAGCTCGGCGAATACTCAGCAGATAGTGACGATCAAGCTGGTTTTGGTGTTGTGGGAGGTCATGTTGGTGATATTCTCAACGTATGACCAAACGAAGTAGTCCAACGTGTTCAGATCGAGGAGGAGAGGAACCAGTAAAAGAAGGATACAAAGTCGTAGCATTCATTCTGAAGTCAAGCCCGGATCTCTTTGGACTTATAGACCAGCGCCGAGTTCTGCTGCCATATCCAGGGTCTGCCAGCATCCACCTGATTGCAAGAGATCACAACATTCTTCAGCATATCCAGGTACACTTTGGTGTTGACTTTCAAGTTGACTTCGAAGATGTGAGGTGGCATGATGTGCCCCTCACGTGAAACCACACCAAAGACCATAACCGTGGCTGGAAACTTTGTTTTTACTACCCTGGGTATGTCCTTGTTATTCGTGTCAATCCAACGATGCATTTGGAGGGTGCTGGCAATGGTCCTGTTGTCATAACTTGGATCGGCAGAGAGCATGAGTTGTTTATCTTTGATCTTGCTTGTTGAACTTGTGTCATTTTCAGACATGATATAAAGGCTCCTATCGATCTTGGGATTTGTACACGTTTGGCCAACTAAAAGATGGTCTGCAAGAAAAAAAGAAAACCGGTTTTCATCAAACGGAGATGGAATTATGTCGTCTTGTCGAGGGTGACAATTTTATCGTTCCACCCTGTATATACATAACATGTATATGTTTCTTCAATTATATTTCGCCTTTTATACCAATTCTTCAATTTATGAAGCTCAATGTAATTACAGAGCATATAACTAATAAATTGCAAAAGTCTATATTCCAAATTTCAAGCTGTTGACCATGTTACCATTTATTCCTTTAAGTATATTTGACATACACAATTCTTTACAGCGCTAAGAATTGTGCATCTTAAACATACAAATAAATGGTAAGATGGTTAACATCTTGTATTTTGGAATATAGATTTTTGTAATTTATATATATATATATATATATATATATATATATATATATATGTGTGTGTGTGTGTGTCATTTGTTTTGGTTTTGGTTTTTGGATATCTTATCTCTTGAATGAATTCAATTATATATACAAAAGTGCATTTTTACCTAAATGCCAATTGGGAATAATATATGGATTTAGACAAGCCCGTTCCACAGCAGACATCCTAACTAATCTCTGAACGTATGTACCATTCACTGGACAAAGCGGGGGAGGGCAGAGCGGTAGCTCTAGATATATCTAAGGCTTTTGACAGGGTATGGCATGAAGGTCTCCTCAGGAAGATTAGATCATACGGTATCACTGGTAGAATATTTAACATAATTAAATCCTTCTTAGATAAGAGAAAAATCCAGGTTGTCCTCGACGGTCGTACATCTAAACAATATGATATAAATGCGGGTATGCCCCAGGGGTCTATCCTTGGACCTCTACTGTTCCTGATATTCATAAATGACCTCCCTGACAAAATTTCCTCTGAGATGGGTATATATGCTGGTGACACCACACTCTATAACAGGCACGACAGGAAAACAAATGAACACATATTTAAAGAAATGACAGAAACACTAGAGGATGACCTCCAATCTGTAGTGGAATGGGGACAAAAATGGATGGTCACATTCAATGCCGCCAAGACTAAACTAGTTTCATTCAATAATTACAAGAAACCTTCTCTACCATCTATAGCAATGGCCAACGACTCTTTATCTGAGAGTACGTCTTTCAAGCTCCTTAGCCTAACGTTCACAGGAAACATGAGTTGGAACAATTACATCGAGGGCATTGCCAGGGCCGCTGTAAGGAAGGTGGGCTCTCTCTACTGTGCTAGAAAACTACTAACACCCGAAAGTATCCTGTACCTCTATAAGGCAACCATTCGCCCATGTATGGAGTATTGCTGTTATATTTGGGCTGGTGCATCGGCTACTAGTCTCTCGCTCCTTGACAAGGTTCAAAAGAGAGTCGCAAATCTGATAGGCCCTGAATTGGCATCTAAGCTTCAGCCTCTGTCCCATCGACGAAACGTTGCATCCCTCTGCCTGTTCCACAAGTATTTTAATGGTGAATGCTCTGATGAACTGCAAGCACTTGTGCCCCCACAACATGAATACCCTCGACAGATCCGACAGGCTGCAAAATCCCACCCCCACACTGTAGAGATCCCTAGATGTAAAAGATCTTTCTACTCCAGTAGTTTCTTCCTAGACTTTGGAATTCCATTCCAGGTCCCTGCTTCCCCAACTGTACTGACATGCAGAAGTTCAAGTGTAACGTGAACCAACATCTTGTTTCCCAAATCCCTACATAGTACCCCAGTAGTTGTTGCCCCTGATAGTATCCCCCTACACCAAAGTGGCAATGTGCCTTGTTTGGGGTGAAAATGTAATAAAAAAAAAAAAATAAAAAAATTCCCCTTTAACCAATTTTGGTATCCGCAAAGATGGAGTGGCATATGTATTATTTTTAAACTATAATTTTCAATGTGGTTTTAGTGTTGTGGGAGGTCATGTTGGTGATATTCTCGACGTATGACCAAACGAAGTAGTCCAACACGTTCAGATCCGGGGAGGAGAGCGCCAGTGAGAGAAGTATACAAAATCGTAGCATTCATTCTGAAGCCAAGCCCAAGTCTCTTTGGACTTATGGACCAGCGCAGAGTATATATATATATATATATATATATATATATATATATATATTATATTTTAAAAATAATATATATATATATATATATATATATATATACTAGCAAAAGTACCCGTCGTTGACTGGGTTCAAAAACAGCCTACAGAAAATGGACTCTGATTTATGAAAGCATGATAGGTTGTGAAAAGGAAGGGTTGTAAATTTGGATTGCATTTGGGGGTATCAAAACCAAAGCAAAATATGATGAAAGTAAAAATAACATAGATAAACTCCATAATTTATTATATATCATACCTGTTCACACTAAAACACTTATCACAATATTCTGTATTAAAAAAAAACTTGTTAAACTTTGTTCCATTCCATTTCCATTCTATGGAGGTCAGGCGCGAACGAACACCCCATAATTTTATTATACCATATTTCTTCAAACTGAAACATAATTATCAAAGTATACTTACGTAGATAGATATGAAAAGTCTTTATTAAAGTTTGCGCCTATTTCCATTCTATGGAGGCCAGGCGCGAATGCAGACCCCACAATTTTATTATACCATTCCTATTTAAGTTAAAACATACTTATCAAAGTATTCTTATGTACATCTATATTAAAAACACTTGTAAACGTTTTTTTTGTTTTTAATTTTTAATTTTTTTTATTTCTATACTTTGTGGACCAGGTGCGAACGCAGACCCCAAAATGTTAATGAACCACCGTTCTGCCAGATCAAACATACCCATTCCTGTGTCTCGATACCTCCTTTATCATTATATGTAATCAGTTTTTAAAAATAGTCAACCATATAGGAGCCTATTCGTGACCACACACACACACACACACACACACACACACACACACACACACACACACACACAGCTTTAAATATATATGAATTTTAAAATGGATACAATCCGACGTTATGATGTGAAAAGGAAGCGGAAGACCGGAGGCTCGACGTTTCGCCCGAATTATGCGGGCTTTTTCAAGAGGTGTAGTCAATGACGAGAGGGTCGATGTTTTTAGTTTTATATATACTGGTGGTGTGTATGCAAATAAAACTGTTATATATATAAATATATATATATATATATATATATATATATATATATATATATATATAATGTGTCATTTTAGTGTGGATGTGTGTGCATCTGTACCTTTACTCTGTCAGTGAATACACGTTAGTATCAGTATATGCGTGAGGTTATGAAATTGACATGATTAACACACAGTTCGCCATACCTCCCTCTCAATTTTTCACGCGTAACTGACCTGTCGAGGGCTGACCATTTAAAATTCAGAGATAATAGGTGCTAATAGAAGATAAAAACAACAAAAGGAAAATAAATAAATAAATAAATAAATAACAGAAAATAAATGTGAAATGGAATTGTATTCTGCTCTTAAAATAATTCAAGTTACAATCCCCCCACCCCTACCACCGTAAATTGGTGATGCTTTTTGCAATTTCTCAGGAAAGTGTAATAGTAATTTGGTGTGAAGAAGCTGTTTCATGTGGTTGAAATAAATTAGTACCTAAAAACTAGCATCGATTTTTCAGGTTTGCATATATATATATATATATATATATATATATATATATATATATATATATATATATATATATATAAAAGTGACCTTGTCTCTGTGTGTGTGGATGTTTGTTTGTGCGGAACGATTTCTACCAAACTACTCTGTCAGATTTTGATCTACAGGTTTGAAACTTAATATAGAAAAGATTTGGAGCTGTAGAACAAATTCAATTTGTTTTTTTTTAGCCGGTGAAAATAGATGCTAGGGAATCAACATTAAAAAATTGGAATTTGGCAGGCGGAAGTCGACTTGAAGAGCTCCTCTGTGCAAATAATGCACAAATATGCAAAT
>NC_136492.1:60106213-60233713 GCF_053919585.1 Euprymna scolopes | reverse complement strand
TATAAGCCTATGTGATAATTATAAAATATCCGATATTTGATAGAGCAACCGTTCGGAGTGCTATCTAAAACTCAACGCTCCTGTACTACCGGTTGGGAACAAGAGCCAGACAGGTAGTACAAGAGCCCTAACTCTTAAGTAGCACTAAGGACGACTGCTCTATCAGATATTTTATAATTATCAGGTAAGCTTATAGTTAATATTAACTTTAGGAAAATCTATCTGTAAGAGACCATTTTCAGGTTTCTACATAGTGGTTCTGTCAAATTTACGCTTATGCTGATAAAAGATACGAAATGATCGGCCTTTCTTGTTCTTGTCCGAGTGTTTATTAATGTATTAAGGTCGAATTTTTCTTTTGGAAAAATATACTATTTCGCATACACTTCAGTTTTACAAAATTGATAATTATATATTTTTTAAAGTTCACCCCTAAGAAACTGCTCGTCAAAACCGATAATCTCATGGTCTCAACATATTGTCCCCATAAACCTTTAATTAACAAGTAATGTGTCGAAATATTGTAGGCGTATACTAACGGGACACCTATTCTGTTATTATATAAACATGTCATGGAAATTATGCCTATTCATTTTAAATGTCATCAGAATGTTTGAGAAATAGCAAATCTCTGTTACAACACTGGCGACGAAGAATTCAAAACTTACACCACCACTACACAACTGGCGACGAAGGTTTCAAAACTTACACTACCACCACAACACTGGCGACGAGAGTTTTGAAACTTACGCCACTACAATAGAATTTATTAATAAAACTACCAGACAAGATCTTGTATGTTTGTTTCTCGCATATACGTAACTTTAATACACATTATTTTTTTTTCATTTACTATCAATCAAATATTTATTGAAATAAAAAATGAAATTAGGAAAATCTAAAACAAATCGTAAAAACTCCTATTAAAAAATATAAACACCACTATATTGTGAATTATTTTTCTCGTTGTAGTCCATACAAGTAACGCCTGGCAAATGCTGCGAGTATGACGATGTATGAGTAAGACATAGGAAAACCTGCAGGAGAGAGAAAAGGTAGAGAGGAGAAATAAATAGATAGATAAATAGAGTAAGTGTGTGTGTGTGTGTGTGTGTGTGTGTGTGTGTGTGAGAGAGAGAGAGAGCAGCTGTTTGTCAGTGAGTGAGTATTTCTGTGTAAGAGAGTTAGCATGTATGATAACATAAGAAAAAGAGAGCAAGACTGAGAGAGAGAGTAAAAAAAGAAAGAACGAGAGAAAGAAAGTAAACGAGATAGAGAGGGAGAAAGAATAACAAGAAAGTAAGAGAAAGAGAAAATGAGTAAAAGAGGCACGAGAGTAAAAAAGAGTAAAACAGAGAAGGACAGAGGGGGGGACAAAGAAAAGTAAAAAGAGAGATAGAGATTAAAAGAAAGAAAAGACGAGTGACCGAAAGAGAAATAGTGAGCAAGAGCGAGAGAAAGAGAGAAAAAAAGAGTGAGTGAGATCTAGAAAGAGGGTGTGTGGGTGTGTGTCCAAGTGTGTGCTAAATACTGCAGATGTTAAGCAGCGATGCGAAAGATTACTATTTATTCAAATTGCACATAATTGATTGGTGAATTGGTCCAGTTCTGGTAAAAGTCAGCATACAATCGCGAAGAGGAGATATCGCGCAGAAGGAAAGCAATGGTGGGCGAGGAAGCGGAGGACGTTTAAAAACGAGAGCGCTTAACAAACCACGCAAGATTGGATTAAGCCAGACCGTATTTTTATCTGAGTCCCCCCCCCCCCTAAAAGCCATTATCATTTCTCTCGGTCGTCCGTCAACTTCAGTGCAGCAAAATATGCTTTCTACGAACACATATACGTTTCTATTTTAACCGGAGTCGCCATTAACGATGGTCAAGAGGTTAGGACCATGTATAGATTCAGCACCTCAATTATATTAGCAGCTAAAAAGAATGATTTAAACACATTATATATGGCATCCATGCGTTACAAAACATAAATACAACACATATTTACAATTTCGCTTCATCTCAAAAGAATAGTATACTTTACAAAATTAAAACCAATTTATAATTACTTCTTACAAAGAATGTGTGTGTGTGTGTGTGTGTGTGTGTGTGTCCGTCTGTCTCTAGTACAACATTTTATTATAACTATATAATAAAAACCCGAGTTATTTTTAAACAGGATTAATAAAAAATAAAAGACAGAAAAGACACTGCCATTTATGGTAGCACATCTAAGAGAGTAAACGACCAAGTTCTCTCCGATTCTCTCTCCTCTGATCTTGAGCACGTAGTACAATGGGGAAAGGAGTGGCTGGTTACCTTTAATGCATCTAAAACCAAGCTTCTCTCTTTACATCATCAACATTCTGATCCACATCTGGCATCAATTGAAATGAATGGCTCTCGTCTTCAGGAGTCCTCAAGTTTTGACAAGCTTCTTGGCTTGACCATTACTCCTGATCTTAAATGGAACACGTGCATCAAATCTGTTGCCAAGGCCGCTGGAAAAATGGTGGGATCTTTCTATCGATCCGGTAGATATCTCACTGCTGATGCAATTCTCTATCTATATAAAAGCCAGGTACGCCCAAGAATGGAATACTGTTGCCACATCAGGGCAGGAGCTGCTAGAAAGGACTCATCCTGTCTTGATAGAGTTAAAAATAGACTTCGTAGCCTCGTAGATGTCCTTTTCTCTTCCCTGCAACCTCTATCTCACAGAAGAGATGTTTCAAGTTTGTCTCTGATGTATCGTTATTTTCATGGAAAGTGTTCGACTGAGCTTCAGTCTATGGTCCCCCCTCGCCAAACTTTTACAAGAAACACTCGTCTAGCTGAAAACACTATCAATAATTCCCCCACTGTGCCCAAACCTAAACGTAGATTCCATGAACAAAGCTTCTTTCTTAGAACTGCACGCCTGTGGAATTGTCTTCTGTTTTCCTGCTTTCCGGCTGACTACAATATGGTTGTGTTCAAGTCTAACGTAAATAACTTCTTGATGAGCCGTTTCATATAAGTTATCAAATTTACCGAATTTTCGTTACTAATGATTACTATATCTTCCAATTTCTACTGTACACTCTGTAACCCTTATCCTTGAGTGGCCTCTTGGTCTTGATAATGTGATGCCTGTGTAAAAAAAAAAAAAAGACTAGCTAACCGGGTTCGAACCTCGCACAACAGAGTTAAATAAATGTTAGGATGACGTGGCTGTTCAATACAAAACACCTGATGAAGGCCGGAGGGCAAAACGGCCGAAACGTTGTGACGATAACAATCAAGATGAGGAAGTCAGTCCGACAATCTCAATCAATGAAAACACCTCATCTCAAAAATACAGACAATTACTATGCATATGTTTATATATTTGTTTTCGGAAATGAATTTCAGTGGCCGTCGCCAATCATAACATGGATAAGATTTTTTTCCTTTGTAATACGTATGCGCATTAGTACTTGTTCAGTTGGCCGCTAGTACAAAAATAAAGGATTACATTGCATAATAAAGGTCTTAATATTCATAAAATTACTCATCTACCCCAAATTTAAATGTGATATTCGTTTTCAGCAGACGTCAATTTAACGGTTAATGTTGAGTTGCAGTTTTGTCGATATTTCCTACCGACGAGTGGGGGGGGGGGAGAAAAGACGTTTAGCTTGCAACGCAAAAATTACCTCGTTGCTTACAAGCAAACGTATTCCTGTAAATATAACGCGCTGTTAACAGTTGTCGTACCGGTCTGATAGATCTCTAACAACGACAAGAACAAACTACAACAACAACAAGCCTACAAAGGTGACTGTTTTTATAGTCTCAATCTCTCGTTCAGCGAGATTGAAACGAGACTGGAATGTCTATTTAAGCTATAAGGAATAGACATCCTATTTTCTTCATTAACAAACACCAGGCCGGGCCGTTCACAGCCATGAGTGCCTTTCCCTTCCCACCGAGCCACCCTCGGTAAGTCAATCAATTTAATTATCACAGTTTGTTTATTTATGAGTTATTTCCATTGAACTGTGATTGCTCATACTATTCTTCATACCGCAACCTCCCACCGCGTAAGAGACAATAGACGTCGGTTGACTACTATATTTCAGAGTCCAATAAATATTTCTGTGTTCACACTTGTCCGTTGTTCACCATACTAATCTGCTGCTAACCTAACTGGTGTCAGAATAAACTTACGAACTTTCAACGGAAGTAAACAGAAAAAAAAGGAAAAAACTTCAAAGAATCATAAAATGTCTACCGCATCCAAAGGAGTTAAGCTTTTCGTCAGACAATCTTGGACAAGAGTGGGAGATATGGAAAAAACAATTTCAGTTTTTCTTAGTAGCTACAAAGTCATTGTGGGGTATATGGTAAAAAAAAAAAAAAACCCGTACCGGGCGTATCTGCATTGCTTTTTGGAAAAGAAGAAGGAAAGAATGGCTAGCTCATTTATATACACGAAGGGCATCTTAGGAAAGCAGGGCATGATGGGAGAAGCTATTTTTTTCCTGTCTCTTCCTTTTTTTTTTTTCCTAGATAGGATATAAAAGCTGGCAAAATTGTTCACTGGAGGGGGTTCGAACGTACGGTTAATTCGCGTGTCAGTGGGAAGAAAGAAAGACGGATTTTCTACGAACTTCGAAACTGGAAGAGAAAAAGGATTGTCGTTTTTTTTTTTTTTTTGTGTGATTCGGCAGTTAAAAAGAAAACTTTAATTTCAATTTTTTCGAGGTAAAAACATAAATTTTATTAACTTTTATAATTTTATTAACTTTTATAGGAAACGAAGGAAATTCTATAGTACTTTCTATTTCGAGAATGAAGAGTAAAAAATTAATTTGGATAAAGTAGTCGAAAAATTCGATACATACTACCAATCCAGAAAAAAAGAATCTAACTTTTCTCACATATCAATTCCTTACATGCAAACAAAACGAAACCGAAAGGTTCGACGAATATGTGACGGAATTGCGGTAAAAAGCTAACAAATGTGAGTTCGGGCAACTCACAGACAAACTTATAAAAGACATTCTCATACGTGGCTTTAATGATAACTAAGGGAGCCAATATTGGAATTGCAAAATGCAATCCAAGCAGGTCTCAGTACCGAAGAAATCAAATAACATTAAAAAAAAAGACAGTAATGCCTACATCGGGCACATAAAACATGATCCATGATTTGCAGCACAACGAAAAATGTCCCGAAAAACAAGAGGTCGACGATGACCAAGCAAGAAGGCAAAAACACCGCGAAAAAATCAACAGTGGATAGACCAATATACGTATTGCTCTGACTTATATCAGAAAAATCAACACTGGATAGACCAATGTGCGTATTGCTCTGGCTTACATCAGAAAAATCACCACTGGATAGACCAATGTACGTATTGCTCTGGCTTACATCAGAAAAATCACCACTGGATAGACCAATGTACGTATTGCTCTGGCTTACATCAGAAAAATCAACAGTGGATAGACCAATGTACGTATTGCTCTGGCCACGTTGAGTCACTAAAATACAATATGAACGCCATATTGAAAAAGAAAATACACGTGTTACGGACAGATAAATATAAAATAAAATTACAAGTAAAGGAGGCATCAGTAGACATTAAAATTGACACCGGAACAGAAATAAATGTATTACCAGTGAAAATATATAACAATATAAACCCCAAGCCGAGATTAAGTAAGACATCAGTAAGACTAACTGCATATAATAGTACGAAACATTTTGCAACTGGCAGCTGCATCGTACAATTACAAAATAAAAATGTTTAAAAAAATCGCATTTTATTGTAGCGGATATTAATGCAAGTGCAGTCATTGATGCGGAAACATAAGAAAAAACTAGGATCAATAGAAAGGATACACGAAATAAGCAAAATAGACATAAAAGGCTTGATAGAAAAATACGAAGACTGTTTTGGTGACATAGGCAAATTACCAGCTATACATCATATTATGGTCAACCCGGACGTAAAACCAGTTGTCACTCCTTCAATAAATATACCATTTGATATGATACCAAAATTAAAAAGGAATTAGAAAAAAAATGACAGAAATGGGAATAATAAAACCCATTCAGGAACCAACAGGTTGAGTAAATTATCTCGTAATAATGGGGAAACAAAATTACAGGCTGACTATGTTTAGACCCCAGAGATCTGAACATAGCTATAAAAAAAGGGAACATTATATGTTACCTACTGCCGAGGAAATATTTGCAGAAATGAAAAACCCGAAGTATTTCACAAAACTGGACGCATCAAATGAATGTTGGCAAATACTTGTCAATGAAGAATGCTCAAAACTTCTAACATTTAATTCGCTATTTGGTCGTTATTCATTTAATGGCTTACCCTATGGAATACATAGTGCATTGGAAGTTTTTCAAGTTCAAATAGCGAAATTATTGGAAGGTATAAAAGGAAGAAAGAATTACCAGGATGATATAATAATATGGTGAGAAATCTTAGAAGAACATAAAAAAATTCTTGAAAAAGTATTCAGACAACTACGCAAAGATGGTTTGAAATTAAATAAATCAAAATGCGAATTTGCAACTACACAAAGCAACCGACATAGTTTAGTCACCTAATCACTCATCAAGGAATAAAGCTAGACCCTTCTAAAATAATGGCAATTACACAAACCCCTTCCTGGAGAATAAAAAAGACATTCAACGATTTTGGGGAATGACGAACTACTTGTGTAAATTCATACCATATTACTTGGAATCAATTACACCGTTAACATAACTCCTACACAGCGAAACACTCTGGTCGTTCGATAAACCTCAGATAATAGAGAAATTGAAACAAATAATAGGAAGTTCATCAATTCTACGATTTTATGATCCAAGTAGAGAAATAAAAATCACCACTAATGCTAGTAAAAAAAAGTTTAGGTACAGTTTTACAACAAAAACATGGAGACATATGGTTACCAATATCATACGCATTACGTTAGACGACTCCTGCGGAACAGAACTATTGTCCTCTTGAATTGGAAACACCCAGTGTAGTGTTTGCCTGTAAAAAAAATCAATTCGTTTATGGGAGTAATCCCCTCATTGAAAATATCATAAACCGTTGAGGAAAATTAAAAAAAAAAAAAAAAAAAATACGAAAAGCCCTCCAAGAACACAGAGATTTTTATTAGCACTGCAGAAATATGAATTTGAGATGATATATATACCGGGTCGTGAATCGGTAATTGCAGACGCATTGTCACACGCATATCTAAAGGATACTACACAAGAGATAAGATACAGAAATGGATAAATATATTCATATAATTTTGAAACAGTATCCAATGAGCGATCAAAAACCCGATGTATACCAAGAAACTATAAAAGATCCAACGCTACGGATGCTGACGAAATATGCAAAATCAACTTGGCTAGAAAACAAAGATGTACGACCTACAATAGCGCCATAGATGCCAGTTCGTGATGAGATATCTGTTGTGAATGGACTAGCATTAAAAGGCAACACGAATAGTGGTCCCAGACTCTTTAAGAAAAGGGGCCCTACAAAATATCTATATATATCCATCTAAGGATAGAAAAATGCATTACAAGGGCGAAGGAAGTTATCTATTGTCCCTTTAAAAGATATGGTAAGCACATGCACATATTGTTTAACCCATAGAAACCAGCAACCATCAGAATTATTAACACACTACGAAATACCTGTACGGCCATGGACGAAAGTTGCAACAGATATTTTTACATTTTTATAACAAGGCATACATGGTAATTATAGGCTATACAACGAGATATTCCGATATCCATAAATTAGACAAGTGTGTGTCACGCATAGTGATTTAAAAAACAAAAAACACTTTCGCTAAGTTTGGTATTTCACAAATAGTGGTCAGCGAAAATAGACTGAAATACGAATCATTAGAATTTAAACGAATGGGAATTCACCCAGATTACAAGTCCGAATTTTCCCACGAGCAAATTAACTGGCAGAAAGAAACAGCAAACAATAAAAACGATATTGAAAAGTCTTTCGAAAGCAACCAGGATCCATTTTTAGCAATGTTAGCATTAAGAATCACTCCATTAAAAGATAAATCACCATCACCGGACCAACAGTTAATGAAAAGAACTCTTAGGAAAACGTTATCTATTATACCAATCACGCCACCCCAAATAAGTGTTGATAAGTATATACTAGTAAGGTGCGAAGAATGTAAGTAAATCATTAATTTTGTTACATTGACACTTTGTGTGTTTTTGTTTCGGCTTTTTTTCTTATTCTTTGATTATGCAATACTTTTAAGACTTAGCTGAAGCAGCCGACTTTATAAAACGCAATCTTTTGCTTATGCAAACAGAGGTGGAACGGCCATGTCCAAATATGGCCCTCTTGAGGATCTCGTCACTTGAAGGAACGCACAGCTCTAAGTAAATTGATCCATCTACAAATAGTTAAGATTGGAGTAGAGAAAAGTGAGAGGAAGAAAAAAAAAATGATTAGACCGTCGAGGAATCTGAGACTCGAGTAAATAAACAATCCAATGTAGACACCATTTAAATTGCTGGAGTCTCTAGAAGCCATTTTTAGTTTATATTAAATCGTTAGGTCTTATTTTAAAACTTGTTTGAAGTACAGAGCTGTAATGGCATCATAAATTATATAAGTTTCCTGCTTTTTAGTAAATCTAGACTTCTTTTTATCTTATACAAACAGAAAACTATTCGCAATCCGAGAGCCATTTATCTGATTTATTATTTATTTATTTATTTATTTTTTTTGCTTATTGTAATTTTGGTAATTATGCAGTATAAGGATCGTGCTATCATAGGAATCGTCCGGGTGGTTTATGGAAAACGCCAGAAAATGCCAAATGTAAATTTTGTGATTATTTTCTGCACAAACGCTAGCTAATTTTATAAATGAAAAATATATTATTTCTGTCAGTATGAAGTTAATTCAATGAGAACTTAATCAACACATTAAAACAATTTCAATGAAAAATTAATTGATAGATGAAAAAAAAAATTGTTCAACTTTTGGAAAAAATAAAATCAAGAAAAAACATTCATTGTAAGGTAAGTTTCACGAATAAATATTCATTTTTTGAATAACAAACAACTGATAACCAAAAATGTTATTTTTATTTTTGTTATATGATTTTTTTTCTATTTTATATGATTTTTTTCTATTTTATATGATTTTTCTACTTTTGTCATTTTTTTAGGATTTTTATGATCTTTTATGATTTTTTTTGTTTAATACAAGATAAATATTTAATTTTTTAAAAATATTAAACCAGTTTCCTTTATGATATTTTATATTATATATAAGCTACTCAGCGTTGGGGCATCTTCCGGTATTTTCTGTAAACCGCATGGACAGTTCCAACAATAGCACAGTCTTTATACTGCATAAGTATCTTAATTTTTTTAATAAAACTAACGAGTCACCTCTTATCAAGGCTTAAAGCCACTCAAAGATAAGGGTTGAGTTTGTCAGTTGGACAAGAAACAATATCCTGGACAATGATGTGTGAAATAAGAATTTTACAAACGAGTCATTTATAAGCTCGTTGACAGATGGAATCAAGTTATAAAGAGCAAAGTTCGCTATTGTTATGAATAAAAACAGTTGTTCATTTTCAAGATGAAAGTTTAAAAGGTAAAAAAAAAACTTTTAATAACTTCAGAGCTGCAAGCGGAAGATGTAGTTGATCTAGGACTGTTTCATAACCATTGCTGAGAACGTCACTACCCACTGAGCCAACTACCACATGTTAATGAGAGAGACGAACAGCCGTTTCTATTGACAAAGGAAACGATGAACAATCCACGGAGATTGAAGAATCTGCCCATGCTATGCTACACTCGCACTATTGTTATGGCTATTTGGGATCAAAATAAAATATATGCATTTGCGTATTCTGAATAATGTAGTTTCAGAATATATTTGGCTATGGAGTTTTACTCCTAAAACTGGCAGATAAATTCACGAGCAAACAGACAGACAGAGGCAACATTATATATATATATATATATATATATATGAATGAATGCAGACCTCACAATATTATTGGTATAAATAAATTAAAAGTAAAATGTATTTCCTTTTTATAAATGTTAAGCATAAACGCAACCCCACAATATTATTGGTATGAATGAATTAAAATTATTTATTTAAAAAACTATACATATATTTTTCATTCGTAGTCACAAAAATGATGTTTAATGATTCTTTGGCTTTGTGCTTAGATCGAAATGTAAACGTATTTATCTTAATAATTATAAAACTCTGTGGACCGTTCGGGCGTCCTTGCTTGCTTGCATCTTTTCTTTGATGATCGGTCGATTCTATCTTTTAAAAGAGGGATGAAAGGTGAATTTATGTATATATATATGGGGCGTGGCTCAGAGGCTAAGGAATGAGGATGGAGAGTTTTATTTTTGGTTTTGATTCTAGCTGATGCCACCAAAGTTTATATATATATATATATATATATATATATTTCTTTAGTTTTGATCTAACTACTATATATTAGGTTCAATATAATAATCGATATAGATATATCTGTAGAATAAAAAATATGTAATTTGCATGAATTAAAATATCATATTTAAGCGTATCTTTAGTTTTGATCTAACTACTATATATTAGGTTCAATATAATAATCGATATAGATATATCTGTATAATAAAAAATATGTAATTTGCATGAATTAAAATATCATATTTAAGCGTATCTTACGAGCTGGTAATAGTGAGCGGCCTGCTAGTCTTCAATAAAACTTTTAAATGATTGGGAACATTTTAAGTAGAACGGCCTCTGGAGTAAATGCGGTATTATGGCGATTGATGATTCTAGTTTAAAGTAGGATAGATATTTTCGAATTATTGTGACAAAGAATACCCAATGACACTCATTTTCTATACGTTCGCATGGCCTTGAGTCTAATTTGTTTAAAATGTAAATTCTTTTATATTTTGTGAAAAGAAATATTTCAAAATGTTGTATCTGTTCTATACAACATCAGCAGTATTTGACGCTGAAAGTTTTCATATAATTATCTCTCTTGAAATTTTTTTAAATACGAGCAGACATACAAACAGAAAAAGTGCCGCTTATATTATAAGTGGATTATAAAGTTATATAAAGATAAAATGATTATAAAAATCGATATGATATGTTATTTGTTATCGTATAATCTATTGAAGTATTTCTTATAAAGATGTTTTCCCCTTTTATTGATTTTCTCGACTTGACTCTACTTTCGATTTCAACTTTTGAACTTTCTCTTTTCCCTCCTATTCCCTTCTTCATTATCTTTCAGTTCTTCGCTTGGCCCACATCTATTTCTTCTTTCTTTCATTCCTTCCTCCCACCTTCTCTACTTCTTCCTTAATCTAAAAATCATTCATGGCTTCCATTGATGAGCTCCGTTGGGTTTTCTATGGAGGATATTTTATTGTTTGTGTCAGAAAATGAACTGAACTTACATCATAGCAAAATAAAAGGATGGGTCATCACCTCCCCCCCCCCCACAGCCACCCACGAAACGCATAGGAATTGGTTGAGAGACATTCTAGACCATCCAAATATATCACGAAGGAAGATACACTACGTAATTTTGAGTTGTTCAGGATACAGCGAACCAGTTCATGTCATTTTCATGGCAAAGGTTCGACTGAACTCCAATCTGCTGTCCGCCCTTGCAAATATTTTACAAAAAAAAACCAAAACACTCGACTAGCTACAACCACTATAAACGATTTCTCTCACTCTATATCTGTGTCTAAATATAAACGCAGATTACATGAACAAGGCTTCTTTCCCAGAACTACCTGCCTGTGGAACGCTGTTCCGCTATCTTGCTTCCCGGTTGAATACAACATGGTAGCCTTCAAATCCAAGGTAAACAAGTTCCTGTTGAGCCGTCTCCTTAAATAATCAAATTCTACCAAATTTACCTCATTAACGATTACTACACTATCATCGTACATTCATTAACCCTTATCCTCGAGTGGCCTTTGGGCCTTGATAAGTCGTGACTTCCAAGTAAAAAAAAAAGAAGCGTTCTTTCTCAATACATCAGAGAGAAAGATTCCTTCATTATACCCCAAGTGAGGTGGTGTCTTTCTCAGTTGACGTCATTATATTAGTCTTTTATTACGTTTTTTTTTCCGTTTTACTTCAGCTGAAGTTCTAAAACATCAAGGGGCCCATTCATGATCTCTTTATGAGATGCATTTTCGACTATTACATTGAAGTTCTCTTTTATCTTTCAAACGTTGAGCTAGTAAAGAAGTTAGGAACATTAACTTACCTCACCCCAATTGATCAGTTATGCTATAGTATATTTTTCTTTTAGTTGCTTTTGGTCTTACCGGATTCTAAGACAAGAATTAATCTAGTCTGTTGGAATGTTCAGCTTAGTACTGTTACTATAAACAACATCACTTAAAGAAGGTGCACCATTCATCGTATCAATCAGTGCAGGATAGCCATATAGATGGGATCTTATTTTGGACTTTGAAATGGAATTTTCCACTACTCTAACTTTATGTAGAAATACCGTTTTTAACACTATTTTCACCCACTAACGTATAATCTTGCTGTCTCAAAATTAATCACTCTTGTTCACAGTCCAGAATTAAACCAAAGTATTTCAACAGCTTATTCTGACGAAATGTCCATGCACATACCTCTAATGGAATTTTCCACTACTCTATGCTTAGGCTAATATTTTTTTCTTTTACAAAGCAGTCACCTCTTATGAAGGCCCAGAGGCCACTCGAGGATACGTGTTAATGAGTGTACGGTAGTCAATGGGACAACACCGTCGTAATCGTTTGTAGTGGAAATTTGGTAATTTAGATCACTTAAGAGGACGGTTCATCAAGAACTGTTTACGTTGGGCTTTAAGATGAGCATATTGTAGTCAGCTGGAAAGCAGGGATACGGAACAAAGTTCCAGAGGAGTGCAGTTCTAAGAAAGAAACTTTGTTTATGGAATCTATGTTTAGGCTTAGGCACACATAAAGAGTGGAGGAAATTATTGATAGTCGTTTCAGCTAGATGAGTGTTTTTCATGAAAGTTTGGCAAGAGGGGGACCATAGACTGGAGCAACATTTTGTTGATGGGACAGAGGCTGAAGCTTAGATGACAGTTGAGGACTTATCAGGTTGGCAACTCTCTTTGGAATCCTGTTCAGGAGTCTAGAACTAGTAGCAGATGCACCAGCCCAAACGTGACAACAATACTCCATACATGGGCGAATGGTGGCCTTGTAGAGGTATAGGATACTTTCAGGCATAAGTAACTTTCTAGCACGGTAGAGAGAGCCCACCTTCTTCACAGCAGTCTTGGCAATGCTCTCGATGTACCCAGAAAAGATTATCATGAAAAACCACTTTATAGAGAGACCTTAGACACTCGAGGAGAGTGTCTAGTAAGAATTCAAGTTTTTACCAAGTATTATCACTTTTTTTTGTTTCATTTCCTTTTTTCAAAGTTTTCAAAAATCAAGGGGGCCCCCTCTTCCTGGGACTAACACTTGATCTCTACGAATATTCCATTAAGGTTCTTTCCTTTTTTACCTGTCAAACAATGAGTTAGTAAAGAAGTTGAGAACATAATCAAACCTTTTGATCAAACTTTTAAAGTTCCCAAGCTCCCACTTTCTGAACAGGAGCAGAAGGCAATACATTTCTGCTACGTTGTTACAGGGAAGGGCTGTTCCTTCCCATGTAAATGAGAAGAATATTAGATAAGTAAAAATGAGATTAGGATAAGCCGAGAACCGAACCCTGTAGGCAAATTTAAGAAATGGAATGTTAGAAATTTAGTCTATTGTTAAATTCTGTTAGAATAGTTAAATATTGTTTATATTGGAAACAAGAGTTGATTGTCCATTCTTTTAGAAATCGAATATTAAAAATGTCAACTAAAAGAATGAACAATGCAAATTAAATTATATTGTTTAAAATAGGTTAGATTAGAATTAAGGATTATTTTGTTGTCAAAAGTGTGTTTGGACAAACATATGTAAAGCCACGTGAAACTGGTCACGTTTTAAAAACACACTTCTGACGTCATAGACAAAGGACATTTCTCCATATTATGGGTTCGGATTTTAGTCAGTCAGCAAGTCAGTCAGCAAAAGAGGGAAGTCAGGCAGCAAGAGAGCCAGAGAGTTGGTCAGATAATCCCTCGGAAGCGAAGCGAGAACATTTAGACTATGCAGATCCAAATTTGAATTCTTGACGTCAATCGACCGGTCGATCAGATGAATAAAGAAGTCATCATTATGTTGTAACTGTTGTCTTGTGTCATCCTTCATCATGAATGAAAGGTAATTGTGTTTATCATCTTATAATGAACATTGTGTAACCCTTTGAAGATTATGTATCTCCTCTCCTCAATGTGTTAAGAAGAACAATCCCCTGTCTGATAGAAATGTCATTATCATTCTAAGATCGATGTTAAAAGAACTGTTAATACGAAGTCACCAAGAAATATAAGAACTGTGTAAATGTCTCCCTCGTCATTGTTATATATGTCCCCGTTGTCTTCTTAAATATGAACCCGTACTACACAACAACGTATTTTCCATACCTTCTGAAAGATGTTTTTACACTTGATAAGTCCAGCAGGACAGGCACTCCCCAGTGCAACAAAAGACGAAACAACTGTTGTAACAACGTATAATGGTTTTTAATATTATGCAACCTGCATCAATCAAAATACGGTCTTCACACAAAGAAGAATAAAAAAAAAAATAAATAAAAAAAGATATGGCGTTAGGGGATGGAATCTGAAGTTAAAGAAGCCATTTACTTGGATTTTGTTCAAGTTTCCATATCAAAAGCAGCTCAGTTGTACGAAGCAACAAATCAAGATAGAACACCATGTCAAACTGAGAGACAGTATTTCAAAAAGTTAGCCCGGCACGTTCAGGGAAGTGAACAAAAATATGCAGCCATATTGGCGTTATCGGGATGAACTATCCATTGAAAATTGAATATTATTGAAATCAAACAGAATAATAATGCCCAAATCAATTCAACACGAGGTATTACAAAAAACACATAATGGACATCAAGAAATGAAGAAATGTAAGTGATGAACAAAAAGTTGCATCTTTTGGCACAACATTAATAAAGACATAGACAACATAGCACAACAATGTGCCCTATGTCAGCAGCACCAAAAAGTACAGAGTGCAGAACTCCTGATCCTGCATGAGATTCCAGTAAGGCCATGACAGATAGTGGCCACTGACCTACTTCACATTGAAGGTCTTAACTTTATGCTCACTGTGGACTAATATTTCATAATTGTTAAAGGAGTTCAAAGTCAGAAAGTGATCAAACTGACAAAGTAAATATTTGAAGAACAAGAGATTACAGAGAAAGTGATAAGTAACAATAGTTCACACTTCAGCTCAGTCTATTTCAAGTAATTCATAAAAGAATAGGGCTTCAGTTGAATGGTTTAGCAGAATGTTGAAATCTGCATACAGGAAAGCTGTCTAAAGTGGTTATGACTTGGACATGTATCAACAGCGTAAGTTAACCTATATTACGAGTGCGAGTCTGGGCACACCTTTAGTTCATAGGATTGGCCATATAATGGGGAGCCTAACTTATACTTTAATTAGGGAATGGATCCACAGTTTAAGTTAAATTATAACAAAGTATATATATATATATATATATATATATATATATATATATATATATATATATTTAAATACATTTACGGAATCCTATTTTAATATCAGTTATTTAAATATACTAGCATTTCAGCCCGGCGTTGTCCGGGTGTTTGGAGGTGTATGTTGAGCAAAAGAAAAAAAAAAGCGGTCAATTTCTTTTTTTAACTTTGACCCCTATTATGCCCCTTAAAATTTATTGTTTTGCGCTCAAATAAAGTTATTAAGTTAGATCCATGTCCAAGGGACCTATATCTAAAATTTCGCGTGTTTAGACCCAAAACTGTCGGAGGAGTTTAGTAGAATTCTCAAAGGTCAAATCGTTGAACTTTGACCCCTTAACAGCCGAATTTCTGGCCGAAAACGGATCGCAAAGATTTTCCCAAATCTCAGTAACGTGTATATAAAATTTCGAGTCTGTAGACTTAAAATTGACAGAGTTATTGCGTAGGGAAATGTACACACACACACGTTCACTTTTATAGATATATAGATAGTTTACATCCCATGTCTATGCACATATTTTCAATGCAAGTTTAGAGAAATATCACAGGTCATTTGATCCGCCCATGAGTATAAAAATCTGATTTTCACAAATAAATCGCTGTAATTGTTTTTTTCTTTCCTCTTCTTTAATACATCATGTGCAGCTGTGTGTTAATAATCATAAGTAACTTCTTTTATTAAATTGTTTTTCTTTTTTTTTATCTCCTCTGTAAGAATATCATATACTCACAGCTTTAAAGAATTATTGATTCTTAAGAAATTAGTTCAAGACTGTCCTGAAGAAAATAGATACAAGAGGAAGGATTACCCAAGAGAAAACAATATTGGCACATCACAGCACTTTAAATGTCAACGAGTACAAGATGGAATGTTCTTATAATCTGAGCACAACAATAACTTACCATTTTTTTTTTTTTTTGGCATTGGAATGAAGCTGATGATCTAAAATATACTAAGATGCATTGTGTTGTTGTTTCAATACTTATATGTAGAAATAGTTATTCATTTGCATGTAACATTAAACGAAGTAATTTAGTAGATATTTAAGGAAGTGCACGTATCAGAAGCAGCTGACCTCCACAAATCTAATCCTCCTTGGCCGTCGACGAAGCAGTGGTAACATGGTAGTATCAGAGCTACCTGGATAACAGAGCTTACTTTTCCATTTAAATATGTACGAGTAATTTGTAGTGGCAAAATGTTTATTTTGCTATGTGTATGGATCTGTTCAGTAAGCGACATCATAGCAGCAGCAGACAAAAAACAAAACAAAACAAAAAATAACTTGTAAAGAAAACAATTATTTTCCATATGACTTTAAATAGCAAAATTTTAAGAAACAATGAAAAATTATGTCAATTTTGACAAAAAAAAAATAAATAATAATAGCAGCAGCAGCAGCAGCAGCAGCAGCAGCAGCAAGATGGCTAGAAAGACCTAAAAGAAAAATTATCAACTAGACTTTCACTGGAAGGTTATCAAAAGCGGTGAGGAATACTGAAAATTTGGAAACACTTATTATCACTCAGATTCCAGAGAAGATCTCTTGTTATTACTAGTGGGCAATGTATAAATAGTTATTCATTTGCATGTGACATTAAATGATGTAACCTCCAGCTATGTCTCTATTTATATATTTATCTGTACATAATTCGCTCCCACAGTAATTGACGCATCATTTTGAGTTTGGGAGACACAGCTGCTAGGCATAAGGATGGGTAATATGGGTTATATTTAGAATTAATTTAGTTTTACAGAAAAAAGTGAAGAGAGAATAGGACAGAAGAATAAATAAGAAGCATGAAGAACAGGAAAAAAAAAATAGCAGTAAAAAAGAAAAAAAAAGATGGAATAACATTCAAATGTGAGGGAATTAAAATCGTAAGAAATCTTATAGACTGCTCCATCCATCTCCAAGAACAACAAAAAAATACAATGCAATGACTCGAGCCTCATAAAATAGTCATAAATGGTCATGGAGGATGGAAATACCAAGGACAGAGAGCACTAACCAGACCTCCACTGAAAGAATGCAGAGAGTACTGGGACCTTAGGGAGGTGGACACCCAAATCTCAGAGAAAATCAGTGGTTGTTGCCAATGAGAAATCAATGATAAGTGACTATTGCGATAACACAAACTCGTTTTTAATGGTTATAATATAAAAACGTGGAGAGTACCGGAAATCTTGGGAGATGTGTTGTTACTAAGACTCCAGGGAATACCATTGATTATTATCAGCAAGTAATTATTCATGATGATCTGTGTGAGAACTTCTAGTGACTACTGAATAATAATAATAATAATAATAATAATAATAATAATAATAATAATAATAATAATAAGAAGAAGAAGAAGAAGAAGAAGAAGAAGAAGAAGATTGCTAGGTTGTGGAACAAGAAAACTTCCAGCATGCCAATCATCATAGGTGCGTTTGGCTCAATTCCAGATGATGTTGAGAAACAGCTAAACTCCTTTGTAATCAAGTAAAACATCATTGTACCCCAGAAGTCACTTGTGCTTGGCACAGCAAACATTCTCCGATAGGTGCTTCCCATCTAATTGACCCTTTAACTATGCTTACTAGCTTTGGTGTAAAAAGCCTGCTATTGAATAAAAAAACAAAAAACAAAACAAAACATAAAAAACAAAACAAAACAAAAAATATCACACGAACCTAAGGGAATTGAAATGCTAGAAATTCCACAAAAGAGACACTGCTACCCTCAAATGAAAGCAAAACTAAAAAATACACACACACACACGCACACATTATGTGATCACACCAGTTTTGATACTACATAAAACATTCATGAACGGTCAAAGAGGATGGAAATACCGAGAATGAAGAGTATGATCTGAACGATGAACTAGTACTGAAATCTCAAGAGACTTATTGCAAATCCAAGAGAAGACCAACAGTTGTTGCTCGCAGAAGATGGTAAACGCCTGTATCAATAATGCAACATAGTTTGCAACATTTTTAAAAATAGGTGACAAGTTCCGGAAATATGTGAAGACTTGTTGTCACTCAGGCTCCAGGAGACACAACTTGTTATGATCACTGGTAATGACTTGTGTGAAAGCTTGTGATAACTAAATAATGATAATAATGGCAGTTGTGGGGGCAATGATAATGATGATCATGATTTTTTTTTTTTTTGATCAAAGCTGAATTTGTATTTGAGGAATAGATTCGTTGTTCTTCACGTGTGAACTCTTCTGCATTGAAGTCATGATTGCTTACAGTTTCTGTCGTCTACTCATTAATTTATCTGGGACATTAATAGGCTAAGCATTGACATCAAACATAATTGTTTTGATTATTGCATCTATAATTGATAGGATACTGTATAGATAATCATAAAATAACTTCCTTATGATTGCATTTCTCTCAGTGTGTAATTGGATCATTCCTGCTTTTTCGGTAAAATAAAATCTGAATACAAACACCCTTTCCAATTCGCCATGCACAACAAAAAATAAAAAATGTGACACCAATATTCTATTTATATAATTATAAAACTCAAATGACCTTGTAACGGGTGTTGTAACCCACATCCGGTTTACGACTGCCGGTTGCACATGCGTACATAAACATAAACCCATAACGGCGTAAACAAATAAAAACAAATCGCCATTTATTTATTTTATTCTCCATTTTTTAATAGATCTTTCTTAAAAACATTCATACATTTTCTTCTACACTCCCAACATAAATAAATAACCCCGAAAATATGTTTTTTTTTATTTGTGTTACAAATAATCAATGCAACAATAAAACGTATTGCTTTACTGTGTGCTTTTTCAGCGTCCCAATTGGTTTTTTTTTTCGTATTTAACTCATCCAAATAAACTTCTGCTTTTTTTTTTTTTTACATCGGTCATTTCCGCATTGTCTTAGTTTTATTGACCTTATTATTAATATATAAATTAAATATTTGACCCAATGGGTCATGAATGTTTGTTTAAAATAAATGAAAAAAACTTACATTTTATTTTCATTTTCTATTTAAGAAGCCATTCTTAACATGGGGAGAATGTTCTTTTTAACTATTCTGTACTTTCAACTAACAATTTCATTTAAAAAAGATATATCAAAATTTGAATTTAACTTTAAGTATTATGGTATCTGTTCAGTGCACATTTACCTATAAGTATGGCAAGCCACTTATAATTCAATGGCTGTAAGTTTTTGTTTTTGTTTATCAAAAATAAACAATTATAAACAGAACGACTCATAGACATCTGTCTATATTCTTTTTAATATACTTTCATAGAAATGTTTCTGTTATGTCACAAATTTTTTTTTCTTTATGTCACAAGTGTCATGCTCATACATTAATTCCATAGCTAATATAACATACTGACGCAACGGGTCACGGATAGTCTAGTATATATATAAAAGTGAGAATGTGTGTTAGGACACGTCTCAACCTATATATTTAATGAATTTTTTATCTACAGACTTGAAATTTGGTATATAGGGTATTTAGACACGTGGAAAACTTCTTAATCGGTATACATCAGGGGAAAAAGGGCTCCTAAAGGGTCAAAATTGAAAAATTGGTCCTTGGTGGTCGTCAGATTTTTATCTGTTTGTCAACTGTTTCATGAAGTGTGAGAACACTTTTTAAAGATTGAAGAAAGCTAGTATAATGGTTATTATACTTGACTCACTCTCTTTAGGTTTTAGTTTCGCATATTTTTTACTTCCAAGAAGTGAACTGTTAAGAAAAAAAAGCATAATACTTGCATGCACATGTCTCAGTTTCTTTCCATTTTTTTAAACATTTTTTTAATTAAGTTTTTAAAGGAATTTAACGTTATGTTTAATAATGAGCAATGCAGGGTACATCTTCTAGTATTTATATTTGGGTGCATCTTCTAGTATTTATATTTGGGTGCATCTTCTAGTATTTATATTTGGGTGCATCTTCTAGTATTTATATTTGAGTGCATCTTCTAGTATTTATATTTGGGTACATCTTCTAGTATTTATATTTGGGTACAACTTCTAGTATTTATATTTGGGTGCATCTTCTAGTATTTATATTTGGGTACATCTTCTAGTATTTATATTTGGGTGCATCTTCTAGTATTTATATTTGGGTGCATCTTCTAGTAATTCTATTTGGGTACATCTTCTAGTATTTATATTTGGGTGCATCTTCTAGTAATTCTATTTGGGTACATCTTCTAGTAATTATATTTGGGTGCATCTTCTAGTATTTATACTTGGGTACATCTTCTAGTATTTATACTTGGGTACATCTTCTAGTATTTATATTTGGGTGCATCTTCTAGTATTTATAGTTGGGTGCATCTTCTAGTATTTATATTTGGGTGCATCTTCTAGTATTTATATTTGGGTGCATCTTCTAGTATTTATATTTGGGTGCATCTTCTAGTATTTATATTTGGGTGCATCTTCTAGTATTTATATTTGGGTACATCTTCTAGTATTTATATTTGGGTACAACTTCTAGTATTTATATTTGGGTGCATCTTCTAGTATTTATATTTGGGTACATCTTCTAGTATTTATATTTGGGTGCATCTTCTAGTATTTATATTTGGGTACATCTTCTAGTATTTATATTTGGGTGCATCTTCTAGTATTTATATTTGGGTGCATCTTCTAGTATTTATATTTGGGTGCATCTTCTAGTATTTATATTTGGGTGCATCTTCTAGTATTTATATTTGGGTACATCTTCTAGTATTTATATTTGGGTACATCTTCTAGTATTTATATTTGGGTACATCTAGTATTTATATTTGGGTACATCTTCTAGTATTTATATTTGGGTGCATCTTCTAGTATTTATATTTGGGTGCATCTTCTAGTATTTATATTTGGGTGCATCTTCTTGTATTTATATTTGGGTGCATCTTCTAGTATTTATATTTGGGTGCATCTTCTAGTATTTACATTTGGGTGCATCTTCTAGTATTTACATTTGGGTGCATCTTCTAGTATTTACATTTGGGTGCATCTTCTAGTATTTACATTTGGGTACATCTTCTAGTATTTATATTTGGGTACATCTTCTAGTATTTACATTTGGGTACATCTTCTAGTATTTATATTTGGGTACATCTTCTAGTATTTATATTATGGTACATCTTCTAGTATTTATATTTGGGTACATCTTCTAGTATTTATATTTGGGTACATCTTCTAGTATTTATATTTTGGTACATCTAGTATTTATATTTGGGTACATCTTTTAGTAATTATATTTGGGTACATCTTCTAGTAATTATATTTGGGTACATCTTCTAGTAATTATATTTGGGTACATATTCTAGTAATTATATTTGGGTACATATTCTAGTAATTATATTTGGGTACATATTCTAGTAATTATATTTGGGTACATATTCTAGTAATTATATTTGGGTACATCTTCTAGTAATTATATTTGGGTACATCTTCTAGTAATTATATTTGGGTACATCTTCTAGTTATTTTAATGATATGATCGATGAGTAATGTGAGTCTTTAATACAGGCTTAGATCTGATGACCCCAGTGGAAGATTATATCTGAACAGGGACATGTGTGCAGAACTTTGCTCACATTCAAAAAATGGATAAGAGTGGGTTAGTAGATGAAGAACAGTTGAGATAGCAGCATCAGTTAGCATTCAATTTGAAGCCCTAAAATATTACAAAACTAAATTTATAAATAACACAAGTTCTTGAAGGCGATAAGATAAGATTTACGAAAAGTTATCTGTATTTTATATAAAAAAGCTAGCAGCTATCCGACATTGCCTAGGGTAAAAGTGTAACATATTTCTATTAAAAATTCTCCCCCCTTCTCTCTCCTCCGCCAAGTCCAGACCTCTCTCTGAACATATACATACAAATCTTTATCTAGATCCTTCATGGAACTAGTCGGCGTAAGAGAAATAATTACTTGATCGAAAATCAGAGTTATTTCCCTTTAATTAGTACATAAGATGGCTGGAAAACCGACCCTAATTGATATATTCTGTGCCAGTTTAGGGTCGAAGGATAATATGTATTTGTTTAAATTGTAGATATTATTCATCAAAAGCAACACCAAACAAGAATATATTAACTTTGTGGATCTTTATTTTGTAGTTTTGAACTTTTAGCTGGACACACACCCACACAACTGTCTCTTATATAAAAAAGTACATTGGCTGTTGTGTTATGTACATAGAACAGCGCCATTGCTATCTATTATAAGGTAAATTACATATGTATTTCGTTTCTCTATCAAATTTACATGACACGCATGCATAAACGAGCAGTCAATTAGTATTACTGTATATTGATATACTATAGTACAAACATGTACCTTTGTGTCTTTAACGTTGAATAATATGACAAATATGACTGAACGTGGATTCCATGGGCAGAGCTTCTTTCTTGGAGCTGCGCGCCTATGGAGTTGTCTTCCGTTTTCCTGCTTTCCATCTGACTACAATATGGTTGTCTTCAAGTCTAACGTAAACAAGTTTTTGATGAGCTGTTCCATATAAGTTAACAAATTTACTGAATTTCCATTACTAACGATTACTATATTGTCCAATTTCTACTTACACTCTTTAACCCTTATCCTCGAGTGGTCTCTTGGCCTTGATAAGTGGTGATGCCTATGTAAAAAAAAAGGCATGTGCCAGGTATTCTCTCTCTCTCTCTCTCTCGTTTGCTCTCTCTTTCTCCCCCTCACAAAATTTGTAATTGCGACATAATCATAAATCATTTTGCAATTTTATACTTTTGTCTTCTTGTTAAAAAAATCTTTTTTGTACAAGGGAGTCACTGCTTATCAAGGCCACTCGAGGCCAAGTGCTAATGAGTGTCAGATGATCGGTAGTGATGTAAATTGAGTAGAATTTCATTTGGATAACATTACAATATGGTAAAGATATATGTAGTGTATTCATGCTCTCTTTCTCTGTCTCTCTCTCTCTTTCTCTCTCTGTCTCTCTCTCTCTGCCTCTCTCTCTCTCTGCCTCTCTCTCACTTTTTGTGCGTGTATCTCTCTTATAGATTTACTAAGGAAGACAGAATCACAAATCATTTGCAATGTTATACTTTTGCTTCCATTTAACTTTAAATAATACTAGCAGGGGCGCCCGACGTTGCTCGGTTATAAAATATGCTTACATATGATATTTTAACTCATACAGATTTCCTATATATTATAGTCAATTCTCTATCGATTATTATACATTAGGTTGTACCTAATATACAGTAGCGATTTCAAAAGTAAAAAAAATATATATAACTTTGGTGCCGAATCGAAATTAAACCCAAATATATAAGACGCCAGCCTTAGTCGTTACCATTTGAGCTATGGTCAGTTGGATAATTAAGAGCTAAAAATAAACTAACGTTAACGTATAAATGAACACATATTTTTAATTTTATTTTTTTATTCAATTTTCACCCCAAACAAGGCACAGTGCCACTTTGAAGTAGGGGGCTACTATTGGGGGCATAAGTTGCAGGGATATTATGAAGGGAGATGAGTAGAAAGATGTCTGTTTACATTACACTTGAACTTCTGCATGTCAGTACAGTTGGGAAAGCAGAATCCCGGTAGGGAGTTCCAAAGTTTAGCAGTTCTGGGGAAGAAACTATTGGAGTAGAAGGCTTTCTTACACCTAGGGATCTCTACTGTGTAGGGGTAGGATTTAACTGCTTGTTGGGTTTATAGAGGGTATTTACGTCGAGGGGGTACAAGTACTTGTAGTTTGTCAGAGCAATCACTATTAGAACAGGCAGAGGGATGCATATCCAGGAACACTGTCGTAATCCAGGAACTTGCAGTAACTGCGAGAGATGAATGGACGTAGCATCAAGTTGGAACAAAGGTCCATGCATTCAAGGACACTGTTGCTTAACTAAGATCTGCAGCACCTGACTTGATTGAACCAAACGAATGACACTAAACAAATTCACATCTCAACAATATGGATTTTCTCGTTTAAAGTTTATTGTTCACATCAGCTGTAATTAGAAGATATGGGTCACAATGATAAATATTATCCTTAATATTATTATAAGACAAAAACGCAGGATACTCATATGTTTTGCTCGCCTTTCCATAGAGTTTATAAGTGCATGAGACCGCAAATTATTTAACTTTTCTTGGTTTCGTTTGACTTAAAATAAAATTACGATATGATAAAAAGGTATACGTAGTCTATTCATACTTTCTCAAGTTTTACAGATTGCAGAGATTCTAGTGATGACCTTGTGTAAACTCCTAGTGAGTATTGAATAATCATCTATATATTAATACGATAGCGTGTGTTAATTTTCTCTGTCATGCTTACGTCCAGGTCATTTAATTGTTATGTACTTCCATTTCTTATCATAAATAATTTTACCAAAAATTCTTCATAAGTTTTGGTTTCGGTTATAACTGATGGCAATCTAGTAATTTATTTATTTTATAAATAATTTTATCAAGAATTCTCATAAGTTTTGGTTTCGATTATGGCTGAAGGAACTCAAGTTAAATAAATAAATATATATAAAGTTATAAAATATATATGGCGATTAAGCTACACTGAATATTCCGCATTTCGCCATATATATTTTATAACTAACTAGCTCTACCTACGTATTGAGCACTTTTTAAGTAAATACTTAGTTTACACATAAATTTATACTTTCGTATATTAATTTTATGTGAGTAGATGAAGTATATATATATATATATATATATATGAGGGGCGTGCAATAAGTAATGCCTCTGACCCACTTCCACTTGTCTGATCTAGCTTAAATTTTGCATGTGCAATGATTTATATCTCTACGAGTTATGTGGCAAATTACAGCTCAAAATAAGTGTGGTTTCTGTTTTACAGGTGTTTGAACTGAGTCAGGTATGAAATGGAGCCTGTTGAATATCAAGCAGTGATCCGGTTTTTGTATTTGAAAGGACGCACACCACAGGAGACTTTTTATGAAATGAAAGAAACTTATGGTGGTAATGCCCCATCATATGACCTTGTAAAACGCTGGCATCGTGAATTCAAACATGACCGGAAGTCTGTGGAAACAGACCTGGTCGCCCCCCCCCTATTTGGCCGTTGATGAGGCATCTGTCCGTCAAGTTGAGGCTGCCATTTTGAAAGATCGGCACATTATTATTCGCCAAATAGCCCAAGATGTCAAGATTAGTACAGGGTCTGTGGAAACTATCATTCATGACCATTTGCATATGCATAAGGTGTCTGCCAGATGGATTCCCAGGTTGCTCACACCATTCCAGAAGTGAGAATGCGTTGAGTGCTCGAGGATGAATTTGGAGATGTGCCAAGAAGATGAGGCAAAGTTTTTCAAAAGACTGATTACACAGGATGAAACCTCGGTCCATCACTATGATCCAGAGTCCAAAGCTCATTCAATGCAGTGGAAGCACTTGGACTCACCACCTCCAAAGAAGGCAAGGGTGCAGCCCTTCGCTGGCAAGGTCATGCTCACAGTCTTCTGGGACCAGGACGGAGTAGTGATGACAGATTTCCTGGCAAAGGGTACTACAATTACAGGAGCCTATTATGCTTCACTTTTGAGGAAATTAAGGGAAGCTATCAAAATCAAGAAGCGGGGCAAGATCAGCAAAGGTACCCTCCTCCTGCAGGACAACGCTCTGGTCCACAACTCGCATGTTGCCAGATCAGAAGCATGGGCGTGTGGTTATGAAATCCTTCCCCATCCTACCTACTCTTATGACCTTGCACCCTCTGACTTTCACCTCTTCCCAGCCATGAAGTTGTTTTTGAAAGGAAAGAATTTCCCAGATGATGCAGCCTTGATTTCTGAAGTCATGTCGTGGTTGGAGGACCAACCTGGGGTGTCCTACAAAAACGGTCTCCAGAGCTGCATCAAACGATGGGGGAAGTGCATAACTCTGGGTGGTTCCTATGTAGAGAAAGACTAATAACTGTGTCAAGTTTCATTGCTCTACTGTAATAAGTGGGTCAGGGGCATTACTTATTGCACGCCTCTCGTGTGTGTGTATATATATATATATACATACATACTTTTTGCCCTAGTTGTCTCCATCTTTAAGAAGGGAGACAAGGCAAACTGTGGGAACTACCGGGGCATTTCTCTCCTCTCTACCACAGGGAAAGCCCTAGCTCGGGTTTTGGCCAACAGGCTTACACCCCTTGCAGAAACCATCCTTCCCGAGTCCCAAAGTGGCTTTCGACCAAATAGAGGCACGATGGACATGATCTTCACTGCTCGTCAACTCCAAGAAAAGTGCAGGGAGCAAAATTTACCATTATACATGGCTTTTATAGACCTTACTAAAGCCTTTGACTCTGTGAACCGTCAAGCCCTTTGGCTGGTTCTTGCAAGGTTTGGATGCCCAGAGAGGTACATTCGGGTACTGAGACTGCTGCATGACAATATGTCAGCTACAGTCCTCAGTAGTAGTGGAGATGAAACAGAGCCCTTCAGGGTCGACACGGGAGTGAAACAGGGATGTGTCATTGCCCCAACCCTGTTCTCCATCTTCATTACTGCTATCCTCCATCTTACGGACAAACATCTTCCCCATGGAGTTCGGATTATGTACAGAACCGACGGCCGACTTTTTAACATCAACAGATTTAGGGCCAAAGGTCGAACGAACACCATATCCATTATGGAGCTACAGTATGCAGACGATAACGCCCTTGTAGCCCTCTCAGAAGGGGACCTACAGTGGACACTGGTTGCCTTCACGAGGGCGTACAAACAGCTAGGACTAACAATTAATATAAAAAAAACCCAAATCCTCCATCAATCACCACCAAACAGTACTCCAGTCTCACCCCCAAACATCTCCATTGACAACGCTAGACTGGAAAATGTGGACCACTTCCCATACCTAGGCAGCATCCTATCATCAAAAGCCAACATAGATGATGAAATACAACACCGTCTCAGCTGTGCCAGTGGGGCTTTCTCAAGGCTAAGGAAGAGAGTATTTGAGAACCGTGACCTTCTGGCAAAGACCAAAATCATGGTATATAAAGCTGTCTTGCTGCCCACTCTTCTCTATGGATTGGAGACCTGGACCACATACAGGAGGCACGTAAAAACCCTGGAGACGTACCACCAAAGATGCCTCCGAAAAATCCTCAGAATTAGTTGGAAGGACCGACGCACCAACACCAGCGTCCTGAGTGAGGCTGACATTCCCACTATCACCGCTACTGTTGCTCAACGCCAGCTCAGATGGACTGGTCATGTTGTCCGAATGCCGGATCTCCGCCTCCCAAAACAGATTTTCTACTCTCAGCTTGTTGAGGGAAAGCGTGCCCAGGGTGGCCAAAAGATGAGGTATAAGGACAACATCAAAGCAAATCTAAAGCGGTTTCACATGGACCTTAAGACATGGGAGGACGTGGCTGGGAGCAGGTTGGCATGGAGGAGCGCTGTCCACAAAGGTGCTGCGCTTTATAGTAGTGACCTAAATAAAGCTGCTGAGGATAGGCGCAAGCACAGAAAGGACAGATTATTAACCAGACACACCCAACCCCACCCCACCACCACTACCTTTATCTGCCCAAATTGCACAAGACAAATTGGGTCTAGGATTGGGCTCTATGCTCACCTGAGGACCCACAGAAGCCACAACGGAGGACAGTCTTACTCGGACACGAGTGACCGCCGATGATGATGACATACATACACACACACACATACATGTTTTTCATAAGTTTTTATTTCGGTTTCAATCCAACTTAATGCACCCAAGTCATATGGATATATTTTTGAAATCGCAACTTTATAATATATAAAAATCGACGGAACATTAACTCTATAATAATATGTACGAAATGTGCAAGAATTAAAATATCATATTTAAGCGTACTTTATGACCCGGCTTTGCCGGGCGTTCATATTAGCTTAGATCGATACTTTTGCAGTTTTAATAAAAAAGCTACAATAATATCAGAGCGTCTCCATTTACACCGAACATCTACAGAATGCCAACATCAATATATTACATATGAATGAGTCTCCTGTGGAATTTCCACAGGTCCCGCTAGTAACAATAATAATCATAAGAAGAAGAAGAAATCTTATAAACTCTGCATCCCAACCCTCAAAAATGGTATCAGCAGCCTTGACTAATACTATACAAGATAGGCATGAAGAGACAAGGCAGATTGAAGAATCAAGGAGGGAGAGCACTAACCAGCCCTCCACTGGATGAATGCGAAGAATATTGGAACCTTGGAAAGGCTTATTGTCACCCAAATTCCAGTGGAAACTAATATTTGCTGCTACTGTGAAGTCAATGGCATGTGGCTGTTGCGATAAAGCAAAGTTATTTTCGATAGCCATCTAAAAAACATGGAGAATACTGGAAATCTGGGGAGACTTGTTTCCACTCTTACTCCGGGGTTAATTTCTGATGATACGAAATGTAAGACCTAGTAATGAGTACAAATAATAATAAACAAACGCTAACCTGCCACAGATAGTTTGAAAGAACAAATCATTTAAGAAAAACATCACACAAACCTAAGGAAATTGTAACCACCAGAAATCTCATAAACAGACATTGCTCTTCTTCCCTCAGAATAACTGAAACTGCAAAGACGTCATAACTCGGGGATTTGCTGCTAATAACTTTGCACTTGTTCGTCTTCATTGCTTGTTATTTGAGAGAAAACCATCTTTTCTCCTTTTCTAGGAATTGGCTCTCCAGGATTTATCACTGCACATGGAAATCAGATTATTCTGCCTTGATTCCGTTTTTAACATTTGGATGGTCCTATCAAAAGAATTATAGAATATCTACTGGCCAAGGCCCAATATTCTTCACTTGTCTCTGATAAGATATTTGTCAACAAACTATCACAATGGTGGCACACGCTTCTAACTGACAAAATATTCCTTGTTGCATGCGTATGGAGATAATTCTCCATATTATGAATTTTCCTCTCAACTATTTGGAGTTCTTTATGCCAACGAATGTCTGTTTGATTCTACAATACCTTTCTCGGGGGTATTAGTACATAATTTGATTACAATAGATCTAATAGGATTCAAACTTGATATAGTCGATTTCATAGTCTGTTATGGTATCCATTACGTCAATCCTGCACCAAACTAGACCAAGCTAAAGTTTAACCCTACTTTACCATGGTACATACAGTGGCACCATTGTAGCATCAGAGCTATGTCATCTCGAATTCTGGTTCCTTGTAGGGATATCCGTGGTGGACAGGTTTGGCACCAAGTGGTATTAAGATCATAACCTGTATAACAAAATTCTATACTACACCTTTCAGGTCTAGACAATTCCTTGAATAAATAATTTTTAAATTTTGTGTCTTTTGGTGTGTTTTGCTTCTAATTCTTCCACAGAACCTGCTACACTGACTAGATAAACAACAGCATCCTCTAAATTTTAACCTTGCCTCACCATGTTAGGGACGGTGGCAGTGTGGTAGAGTCAGAGCTATACCATTTGAAACTCTGGTTCCTGGTAGGAATACTCATCGTGGAAAGATGTGCTACCAAGCAGTATTGGGGCCACAACCCAGTTTACAGGACTTTGGTAAAAATCCAGAAGAAGTCGGCATCAAGAATCATCTCTGTCTCTGCATGTGGCAAGCAAAGATATGTGGAATATGGAATTGTAAAACAATAGAGTGAAGTAACAATGTTGCTTCTGCACCATCCCTTTGTGTGTTCTGCATATAAACCTTCTCTGAAGTTGCACGCAACCACCACGTTTTGCTGTTCTTGTTGTTGAGGATAAAAACCCGCAATCATGCAAGTTAATGAATGCCGGGGACAAGTGCGACTCGCTTAACAAACTAACGAAAGTTAGACAGAGCATCGGCATTATTCATGATTTTTAGTATTTTTGCAACATGATGTCATTATGATATCCTGCATTAGTATGATTGTCTCCCTTTGCAGACACGCTAACATTATTAATTATAGAATTCCCATACGCGGATGCAGAATTCAGATGAAAGGCTTATGATAAAAAAAAAAAGTATTGTTGAAATATCTTTACTCCCCTGATGAGAGCTAGTGTCTCTTTGTTGGTTTGGAAATAATTGGATTCTGATTTTGAGAACCATCGAAATGTGAATAATATGTGCCATTCAGTGTCATCCGCTATGTCTAATTTTACGCGTTGATAAATAGGCCAACGAACCACTCTATCGATGATATATACATATGGCATAATCATTTTGCTACGTCAGTTCTCATTAGGTCACTGAAGTTAAGCAGTGTTGAGCCTGGCCAGCAGCTGATTGGTAGCTATTTCGGAATACCAGTAGCCGTATGTGAGAGGATAATGAGAATACCTCGCTTGGAAAAAGTAAATGTTTTCAAAATCATCTCCCCTGACCAGTGATGTGCAGAGGTCTGATGATGCTCGGAACAACTTTGTGATTAAATTAAATATAAGTCCTAGCACTGAAAAATTTTATTGTAACATAACACGCATGTGCATATGCAAATGCATGAGAAGTGATGTCACCGGTGGTGGAAAAAAGACAAAGATCTCGTGAGAGACAGGATAACGTTCGAGATCTCGTGGATGACTTCACGACTGTACCAATGAGGGAATAAATGTTGTTGCTACCAAAAACAAGCGAGTTGAAGTTATTTCCTATTCTTTGTCTTGGTCTCCTTTGTAACTGAAACTATACACAACGTGTGTGGGTCTGTAGACAACGTTGCATTATGATAGATTGGTTGAATATGATTGGATGCCTCTTTGCCAATCTGGATACCTGGAGCCATTCTGCCCCCCCCCCTTTCTCTATATGCCATTGCCCCTGACCAGGATATACATTCGGCTTATGGGGAACAGATTGTGAAATATCCTCTAGAATTTACATTCTTCTAGCCTTGTGCTGATAAATTTTCCATTATCTGATAGATTTTTTGTTTAAACAAATGATAAAGTAATTTCTGGAGAGTTTTTTTTTCTTATTCAAAATATTGCGAAAGTCCATTGGTCTATTTTGTGATTTTTAATGTTTTGACTATGGATTCTTTATATAGAATTCCTCAAATTAATAACCTTCTGTTCTAGATGAAGTGCACAAACAGATCTGTTGATTACAACCTTTCTTCTTCTCTGCAATTTCTCTCTCACAAACGTGATGTTATTAGTCTCAGTCTTTCCTGTGAATATTATCATGTCATGTGTTCCTCAGAATTGTCTGATTTATTTTCTATTTCCTTTGTTGTAACTCACTTGATCTTGTAGGGGAATTTGGGAAAAGAACACTGGTTCATAGCGACACCGAAGAGTGACTCCCCTTGAGACAAAGGGGTACAGAGATGTTTCAGCCTTAACAAGAAATGTAAGGTTTGACCCCGGGGTGAAACTATGCCCCACTATGAGATAAAGTAGGACTTTAACCATTTTTAAGTGAGAACCAAATTATTGTTGTTCTGTATTTGTGATGTTATATGACTTTCATGTTTGTCAATTATTATTAAAATGTGTATTTATGTACTTGTGAACTATCTGCGTTTGTTAAGTATTTATGTCTGTAAGCATTTCTAGTTTCAGTGATTCAACAAAATACGAGACCCCTAACTCTTACAACAGTCTAATGGTCTCCATCCATCAATTCGCTGTTTTTTTTTTATATCTCATTTTAATACAGGTTTCTATTCCAGTTGCTTCTTTCCGAGAACTGCAGGCTTGTGGAACTTTCTGCCTACTGACTGATTTACTCCTACCTATAACCTTGTTTTTCTTTTAAACTAAGGTCAGTAGGCATCTCCTGTCTTACCGATAATCATATTCGTTCTTGTTAGCTCCTTACATCAAATGGTTTCATGCCGTGTCTTAAGCAATTTCCATTTAAAAAACTTATCTTTTGTAAATATGAATTATTATACTAATATAGAACCTTTAAGAAGGATCATCGCCAAATCGAGACTGAAAATACACTTATATATAATTAAAGTATTAAAATTTCCACCAACTCAATTGATTTTTTCATTTTTCAATTAAGATTTGAGTTGCTTGAAGCAGAAAGTCTCAAACCAATAAACAGCCATTTCTTTTGTAACTGTGAATGATCAGCGTAATGTTCTTAACAAAATACCATTTCCATTAAATAGTTTCATATTTTCTTTCATATCCTAAATAAAGAATCGTCTTCCTTTTCTCTCTAGGGATTAAGTGAATTTCCATAAATAAATTGGTTCAATCTTCAATCGAGATAACACATTCATAAACAAGACAACCCTTTCATATATAATAATTATTTCATGCATATATATATACATATATATATATATATATATATATATATATATATATATATATGCTCCCTATCTTAGGTTGAGCACATTGGGAAGTGATATAAAAATTACCATTAGCATATCAAACGATGTTCTTTGTGTATACAAGTTGAGCTTAGGTATTTGGACAATGTTAAAACATTGTTAATGCACTGTCTGCATAGTAACAGCCGTATAGTGCAACGGTTAGAAGATCCGACCGCTGTTTCGATCCTGGCTTGAGGTAGTTGCTTGTCTATAGCCGCACTGTGAAACAACAAAACAGTACTGTGTGTGTGTGTATACTAGCAATCGGTGCCCGGCGTTGCCCAGGTGTTTTGAAGTGTATGCTGAGAAAAAAAAAAAAAAGGTCAATTTTTTTAAACTTTGACCCCTATTATGACCTCTTAACATTTATTGTTTAGGGATCAAGTAAAGTTAATAAGTTAGATCCATGTCCAAGGAATCTATATATAAAATATCACGTGTTTAGACCCTTAATTGTAGGAGGAGTTTGGTAGAGTTCTCAAAGGTCAAATTGTTGAATATTGACCACTTAATCGCCAAATTTCTGTCGAAAACATATCACATCGATTTTTCCAAATCTCAGTACCCTGTATATCAAATTTCGAATCTGTAGGCTTAAAATTGACAGAGTTTTAGCGTAAGGAAATGCACACAGACGCACAGACACACACAGACACTATCACATATATATATATATAAACATAAACATCATATATATAAGGATAATAGTACGCCATATATATAACAAAAGACCATTATTTACTGAAGTGAAAGGAAAACCCGGGGGAACTTTACCCAAAAATAAATCTATATTTTTTTGTGTGTATTGATAGTCTTATCAACACCCCTTTTTTCTATTTATTTAAAAAGAAAATACAACTTTGTTATTTATGAGTCGTGGAATTGCATTCATCTACAAAAGATCTAGCTAATGTGCATATTTTTTATCGTTTTTAATTAATTCCCTATTAGTTTTATTAGTTTCTTATATATATATAAGTATTTTTAAATTTTATCTTTCTAGCTTTAAAAAAAAGTTTTAAAATTTTATCAGCCGGCATAATTTATTTTTAAATATTGAAAAATTTCAGGAAAATTAATTTTTGCTAGATTTTCAAAACATTGTTTTCGTGTTGTGTGTACGTGTCTGCGGCTAGCACCAGAATGGCGGCCGTGATGTCGTAGGTTGGATTGTTAGATTGTGTAAGTTTCGTATTTTTTTAATTTGTAAATAACAAGTTATGAAAAAATTAAACCCTTCCAAGATGGACAATAAATAAAGCCATAATATTTTATGGTAAAGGTAAGAGCGTAGGAACCATAGTTTTTTAGGAGATGTGATTATTGGATTAACCAATCAGAAATCGTCTGTGGCACACACATCTCTGTTTATATATATATATATATATATATATATATATATATATGATTATTTCATGTATACGCGTATAATATTTGAGGCAAAATAATAAATTGTGTATAGATTTTCAGTATTTACTTCAACAGTACTTACTAAATGAGTAGAGCTTAGTAGTAGTAGTATATATATATATGTTTATGGCAATTAATCTACACAGAGGTGTCTGCATTTCATCCCTGCAGGGAATCATCAGCCTGACGATTCCCTATAGGGATAAAATACGAACACCTCTGTGTAGCTTAATTGCCATAAATATATTATTCACACACACACACATATATATATATATATATATATATATATATATATATGTATATATATATGAGAGAGAACGCATTTATCACAAGTTAGGTTCTACAAGAACTAAGATAATGTGTTTTATTAAAAACTATACAGTACCTGTTGGATGTACCCAGATTTCATAACCATATTGATGAAATCTAGGTACACCCAACAGACACTGCAATGAATAGTTTTTGATAAAATATAGTGTCTTTTGGGTGTAATCAAGTTTCATTAATATGGTCATGAAACTCGACAGACATTGTAATAATGTATGTGTCCAATCGGCCACATTCACATGCAAATAACAGATAATAAATGGGGGTTTCAATGAATATGATACGGTAAGTTAACCAGCTATCATCAGATGAACATTCCTTCCACTGCTATAATGAACTGACTACCAAGATTTGCAAAGAAATACATATTTTAAAGTTGTAACTAAATATCTTTGAAATAGAAATCCAAACTAGACAAAAAACACTTAAAATCAAACATTCTAACTGAAAATAGTATAGAGAAACATTTCCATCTTGTATTTTTTAAGGCAAAAATGTAAGATGTGTTACGAATCCTAATACAGGCAAACCCTCTAAAATGTCATACATGGAATCATTAAGAAAATTTACAATACTTTCTGCAATCTAATCATATTTGGCACAAATAAACTTCAGTCTATATGCCTGACTTGTCCACCAAGTTTTAGTCAGGAATGTCAACAGTCTTTGTTTTATTATCGTTGTTCAATGATATGAGACATTTGTTTGGTTGTTTTAAGACATATCTATATTTTTGGGGGGAGAGGGATACTAAATACTGAATCTGGTTATTTTGGTAAAATTTTTTATGCTTCAAGTCTTATATATTTTCAAATATTTATTTATAGTGTTTGCTTTGGTTATTTTTTAGATGAAATTTATTTTGGGCTTTGCAGAACATGATCGCGTTTTGCAAAGATGAAAGGAAACTGTAATAACATAGCCTGCATCTTCAGACAGCCTGATCTAAACCGGCATTTTAGTGATTGTCTCAGTAGTAGGTGTGATCCTGAATCAGGTTCACATTTACAGGACCTTAATTTCCCACCCTGGATTTTATTTGTGGGATTATTTAAAAAAAAAAAAAATGGTATCTATGATAATTCACACATTATTCCTGAACTGAAGGGAACTAACACAGCCAAAATGTATACTGCAGTGTCAGTGAGGATTGTGTTAGAATTATTGACAGTCGTATCCAAAGGTGCTTACACTAAATGACAATAAAACAAAGACTGTTGGACTTTCATGATTTGGACATGGTGGACAATTCAGGCAAATATTGAAGTCTTTGTACCAAATATGGTTGGTTTTTTGAATTTTATTAACGATTCCCAAAAAAAAAATCATGCTGTGTGGATGGAGATGAACAAACGTAAAAAAATAAGATCGATGGGGTATAGACAGTTCATCTAGTATATTTACTTGAGTCACGGTTCGACTATGTTCTCTTTTTTAATGAATAACGTCATTCTTTTGTTAGTTCATCATTTAAGGAGTTTCGCCAGTGTCTTACACTTGTTTCAGTGGATGGGTATTTATCTCTACCCAATGGTACGAAATGTGACAAGGGTCAGAGAGTGGGATTGAAGAGTCAGCACCCTCGAAGGGGGAGAGGAAGGCATTTAGAACTGCGAAACATACCTTAATAGCCCTGTCGGCATCCCCTGGTAGAGGCGCCTCAGGTAATAAGCAATAAACTAACCCCTTCTCAAAGAGAGAAGGCAAAGTCTAGGAGGGTGAGCCTGCTAGAATTGCACAGAGCCAGCACCATACCATAATCAACAGGGAAAAAGAACATTTCAGAAATTATACTGTTGATTTTGGTGCTGAGGAAACAATTACGTGTTGATGTCATCCAGTGTGCACGAAGATAAAACGATGACAAGCAAGATCCAAAGTTTTTTGGGCCTCCCTCCCACCACCCACACACATAAATACAAATTTAAAAGGGTAACCATGATTAAAGATGCTGGCCGAGAGAAAAATCATTTAAAATTTCCAATAGAGACGAGATGGACCAGCCAACCTCACCATTCTTTTTGAGTGGGCCTTGTGCCTAAGTTTTTTGTTCATTTTCCCTATTGTATTTTTTTCCTGTGAATAAAATTTTAATACCTCAAAGTGTAGTATCTGTTTCGATGCTACTCTTAAGGTAATTTGTCTCGGTCAATAGAGGGGAAACCCTCTATACCGATACAATTATTATTTTTGGTCTCAACCAGAGTGTCCCTTTTGCCATTCTTTCGGAGAGCTGGTTTTTCCCTACGCATAAAAAATGACTTTGTGTCACATTTTGCTTTCGTGGGGAAGCAAATAAATACTAATAGTTGATCGATCGATCGATAGATAGATAGATAGATAAATAGATAGGCTTTTGTCTCTAAGTAGATAAAATCAAAACCTACTTTATTCAATTAACGATGGTATTTTTTGCTGTCTCTGCTAATAATTTATGAACTCATCCATCGATGCTGTACAATAATTTATACGCAGTGTTGGTTTTAATTGACACCTCCCATTGGCAGCCGATGAACAAGCAAAAAAAAAAAAAAAAATGTCGTTAATGTAAAATAAAAATAATAAATAAAAACAGTAGAAGCAAAAAAAAAAAAAAGCTGACATTATTTTTCCTTGTCTTTAATTAATCTATTTTTTATTCACACTTGTTTTCATTCATTCTATTTTTTGCTGTTTTCTTTTTACACTTGCCTCCGTTTTGAGTTAGTTTTTATGATTTAATTTCCAGCCGTGTTATTTCTTTTTCTTTTCTTGCTTACAAATATACATTTTTGTCCGCTGTTGATTTGAATTTGTTTTGTTTTTTCTTTTTCGTTTTCGTCTTGTGTTTCCATTAGCTACTACTGATAGGATATAGGAAATGTTTTCTGACTATTAAAATAAATGGTAAGGTTTCAATCTACAAGGTGGAACGATAAAAGTGTCACCCTACAAAAAAACATTTTATTTTAAAACTTTTATTGAAAAAAAAAAAAATCAATTCAGGTAATTTGGTTACGTAGTAGAGCTGACATCTATTTAGTGTAGCCACCTGCAGCCTCAAATACCGCCTCGATATAGGTCCGGAACTGGGAGCATGCCTTTTCTACAAACGTCGGCGGGAACTTTGCGAATACTCAGCTGATAGCAGTGATCAGGCTGGCTTTGGTGTTCTGGGAGATTCTCGATGTACAACCAACTGAAATAGTCCAGCGGGTTCAGGTTGGGGGGGGGGGAGGTGGGGCCAGTGATAAAAGGGTACAAAGTTATAGCACTCCTTCTGAAGCTAAATCTGGGTCTCTTTAGACTTGTGCCACACCCAGGGTCTGCCAGAAGCCACCTAATTGCACATCCAGGTACACTTTGGCGTAGACTTTTAAGCAAATTTCAAAGATGTGAGGTGGCATGATGTGGCCCTCACTTGAAACCACATCAAAGACTATAACCGTGGCCAGAAACTTTGCTTTCATCACCCAGGGTACATTCCCATTATTCGTGCCAATCCAGCAATGCATTTTAAGAGTACTGGCAATGGTCCTGTTGTCATAACTTGGATTGATAGAGAACATGAGTTATACAGTGGCGCATCTCGGATATCGCTCGTTGAACAGTGTGTCACTTTCAGACATGATAGAAGGCCCCTATCGCTCTTGGGATTTGTACACAACTGGCCAACTAGTAGATGGTTTGCAATAAAAAAAAGCAAACCAGTTTTCATCAAGCGGAAATGGGATCATGTTGTCTTTTCTAGGGCGACAATTTTATTGTTCCACCCTGTACACTTATTGCTGGTCTATAAATGAAATTATATAAACACAGAAAAACCCTATGTAGAGTAATCAATATTTCGATGATGTTACTCGTTTTGTGAAGGTTTCAACAATGTCTTAAAATGATTCAAGGAAAAGGTAATATATATATATATATATATGTATGTATGTATGTATGTATGTATGTATGTTAAACTAGCAGGGCCCGTGTACCGGCGTTGCCCGGTGGAAATATGACAAAGCTAAAAGAGCTATGCCTCTCTCTCCCCCTGAAAACGAAATACCTGTTGATTATTTAGTGCATTATTGTATGCGAGCCAGGTAAATTACTGACTATGGAAAAATAGCTACAAAATATTGACACAGGACACAAGCAGATAGTGGTGGTTGCTAGTGGTAATCATTCTCGGCTCAAGAAAATTGTGGGCACTGATAGCCGTGGTCAAAATGAAAGCATCCAAATTCCACTGTCTTGCATTGTCTGGCAGTAGCAGCTAGCAGAGTCCACTGCTGTCATAGTTGGCGATTTTTTGTTTTAGGGTGGTTACTTGTGTTAAAACTGTCACTGTTGGTGCATGGTGGTGAGTATCGTGCACTGTCATCTAGTGGCGGTTTTGACTTATCAGCGGTAACTGGGAGATAGTTATTTTTTAAGTGTGGTTACTGTATGTTATTGCTGTATTGGAGGCAGTTATTTGTGGGCACTGGCCTTTAATAATTCTTTGTCACAGTCATGACCAACATAGATTTTGTTGCGTTGATGTTGATGTTATATCATCGCATGTGTTTTTTTAGTATTGGATATACATAAGTGACTTTAAAACAGGCATCTATAAATGTGTTGTATTCTATATAATACATCTATGGACTTCTGTCTTGCAGAACAAAAGTCCAGTGAATGTAAAAATAAGGCAGCATAACAAGGAACAAGTAAAAAGACAATGCCTAAAACATGAAAAAGACAGGACTTTGATTATAAATATATGCAATTGTCACTGCTGATTTACGCGTTTTAAAGTGGGCTAGTTTTCATGAGAGATGGACATACAAGATTATAGGTTATCTTTTCTGCACCCTCTCTCTTGCAGATATGATGTCGCTAGTTTCAGTCTTTTCCATAAATACTATTATGCCATATGCCTTTCAGAATTATCTGATCTATTCCTAGCTTCCTTTTTTCAAGCTTGTTTGATTCGTTGGTCTAGTGGTTTCCACCAATTCTCTGTTTTGGTATCTCATTGTAATATAGCTTCCTATTCTAGTATCTTCTTTCCAAGAACTGCAGTCTTATGGAACTCTCTTCCTGGTGACAGTTTTCCTTCTACCTATAGCTTTGGTCTTTTCAAAACTAATGTCAATAGGCATCTGCTGTATTTTGCGATAATCATCTTTCTTTCTTGTTAGCTCCTTAGATCAAGTAGTTTCATGCCTTGTCTAGAGCGATCTCCATAAAAATATTAACTAGAAGAATACCAGTCTCAGGACGCGTAAAAGGAACAACTTTTGTGCCTATTTTATGTTTCCATACGAAGATTAAAATCAAGATCTAATTGTAATAAACCTTATTCTTAGTATTGTTATTCCCATTTTGATCAAAATCCATTACATGATTTTTATTCTAGAAAATGTCTAAAACTTAAGGCTTAAACATTCTGAAGAAGAAATTGAAATTCATGGAATCTTACTTAATTGGTGTCTAATGACTATGGATAAAATTCAATGCAAATCTGATATTTGAATTTTTAAACGGGAGGTTCTGATCATATTATGCCCTCTGAAAACCCTTTAAAATACCTCTAAGGAAATTTAGAGTAAATGAATTAACTGATCTCTAATATCTATGATTAAAATTTTTCCTGAAGTATTTGAACTTTAATGAAGAGCTTCCATTCCCTTTTTCCATGTTTGAATAAAACTAAATTAAACCAAATATAACTTACATTTGGCCCTCCTACACATATGAGTGGTATGTTCCAAAATTCCAAATTATCGGTTCTTTAGTTTAGGAATGAATGCTATACATACAAATATATAAGCGTATATACTTACATAACTTTATCTAAATATAAGGCTTTCCGTCACAAAAAGTCTTACTTTCATAAATAAAGGCTTGATAAGGATGTGAATAAGTCACTTTTATTCACATAAAAAATACACAATAAAATATGCCATAGAATGTTGTATATAGAGACTTCAGCTCGTGAATAATGTTCCTAATTCAAGAGGATTTAAGATTCGTCTTATGCGAACTCTCCCGCGTTGAAGTCACGATTGTTTATAGTTTCTGTAGCCCATTTATTAAGTTATCTCATACCGTCTGGGGCATAAATAGGCCAAAGATTGACATTCAATATAATTGGTAGGATAATGCATATTTAAGCATAAACTAACATGATTGAAATTCTGTCAAATGTGTAATAAGATTATTTATGCCCTTTTTTTAAAAATCTAAACCCAAAAAATCTTTACATTTCTTCTTCTTCTTTTGGCTGTTGCATAAAAAAAAAACAAGTGTGACGTTTTATTGATTTTCTGTTCTATTAGCTATGTTTACCCAGCGTTACCCGATAAAATATTTTCACTTGCACTAAAAAGTATATATTTTGAATCCGGTATTACAAAATGCAAGAAGAAAAATACACGATAATACATGGTAAACAGATTAATTGGGAGAGTAAATTTAACGTTCTTCTCTCCCTTTACTAACTCAACGCTTGAGAGGTAAGAAAGAACTTCAGTTGAAAACTCGAATATCTATATATCTCTTGATTTCTGAGACTTTACATTAAAGAAGTAATTTTATTTATTTACTAGCTGTACCCTGCCACGCGTTGCAGTGGCTCAATTTGGTGTAATGGAAAAATTTAATAAAAAGAGAAAATGCATGTTTCTTATATTCTTAGTACAGCAATCCACTCCAAAAAGTGAAAAAGAAGGCGAAAATGAAAAAAAAAAAATGGTACTCTTGCAGAATTTGATCTGGATCCTCGAGAGTTCCTGTCAATCATTCATGGTTTGGACTCGACCAACAATCAGTGGATGAAGCCGAACGTAGCAAAAATCTTGAAACGCTAAATGTTTTTTTTTGTTGTTGTTGTTTTACTATTGTTTACTATACACAGATTCGAAAAAGTTGTCAAAAAACAAATAAATGAAAGCAAAGGTAAGGTAAGTTACGTTTCTACCTAACTGGATAATTGTTTAGTGTTTTTATGTAATGTAAAATGCTTAATCGGCGCGAAAAGCAGAAATGGTCGCAGACTCTGTTGAATACGTTAAGTTTGGGAAAGTAAGTTGAAAACTAAAAACTATACAAAACAGTGTCTGAAACTCACCAAATATATGTTACGATGACATGGGCTGGCATAATCATTGGGTTTCTGACAGTATTTTGTATAGTTTTTTAGTTTTAACTCACTTTCTCTAACTTAAAGTAATCAACAGTGTCCGCCACCATTTGTAGCTTTCAAATACACCGATAAACACTGTTTTTCAAGCTGACTAAACGTTATATTAAATGAAAAGGGTTTATATTACTAAACACAGATACAAAGAAGTTGTCAAAAAATAAATATATAACAAATAAATGTTATCAAAGGCAAGAAAAGTAAATGTTCTACCTAACTGGATAAGATTTTAGTGTTTTTATGTAATGTATAATCGGTTCAAAAACATTCAATGTTTATCGGTATATCTGAAAAATACAAATGGCAGCATACTGTATCGAACACGTTAAGTTTGGGGAAATTTTGGGAAAATGAGTTTAAACTAAAAAACTATACAAAATACTGTTAGGAACTCACTCAATATATGTTACCATGACGTAGGCTGGCATATAATCGGTGGTTTTAAACTTTTGCTCGATACAAGTGACGACTTTTAAAAGTCCCTTTTAGTGATTACCTGGTTTGAGGATATTTGTACAACTAAACGGCAAATCTGCGCCAAAAAATCCGGTATTATTTTACTTTAAGGCCTGTTTCACGTTCATATATAACAAAATATTTTATTGTAGATTTCGGTGTGCTAAAAACGAATCTACAAACCGTTTCCGTAGCAAAAAGAAAGTTTTCATGATATTCATGAAATTACTTTTTCGAAAAGTGGGTGATCACTTTTCAATGTAAATTTAACTTAGAATGAGCACCAACTTTCTGGCCACCTGAGAGAGAGGCATTTTTCTGTGTGTTTCTTGGCTAAAAAGTTTTTTGTTTGATTTCTTTTGCATGGTAATAACCCTTGAACTCTGGGACTATTTTCCATTTCACAGCCGTAGCCTTCGTTTAATATATATTATGCGTGAGCATAAATGAAAGCTGTTTAGTCAATAAACATGGAAAAAAATCCCCCCTCTCTCAGGTGGCTAGAAAGGGGTGTGTGTGTGCTCATTTTAAGTTAAATTTACATGGAAAAGTGATCGCCACTTTTCGAAAAAGTAATTTCTTCATATCATAAAAACTATTTTTTTGCGACGGAAACGGTTTGCAGATTCGTTTTTAGCACACCAAAATCTACAAAAAAAATTTTGTTATATACGAACGTGAGATGCACAGCCTTTAATGGAAAATTATATCAAAGATCCGAGGGAAAATAGTTTTCAATAAAAACAGCAAATGAATTCGATAGAAAAAAAATGGATGCTATTTTTTTTTTTTCTGTGTGTTTCTTGGCTAAAAAGTCTTTTTGTTTGATTTCTTTTCCATGGTAATAACCATTGAACTCTGGGACTATTTTCCATTTCACAGACGTAGCCTTTGTTTATGCTACGCCTGAGCATAAACGAAAACTGTTAAATATGCACTCGCGTACCAAACTGCCTTGTCAAAAAACCTTTAAGCCAATAAACACGAAAATAAATGCCCCTTCCTAAGGTGGCCAGAAAGTGGGTGCTCATTTTAAGTTAAATTTACATGGAAAAGTGATCACTCACTTTTCGAAAAAAAATTTCAGATCATGAAAGCTATTTTGGTACTCCTTGGGCGTTGAGTTCCATGGCGACCCGCAGAATTATTTAATGGTCATTCCCTTAGTACCCTCCCTAGTCAAGGCTAACGCATGCGCACATAACATTTTTTATTTATTTACTTACGTGGCGGAGTTTCTATACTGATAGGTTTTTTGAAATTTTTTCACTGGATTATTATTTATCGAACACTAACCAGATTATGAAAAAAAATTGAAAAAAAAAAAATCATTTCAACATTTGAAAGGGGTACTCACTTTTTAGTTACCACGTTCTGGTAAATCGGTTACTCATTTTTTTTTTTTTTTCTAAATACGGAAGTGTCTTTGGGAGATATAAAATGGTCACATGTTGATGAAGCAATGTATCGGGAGGCGTACGGGATGGAAAATTATTGGTAAATTTTTAGATTAGGTCACCCTCCTCAATTTTCTTTTAAATGACGACTTGTAATGGTTTTTGACTATGCTGAATACGAAAATCGCATTGAAATTTTGCAGAAATAAGTAGTTATCAAGATATAAAAAGTTGTATTATGCATTGTAATCTTTGGCGGCCATCTTTTTTACGCGCGTGTATTTGTTTATGGCGCGTGCGCACGTAAAAAGATGGCCGCCAAAGAATACAATGCATAATACAACTTTTTATATCTTGACAACTAATTATTTCCGTAAAATTTGAATGCGATTTCCGTGTTCAGCATACTCGGAAACCTACAAATGTCGTCATTTAAAGGAAAATCGTGGCGGTGGACCTAATCTAAAAAAATACCAAATTATTAAACATTTCTTCAGCGTGTTAGTGAAATTTATAATACTTTTAAAAAAATTTAAAAAAAAACAACAAAAGTTTTGAAAAAAAACAAAACAAAAAACCTCACCTTTCATAAAAATTATTGTAAAATGTTCAATCTATTTTTTTTTCTTTGAGAAACAAATATATTTCTGACTTACAAATGCGGTAGAGGCTCATATTATTTTTACTTTCTATGGTTTTGATATACCGCATTTTTATTGGTTACAAAATGGGTGACTGATTTATCAGAACGTTGTAACTAAAAAGTGAGCACCACTTTCAAATGTCGAAATAATGATTTCTTTTTTAATTTTTTTTTTTTTTATAATCTGTTTAATTAGTGTCCAATCAATAATAATCCAGTGAAAAAAAATTCCAAAAACCTATAAATATAGAAATTAAGCATGGGAGTGATGGTTGTACAACTACGTCACTTACGTCGCCTTTTGCACTTTTACAAACATTTACGTTAACTCTTTTCATAAATAATTAAAAAAAAAAAGTAACTAAACCATTTATTGATAATTTGTCACGTGTACAAACATTTATTTATTTATTTATTCACGTAGACTTAACTCTTTTCATGAATAAGAAAAGTTTTACTCTTTACGAATAATAAAAGGAAAAAGTTACTAAACATTTATTAAAGGAAAAAATAATTTCTCACGTACTTACTTCTTTTCATGAAGGCCAGAGGAATAGTTGGCCGAAAAGTCGTGAAACAACAACTAATAAAGATGAGAATAATAGTCCGCAATAAATAAAAATGGTGCTAATGCAAAGAGTGATCCGTGCTATTTTTTAAATCGTATTTCCACGTTTAATTAAAGTTTTACTATATGTTATTTTTTATTCAATTGTAAGGTTAAAGAACAGAATAGATACAAACACCCTCCCCTCCCCATGTTAAGAATGGCTTTTTAAATAATAACATTATATCAGCACGGATCATTGTCTGCATGAGTATCATAAAAATTAATACAAATAATACTTATCTAAATAAGTGAAAGGCTAATTTCTACCGGAAATAGATGGCGGATAATCTCGCAGTTATGAAAAATATTTTTATTTAATTTAATATTTTTATAATTCGCAATGTTAAATTATTTTAATAACATGCAAACATTCCTTGACTTTAAAAATAGAATTTCAATTAAATTGGTAATGTAAAAATATGGTTCTATAGACTTTGAACGAACCAAGAATTCATTTTTATATATATATAGATTGTATCATAAGAATTTTTAATGATCATATATATATATATATATATATATATATATATATATATATATATATATATATATAGTAAGTTATAAAATATATATGGCGATTAAGCTACACTGAATATTCCGTGTTTCATCCACTCTAGGACTCTTCAGGCTTATGCGAGAATTGTTTAAATTATAATTATCTGATATATATATATATATATATATATATATATATATATCACATAATTATATTTTAAACAATTCTATTTTATAACATTTATTTAAACAATTATATTTTTATATACAATATATATATATATATGTGTGTGTGTGTATGCATGTATATATATATATATATATATATATATATATATATATTTAGTAATGTGATTGATAATTTAAAAATCAAATTATAATTAAATTAAAAATCCGTTTCATAAGAAGGAACAACAACAAAATCAATAATTTGTACGATCGTATCGGGAAATAGTGTTTTTATTGTGGTAGACATCAAGTTACGGACAATAATTTTTACATATAATGTTTTTAACAAACAAAGTTTCCTCATCAGCAAATATTGGGAAGGGTTTTTATTATATGTAAAAGACACCATAAATAAACCTAGCATTAAAAGTAAGGCAGATGTATCTGGAAAAAATTAAAATAAAGGTATGGATTTAACTTGATAAGAAAATCAATATGGGTTAAAGATAGAAATAAAATAGAGTAAAATTATAAATATTAATTTGGTTTAAGTACAATATTACAATAAAAACACTGTTTTCCGAAACGATCGTACAAATTATTGATTTTGTTGTTGTTCCTTCTTATGAAACGGATTTTTAATTTAATTATAATTTGATTTTTAAATTATCAATCACATTACTAAATATTAAATTAGCTCTAGGATATTTACCTATCGAGCTTATTATATATCTAAATTACAACGAGCACTTTTTCTTTCCCTGTATTTTAATTAAACTAGTAATTTTACTATTACATTAAAATACACTCTGCTCTTTAGACTATTGTTCTAATCTCCTTTATGTTTCATGTTTTTGGCTTACAGTTCTTCTCATCTTTCTTAAGTACCGTTTTCCTTTCATTTTGTTTTCAACACTCTTGGTCTTTATTGATATTTGGTTGTCACTCAGGAGTAGCCAGATAGACTTAAGACAATGCTTTCCATCATTGGCTGTAAAACGCGCCTAAAATTGTAGACTGGACTGATTCTTTTCTTTGCTCTTTTGAATGCAACCAAATAGTATGCGTATATATATATATATATATATATATATATATATATATATATATATATATATATGATTGTTGAGCTGGATTAAATCCGACGATATGAAATAAAATGGAGGTGGAAGGACCTGGATACTCAACGTTTCGCCCGATTTATGCGGGCTTCTTCAAGAGGGATGGTCATTGACGAGAGAGGGAGGAGAGCAGCGTGTTTTCCTTATGTAAATTAGATGTCATATATACATGTATATACATTTTATGAGAGAAGAACTAATTAGAGTAAACTAGTGTAGTGGATTACGTCTAAAAGATAAAATATCGTAGAGATTAAAAATTGTGTTTGGAAATATAGCGGTGATAGATTAAATAAATAAAATGACACGAGATTACGAAAGAATCTTCTTTTTTTTTTTTTTTTTTTTAAATTAGAAATAATTGAATTGGGATAAAATAGCGCAGTAACTTAAAAGATGGTATCTAAAAATATAGCCCCAATCCTCAGACTCTCTCGTCAATGACTATCCCTCTTGAAGAAGCCCGCATAAATCGGGCGAAACGTTGAGTATCCAGGTCCTTCCACCTCCATTTTATTTCATATATATATATATATATATATATATATATATATATATATATATATATATATATATATATATATATAATTTTTTATTGTGTATTGATAGTCATATTTTAAAACCCTTTTTTCTATTTATTTAAAAAGAAAATACAAATTTGTTATATATAGGGTATTCGAACCCATTATAAACTTTATATTTGGGTTCTAGCCGGGGAAAATCGGTGCAAAAGTGTGAAAATTTAAAAAATGGAGTTTGCCAGTCGAAGGTCGAACTATGGCATTACGAATATGCATGCGTAACGTTGGTTCATGTTTTAATTTTTAGCCTTGGAGCAAACATGTCTTCATAGCTGAGGCATTAAGGTCAAAGGAAAAGTAAATCGTAAGTTAAACGTTTTGGTTCTCCGTGGTAGCGCATGTGTCATTTTTTTTTTTTTTTTAAATAATTACTATACATTGGGGGGTTGAATATAATAATAAATACGAAATCTGCATTAATCAAAATATCATATTGAAGCGTATTTTATGACTGGGCAATGTCGGGAAGCCTGTTTATTTCTTTAGAAATATATTTTCTTATAATATATACCAATTCTTATTTAAGAAGCTCAATGTAATTACAGAGCAATATAGTGAATAAATGACAAAAAACTATATTCCAAAATTCATCTTATAATTTATTCCTTTAATTCAGTTGGCATTTACAATTCTTGACAGTATCCGTTTCGTAGCGCAAAATCAATCACTTATTTATTATATAAATCAATGAATCGATTATGCCCTTATTTCAAATCACACTTTATTTCCTTTTGACGGATTGATTGTTGCTATTTCTTCTGATGAGTTAAGGGCATTATAGATTCACTAATTGATATAATAATTAAGTGATTGATTTTGCTCTACAAAATAGATACGGTCAAAAAATTGTAAATATCAACTGAATTAAAGGAATAAATTGTAAGATGGTCAGCATCATGAATTTTGGAATATAGTTTTTTGTCATTTATTCACTCTCTCCCTCCCCCTCTCTCACTATATATATATATATATATATATATATATATATATATATATATATATATATATAGATGTAGCTTCCTTAGAAACATGCTATTTTTTCCCATCTAAGTAAGAATATCACATCACCACAGTTTTAAATTATTGATTACTGGGAAATTAGTTCAAGACTCCCTGTTGCAAGACTTTTCGTTTGCATGTAACATTAAGCAAGGTAACCGCCATCTACATAAAATTAGGTATATGTCTATTTATATATTTTTATATAATAATTAACCGATCATTATCAATTATGGAACACAACTGCTAGACATAAGGGTTAGTAATATGGGCTATATTTAGTTTAATTTAGTTTTACAGAAAATAAGACTTGAAAAGAATAAGAAGCATGTATAAAATAAAGAAGAAGCATGTATGATTATAAAAATCTGACTTTTACAAATAAATCGTTATGTAACAGAGCGCGTATGGGCGTGCCTGAAAAAATATTAGCAGCAGCCGTTAAAGCATGTATGCAAAATAGGAACTGTGCCTGAGCTTGCGTCGTAAGAAAAAAAAAGGAGAAAAAAGGACAACACGTTGTCGAGCAAAAAAAGAAGATAAGCATGTTGTGTATCGGGGAAGATTGATGTGTAAGTACGAGGATGAGAGAGCGCTGGTTGCTGCCAACATGGGGTGGCGGTGACAGAGACTTTTAAAAAGCGCATGTGTTATCAAAAAGACTGTGGAAATATAGTGAAGTGCGTTGTTTTGAAAGAACCACAAATAAATGCATTTTATTTGAACTTTAAAAAATGCTGGGCCAGATTTTCATTTCTGTTCTGTTTTATTTGTTTATTCTTTTCTAGCGGTGCCAGACAACGATAGGTTTGAATTGTAACGACACAATTAACAAGTAACGGCCATATTACATTGTAGTGTCTTTTTTTTGTTTTTTTTTTGTCTTTTGAGAAATATATCATATGCAGTTGTCTGTTAATGGTTATTTTATTAAATTGTTTTTTTCTTTTTTCATCTCCTCTGCAAGAATATCACATATTCACAGCTTTAAAGAATTATTAATTCTTAAGAAATTAGTTCAAGACTGTCCTGAAGAAAATAGATACAAGAGGAAGGATTACCCAAGAGAAAACAATATTGCCACATCACATCACAGCACTTTAAATGTCAACGAGTACAAGATGGAATGTTCTTATAATCTGAGCACAACAATAACTTACCATTTTTTTTTTGGCATTGGAATGAAGCTGATGATCTAAAATATACTAAGATGCATTGTGTTGTTGTTTCAATACTTATATGTAGAAATAGTTATTCATTTGCATGTAACATTAAACGAAGTCATTCAGTAGATATTTAAGGAAGTGCACGTATCAGAAGCAGCTGACCTCCACAAATCTAATCCTCCTTGGCCGTCGACGAAGCAGTGGTAACATGGTAGTATCAGAGCTACCTGGATAACAGAGCTTACTTTTCCATTTAAATATGTACGAGTAATTTGTAGTGGCAAAATGTTTATTTTGCTATGTGTATGTATCTGTTCAGTAAGCGACATCATACCAAGCAGCAGCAGCTAGCGTGAAGTATTAGTATTATTAAAAAAAAAATAAAAAATAAAAACCAATTATTTTCCATATGACTTTAAATAGCAAAATTTTAAGAAACAATAAAAAACTTATGTCAGTTTTTGACAGAAAAACAAATAATAATAACTAGCGGGACCTGCGGAAATCCCACGGGGGACTCATTCATATGTAATATATTGATGTTGGCATTCTGTAGACGTTCAGTGTAAATGGAGACGCTCTGATATTATATGTATATAACTTGAGTTTCTTCAACCATAATCGAAACCGAAACCAAAACTTCGGAAGAATTATTGATTAAATTATTTATAAAAAAAAAAAAATTAGATTATTGAGTGCCATCAGCTATAATCGAAACCAAAATCAAAACTTGTGAAGAATTCTTGGTAAATTATAAATAATTTATGGCAAGAAATTATTTATAAAAAAATAAATGACTTAAGTGCCATCAGCCATAATCGAAACCGAAACCAAAACTTATGAAGAATTCTTGGTAAAATTATTTGTTAACATTATTATTTCAACGCGGTCTGTATTCTGCATAAGTACTGATGAGTGAATGAATTATTCAAAATATGCAATAAATATCCATGAATTCGACAAAATGCACTTGAGGAAGGACGGAAATTATATCTGCTTAAACGTTGCGATAAAAACACCCAAGATGAAAATAGTTATCCAAAATATCAAACCAGAAAATATTGAGTACTTGTAAATGTAGAAATTATATATTAATGGTGGGATGATTCTAATATTTTTCCCTGATTCCGATACAATTACTGGTTCCATACTGAATTCGTGATCCCGATTCTTTGTAAATCTCTAAATATTTAACTATAGAGTTGTAACTTGTTTCTGTTGTGGAAGATTATCTATAGATTTTAATTTTAGTGGCAGTTGAATATCGATAAATATTTGATCTATTATCATTAATACCAGCAGTAGCAGATTTTGGTTTAAAAAAAAATCAAATAAAAGAAAGACAATTAAAAGAATCGTTTTGGGAATTGGAAAATAAGCACAAATTTTTCTGATTTCGATATATCTAAAAATTCCGATTTCCGATTAATCGTCCCAACACTAATATGGATGATGGGACGATTCCAATATTTTTCCCGATTCTGATACAATTACAGACTCCATACTAAATTCTCGATTCCGATACAATTACCGATTCCGATTCTCTAAATATTTAACTATAAAAGTGTTATTTTGTCCTGCTTACTGTAAAACACATCTTAAATGTACCTATATTTTCTCAAACGTAAAAACACACTTGTGAGGGGGCGATCTAGACATTTTAGTCTGACTGGAAGTTTGAAATCAATAAATATTTCATTATTACTACAAGCAGTGGAAGATGTTTCTTAAACCAAAATCAAATAAAAAAGATAATTTAAGAAATCGGGTTTGGCATCGGAAAATAGGCTCAAAATTTTCCGATTTCGAGACTGATTCCGATACCCCAAAAAGCTCCGATTTTTCTGATTCTTGATTCCGATTAATCGTCCCAACACTTTATCTATATATCTATAAAAGTGAACGTGTCTGTCTGTCTGTCTGTGTACATTTCCCTATGCAATAACTCTGTCAATTTTTAGTCTATAGACTCTAAATTTGAAATACCGGGTACTGAGATTTGGGAAAATCGATGTGACGGGTGTCAGCCAGAAATTTGGCTGTTAAGGGGTCAAATTTCAACGATTTGACCTTTAAGAACTCTACCAAACTCCTCTGACAATTTTGGGTCTAGACACTTGAAATTTTAGATATAGGTTCCTTGAACCTGGATCTAACTTAATAAAGTGATTTGAGCCCGAAACAATAAATTTTAAGGGGTCATAATAGGGGTCAAAGTTTTAAAAAATTAACCATTTTTTTTTGTTTTTTTGCTTTTTTTGCACAGCATACACCTCCAAACACCTGAGCAACGCCGGGCACCCCTGCTAGTATATATATATATATATATATATATATATATATATATATATATATATTATTCGTATTATATTGTAGCTAGATTGAGTTTAAACAATCGTTATATTTTTGGCATAGGAAGATATAGTTATTATTAAGATTGGAAATTTCTTTTTTCAGCTTCTGCCTCAAAACTAACCATTTTAAGAATCTATAGAGAATATGCATGGCTTTATTTTGTTGTTGGGTTTTTCGTTTTTTTTCCCCAATTTTTTTCCAATTGCTTCCTTATAATTTTTGGTTTGTTTTACCTACATATCGAAAACTTTCTAGAGTTATTTTTGCCATCTTCCTTTTTTGTTTTTCTTATATATTTTTCAGTAGAATTAAGTAAAGAAATTTTTTTATTTTTGTTTTTTATTTTGTTTCGTTTTAAACGTGCTCTCATTTTTACTTCTTTTTTTTATTCTGTTTCTTTTTAAATTTTTCTTTCCTTTGTTTTCTACTTTTTATTCTTTTTCTTCGTTCCCGTCTTTTTAATCTTTCTCTCGTTTTTTTTTATTCTTCCTGATTTATTTCTTTAATATTCTCCATTCTTTTATTCCTTTTAAATATTCTTTCTTTCTATTTTTAAGCTCCAATCATTTTCCTATTTTTATTTTTACTTCTTTTTTTTCTTTTCTAAAAGATTGACTGTGAATAAGAGCGAGAAAAGCAATGCACTTGTTTGTAAGCTTAATCAAACGTTGTTATTTGGATTTTTAAGACTATTGTTTTTTTTCTTTGGATATTATTTTATAACGTTTCGGTGATGTAAACATTTTATGTTTTTTTTACATAAGAGTCATTACTCATCAAGGCCCAGAGACCACTCGAGGATAAGGGTGTACAATAGTCAATGGGACAATAGCGTAGTAATCGTTAATAGTGGAAATTTGGTAAATTGGATTACTTAAGGGGAACGGCTTATCAAGAACTTGTTTACGTTGGACTTGAAGACGACCATATTGTAGTCAGCTGGAAAGCAGGCAAATGGAAGACAATTCTGTAGGCGTGCAGTTCTAGGAAAGAAGCTTTAGGTTTAGGCACAGGTAAAGAGTGGGGGTAATTATTGATAGTGTTTTCAGATAGATGCGTGTTGATCGTGAAAATTTGGTGAGGAGGGACCATAGATTGGAGCTCAGACTAGCACTTGCCATGAAAATAACGATAAAGCAGAGACAGGCTCGCAACGTCTCTTCTGTGATTGTTGTTTTATTTAGTATTCTTTCTTTCTAGTTTTTAATTATTTTTAACCTTCTTTAGGTGCATCTTCTTGAGCTTGGGATTTTTACTGTCAAACCGGGAAATTTGCATGGAATTTTAAATGGAACCATTTATTTCATCTAACAGAGGTGGAGGTAAAATGCTCTCATTTCGTTAGCCATGACTGGGTAGAATTGTTAAGTAATTTGCAATTGTATTCTTACTATGTACCACACTGAAGATTGAACCTTCAACCTCTAGAACTTAGAGCTGAATTTTTACTTAGTACTTTATTAGTTATGCCATGGGTCGTTGTGGAATACAACCGCGAATTACAGAGCTGACGTAATCGGGGGCATGCTACCCCTGTGGATTAAATAAAGGATTCTATTTGAAACTCCATGCAGAGTTCCGAGTTCCACAAGATACACTGAAGAAGGTCGGAAGTTACATCGGTCGAAATATTGTGAGAATAACATTTAAGATGAGAACAGTAGTCCAAATAATGCAAATGATTAATCCTCATCTAAAAAAATTTTCAGAAACATAATAACGAACCGCTGTTATGTCTTTTTCTATAGTCAAATCACTAGCTGTCATTGTAAGAGAGCGGTAATACTTCTCTTTTTTTCCTAATTTGCTTCCTTGGTCGATCGAGTGCCAGTTAACTGGGATAATCAGTGAACCGTTTTGTTACAAGTGCTCGTTAGATTATTGTTTGGCTGATAAAGTCACTTGACGAGACACATTGCAAAGAGACATTATCCTCAAGTGTCTAAGGTTTCTCTATATAGGGGGCGGTCAGGACAACCTGGTTGTTTATCACGTTTCGGAATAACTCATCCTCTGGCCTTCTTCAGGTGATTAACCGTGACGGGATAGGAATGCTGAGTCTTGTAACTGCATTCCCAGTAATTACTGCCTTCCATAGTTGCTGCTGTCTCACCACGTTTTGGCCAACTAATCCTCTGGCCTTGTAGGATTGAAACTGCTATATGCAGACAATGCTCACCTGAGACCGTAGAGACCCAATGCCTCTATCTTTTGGGACCCATGGCATAGTGGATAGAAGCGTTGGGACTCTAAAGTTTCAGATGAGCATTGTCTGAATATAGCGGTTTCAATCCTACCCAAAGCATTCCTATCCCATTGCGATTAATCACCTGAAGAGAAGAAGGCCAGAGGATCAATTGACTGAAACGTGGTGAAACAACAACAACAATAACTATAAAGATGAGAATAACAGTTTGCAAAAGAATGAATACACAAATTATAAAGCCTCATCTCAAAGGATTCCAGAAAAATAAAATTTAAAAAAATATACCTTTCCCTATTTTATTCATTTCTCTTTTTAGTTTTACCGTCAATTCGTTCATTTTTCTTTTTCATTTTTCATGTCCCTTCTTTCTTTCTTTTTCTTCCATTCTAATTTTCTTTTGATCTTTTCGTTTTTCCTTCTATCTCATTTCTTCAACCTTCCTTTGTCATAAACCGACCTCATTAGTTATCAAATTGTATTTATTCCATTCTTTATTTTCAATCTTTTCATAACAGTCTTCATCATTCAACTGAAAAGCTATCTTACTAATCTTTATCCTTGAGTAGCTTTTTAGCCTTGATTAATACTGACTCATTAGTAAAAAAAAAAAAAAAAATCCGTATTTCTTAAAGTTTTTCTTTTTTTTCAGTCATGTAAGAATAAACAATAAATAATTGTTAAGTAAAAAAATAAATTAAGAAAAACGGGGAAGCAAATATTGGATTGGTGTAAAATAATGTCGTTTTTTGACGTTCATTTGAACGTCAAAAAACGACATTATTTTTACACCAACCTAATTATTTAATTAAAATTACCCTTTTTGAAACCAACATACAGGTACAGGGGGGGGGAACGATAAAATTGTCACCCTGGAAAAGACGACATGATTCCATCTCCTTTTGATGAAAACTGGTTTGCTTTTATTGTTGCTGACCGTCTACTAGTTGGCCAGTTGTGTACAAATCCCTAGAGTGATAAGAAGCCTTCTATCATGTCTGAAAGTGACACACTGTTCAACGAGCGAGATCGGAGATGCGCCACTGAACAGCTCATGCTCTCTACTGATCCAAATTATAACAACAGGACCATTACCAGCACCCTAAAAAAGCATTGCTGGGTTGCTACGAATAACAGGGACGTGCCCAAGGTGATGAAAACAAACTTTCCGGCCATGGTTATGGTCTATGGTTTGGTTTTAAGTGAGGGCCACATCATGCCACATCACATCTTCGATGTCGGCCTGAAAGTCAATATCAAAGTATACCTGGATGTGCTGAAGAGTGTGATGACCCTCTGGTGCAATCAGGTGGCCGCTGGCAGAACCTGGGTGTAGCAGTAGGACTCGGCACTGGCCTGCAAGTTCAAAGAGACCCAGGCTTGACTTCAGAAGGAGTGCTACAACTTTGTATTCTTCTCTCACTGGTTCCCCCCTCCCCGACTTGAACCTGCTGGACCACTTCGTTTAGTCATACATCGCGATCATCACCAACATAACCTCTCACAACACCAAAGCCAGCCTGATCGCCGCCATCCGAGTATTCACCAAGCTCTCACCAGCGCTTGTGGAAAAGACATGCTCCCAGTTCCAGACCCGTATCGAGGCAGTGATTGAGGCTGAAGGTGACTACATTGAATAGATGTCAGCTCTACTACATAATCAAGTTACCTGAATTGATTTTTTTCAATAAAAGTTTTAAAATAAAGCTAAAGTATTGTTTTCTTTAGGTCGACAAATTTGTATCAGACAGTTTCATTGGATAACCTTCTGATTTTGCAGATTGAGAGCAGGCTGAAGGCATTTTCACAAATAATGGCAATAGAGAGGCGCTTGTAAAGTCAATTCCCCAGAATGCCAGATCATTAAGTTTTTCGTGGCGGGGCCTATCAGTCTACTCATCTCCATGGCGATTGGTCGAAACACTAATCTGTCTAGAAGGCTGTCATTTTGATTGCAGTTCTCTGCTACCATTGACGCATGCCCAGGCTTTATTGCCAATTCTGTTAGTGATGAAGATGCAAAAGTATTGACACAAGTCGTATCCCATATAAGTGGCTTGCCGTTTGCAAAAGAAAACACTGTCAGATCATCAGGTCGTTTACCATCTCACCTGAGGTCAACTGGTTTGAGGATCAACAGAAAGCAAGTGATGTCTAGGGTCTGTCAGACGGAGTGTTGTATTTAGGAAATCTTCTAACGCTCCTTCTACAAAAAAGGGTTTGGAGTCCATATACGGCGACCATCTGATCACAACGGAATCTGTGAATACCGCACATTTCTTTCTGTAAATCTTCCCTTTTTATTATCTATAATTTTTTCCATCTTGGCCATGATAAAAACTGTATCCAATGGCAAGGCCCCAATACTCCTTAATTACTACTACTCCTTGATCTACTCTGAACTGGAGTGGTCAAGCTTTTATTTTTATTAAACTTTTATTTACTCCAAACAAGGCATACTGCCACTGAAGCATATACTGTGATAAGGAGCAGATTTATAGGGGGCATAACAAATGAGGAGTTATGCAGCAAAATGTAGTTATTTATTTTCTTCTCACGACAGGAATATGTGACACATGGTCAGAAAATAGGAGGAGTCAAGCCAGCGACTTTAAAGGAGGAGTACTCTGGCCTAGAAAAAAATTGTCTGGAAAGCCTCTGCCAGTATTCCCTGGTCAGAGTGTCTCAAGCTATAAACAATGAACTTACTCCTCCTGGCAGGTGGATGGTAAGGCCTAGGAGGGTGAACCTTCTAGGTACCACTCAGTCTGGCAATTGAAGGTGACCAGTAAAGTGGGCTAGTACCAGTTGGGCTGATTGCCGAGACCGAATCCTCGACTGGTATTTCTACCCAAGCCTCCTTGCAACTGAAACAAGAAGGTTACCAACCCTGATAAAATATTAAGATGCATTACACTTAAATTTCTGCTTTTTTTTATACAGTTGGAGAAACATGGAGAAGGGAGGGAATTCCATCGCTAGTGTCCCATCTAGGAATTATTGCTTATGAACTGTTTGTTTATGAAGATACAAAAGAAATGGATCTACAAACTCATAGAATACAAATCATTTATACGATTTCGACTTGACGAGGGTTGATATGCCGTATAACCAAGCAACCAACCAATCATTGTCAATGATCCTCTTCTTCAGATAACCATTTCTTCCTTTTCATCTCCACCTCTTCTTGCTACACAATTTCTTATCATGTATCCACCATTTTCTCTCTCTTCCCTTCCTTCCTTCTCTACCCTCTTCTTACATCCAATCACAAAAACCCTATTGTCTCTCCCAAAACAACGAAACCTGCTCCCTCCGTAACCACACCAACCAACCCCACAGTTAAGATAGACAAAAATAAGACTCCCAATCTCAGTTGCCTGCACAAAAATAATAATAAATGCTGAAATGCCGCTGGCATGTCAAAATAGCGGACAATATTCTGGTTTGTTCGTTTTCCCTTCACCTTAATATGGCTGACAAGATAGGATACAGCTGACCCCACACTCACACAACCTTTCTCTTACCTTAATATCTAGCAAAACTACGCTGTCTTATCTTATTTCTTAGTAAAATGGTATCATATAGTACCAAATCAAGAAGAATGGAATATTCTGGGGGGAGGGGGTTTATTATTGAAAAAAAAAATTTTTTTTAATGAAAAGAACAAGGACTAACGTGACTTGCTAGCTCAACTTAATGATTACTAAATTACACGGTTCCTTCTTTTCTATGTGTTGCGATGCTCAACCTTACAAATACTTATATTTACTATAAAGACCTGGAGAATATGTCTCTCTATAGTTATGCTAGAACAGTGGTTCCCAACCTTTTTTATATGATGGCACACTATTGATTTCTTAGAATTTTCATGGCACACACACACACACACATACACACACAATGCATATATTCTACTCATAAAGCCTTTCTGCCATAAAATAATTAAAAGAAACATTATATAAGGACATTATTTTATTCACTTAAATAAGTCATATCAGGTATTCAGCATACGTTCATGATACAAATTTTCCGGTTGAAACCGTAATTATCAATGTATAAATATTAGATACTAGCAGGCTGCGCGGCGTGTGCCTGCTTATAAAATATGCAGAAATATTATATTTTAATTAATACAGAAACTGAGACATGTGCATGCCAGTGTTATTTTTGTCCTAAACAATTCACTTCTTAAAAACAAAAAAATATTTGAACTGAGATCGAAATCAAAATCTAAAGAGAGTGAGCCAAGTACGATAACCATTAGACCAGCGTGACACGTTCTTAAAAAGGTGTTTTCAAACTACTTATCTTAACATAAGTAATCTGTAACGTGGACTATTCACGCACGTGCATTCGTGAAACAGTTCACAAGCAGATAAAAATCCGATGACTTTCACATACCAACTGTTCAATTTTGACCTCTTGGAAGCCCTTTTTTTCCGGATGAAAAGAGATATTTTTTTTTCTATATGTCTGAATATCCTATATACCGAATTTCAAGCCTGTAGATGAAAAATTCGTTGAGTATATAGGTTGAGAAGTGTCCTCACACGTTCTCACTTTTACAGATACATAGCAGAAATAACTACAACACATTTGTTAATATTGTAAACAAGATCATATAAAGCATTAAAACGCTTAGCAATGTTTATAAACATGGATAAGTTCAAAGTATATAACAGTTTAAACAAAGGATTTATTATGTATTTTTATCATTCATTTTTATATTGGAACATCAGTATAAAGTAAGTCATGATGTGCGAGTATTTATTGATACAAACAACTCCAGTCGATATGATAGCTGTTTTTTCAGCTAATAACAGCCTATAACTTCCCCCTATAACTTCATCACTCCGCACTGATGTGCCGTGGCACAGTGGTTGGGAACCGGTACTTTGCTTTTTTGTTCAATATCTTTTGTATCTACTAATTACAGAGCTGTGTCTTTCTTCCGTACCCTAAAAGGGACTACAACACTATACGTGTTTTTTTTAAAAAATTTTTTATCTCTATTATTGTCTCTTAACTCTGATACTCTGGTTAAAACAAATGAAAATTCAATTTACCTCGGACAAAATATGAGCACATTTTCTGTTTTAAATATTAATTCTTCTCATTTTCTTTCTTTGAAGATTGTAATGCTGGGTATGCTTTTTATTGAAACCAACCGAGAGCTCTTTTTAGTATCCTCGTTGTTCCCTTAAGTGCAATTGTCTAGATTTCTCTTGCACTTAGTTCACCAGGAATATTAGTTAGGTAGGACTTCAGGTTATTCTTCATAAGGCCTGTAGCACCTATAATAACTGGTATGATTGATATCTCCCTAAGACCCCAGTTTCTTTTCATATCTTTTCATATTTGATCTGTTTTTCTCTTTAAGCTCTGTTCAGACCTCCATCATTAGGGACACTCACTTCAATCAAGGTTGCCACTCTTTGTGACTTATTCCATATAACTATGTCAGGTTTGACAGCAGCATTTTCAAGGTAGGTGGATGTAGGGATTACATGGTCGTAATGTATGGTATACAAGTCATTTCCAACTGTTCTTTCAGGTTAATGTTCCCAGGACTTGCTGCTATACTGGATGTTTAATCGGAGTCAACAAGGATAGAACTAGATGGGTTAACATTTAAAGCGATTTTTAAATGTTTTTATGTAGTAATTTGTCAACGAGTTTCTCCAGCAGCGAAAGCAAGAGAAGATGTGTATGTGTGTGTGTGAGAGAGAGAGAGAGAGAGAGAGAGAGAGAGAGAGAGAGAGAGAGAGAGAGATATGGGGAGGGGTAAGCGATTGAAAGAGCTAGACAAAAGTTTTACAAGAAAGATATTATACACACACGTTTTACCTCTACTATTTTGTTGTCCATGCCCCGGACAACGCCAGGTAATCATGCTAATTTTAAATAATTCTTAATTTTCAAACGTCACATAGGTTTGATTACAGAAGGTTTTTTATTTCTCCCTCAAATAAATGAATTATTTAATGTTTTTTTTTTTTTTAATGCTACACAACGTTTACACACGGGACCCACACGTTGTAGCAGTCTTTGTCGAAAAGAAGACTCAGACAAAGAATAACTCGAACTCACGTTTTTGTGCAATAACGACATTCATTTCCTCATTCTCTCGCAATGCGTGATTTCTCATTATGGCTGTGACGTTTCTCACGTGATCACCCACTTTAACGTGCTCTCTCTCTCTCTCCTTTTTATAGTCTTTCTTTTTCTTTACCGTGATGTCATTTCGCTCACAGCTCAGTATTTGCATATAGATGAATATACATGCTCTGTTGCATTTTTTATTCACGTGTCCTTGTGATCCGCTGATGGATTGAGAGCATGTAGTGGATTAAATAAAAGGCTCCATTCGAAATCCTATGCAGACTCTGGATTTCGACAGAGTTCAACAAAATACACCTGAAGAAGGTCGAAGGTTTACATCGGCTGAAACGTTGTGAGAATACCATTCAAAATGAGAACAGTAGTCTGAAGAATCCAAATACAAATTAATGATCCTCATCTCAAGAATTCAAAACAAAATCAAATTCCTGTTAACCCCTTCAGAAGGATGAATATTTAAAAAAGAAAATAAGAAAGTGAGAATGTGTGTGCATGTGTGAGGACACTTCTCAACCTACATACTCAACGAATTTTTTATCTACAGATTTAAAATTTGATGCATGCAGACATGTGGAAAACTGTTTAATCGGGTTTCATCCGAAAAAAAAAATAAAATAAAAAAATAAGGGCTGCCAAAGGGTCGAAATTAAGAAGAAGAAAAAAAAAATGGTACGTAGACGACATCGAATTTTTATCTGTTTGCCGATTCATGAATGCGCATGTGTGAATCGTTCACATGATAGATTACTTATGCTAAAAATAAGTAGGTTTGAATGCACTCTTAAAATATCGCGTCAAGCTGGTCTAATGGTTATCCTACTTGGCTCACTGTCCTTAGGTTTTGGTTTCGATCTCACTTCGAGTATTTTCTTTTACTTACAATAAGTGAACTGTTTAGTAAAAAAACAATTCTTGCACGCACATGTCTCAGTTTCTTTTTTTTACCTTTCTTTCTTTACTTCATTTTTTAAAGGAATTTTGATACATACCGTATTTCAGTTTATAATCTATCTATATATCTATAAAAATGAACGTGTCTGTGTGTCTGACTGTCTGTGTACATTTCCCTACGCAATAACTCTGTCAATTTTCAGTTTACAAACTCGACATTTGATATACCGGGTACTGAGATTTGGGAAAATCAATGTGATCGGTGTTCGAGCAGAAATTTCGCTGTTAAGGGGTCAAAGGTCAAGGATTTGACCTTTGAGAACTCTACAAAACTCCTCCGACAATTTTGGGTCTAAACACTTGAAATTTTAGATATTGGTCCCTTGGACATGGATCTAACTTAATAACTTGATTTGAGCTCTAAACATGTTAGGGGGTCATAATAGGGGTCAAAGTTAAAAAAAATTAACTCCTTTTTTTTTTTCTTTTATTTTCTCAACATACACCTCCAAACACCCGGGCAACGCCGGGCTGAAATGCTAGTAAATAAGAATTCTGCATTAATAAAAAAAAAAAAAAATAATTTATGTGTCTTTTACAGCCGGACAATGCCGGGTGGCCTGCTAGTGTGTCTATAATTTGACCGAGGTATATTGTGTGTTTTGTGTTATTTTACTTTTAGTTGAACACACACATGCAAACAAACAATTTTATTTCATGTAATAGATTAATACTGTAGTTTTTATTTACCTGACGATTTTCTGGTTTTGTGCAATGATTTCAGGCGACGGTTTTTCTATTAAACTAAAAGGACCCAAGGAAAATTTGAGAAAACCAAAAGTCGCAATCTCTAAAAACCAGAAAGATTCTTTTCATCCAAAATTCTAAAATTTTATCCGCGATATAAAAAATATATGTAAAAAGTTTTTGCTGAGGAGGGATTTACTCAATGAGTTATGTGCTTGGTCACGGGGTTGTGTGTGTGTGTGTGTGTTTGGGGGAGGTAACTTTGTTTTTAATTTACGGTTTATAGAACTGTATAACAAAATAAAAGCTATCACTGAATCAGAAAATAGTTAATTAATGAGAGGTCATTTTGAAAAACAATATGCAAATTAGCTAACCTTAGTCAATCGCTCACATACAAATAATCATTATATTAGAAAGCCATTGTTCTTCTATTTTGAATATGAGTTTGGCGTTTTAATCCCACAGTCAGTTCGATAAATAGGCAATAATATAAATATAAATAGAAATAAAACATGTTGAAACTACTTACAAATTAGACTCCAAACTTGAATTTGAAATTCCGCAAAGAAACTAGATATTACAATGCAGATTTTTTTTTTTTCAAATAAACAAATCATTTATCTATCTAGATATCTATAAAAGTGAGAAAGTGTGTGTAAGGGTACCTTTCAACTAATACACCCAACAAACGTTTGATCTACAGACTTGAAATTTGGTATATAACATATTCAGACACGTGAAAAAAAATTAATCGGTTTTCATCCGGAAAAAAGTGCTGCTAAGGGGGTAAAAATTGAAAAATTGGAACGTAGTGGGATCGGATTTTTACCTGCTTGTCAACTGTTTCACGAATGCACATGCATGTGTCGTTCATATGACGGTTTCCTTATGTTAAGAATAAGTAGGCTTTAAAACACTTTTAAAGATCATGTCAAGTTGGCCTAATGGTTATCGTACTTGAATCACTATTTTTAGGTGTTGCAATATTTTGATCCTATAATGGGGTATCATCCCACACAGTCGGACGATTCTATTTATAAACGATGCTGCTAAGAACTGACGAATCAAATAATTCACGTTCTGCTACAAACCAATCATAAACCAGAATTGCTTCATAAATATTAAACCTTTTCTGAAGCAATTTCACATGTTCTTTTCCCGGGTTTCGACACGGTAAGAATATTTTGTTCTGTGGAACTGTCTACTACAAACAAGTCACCTCCCAGGACTTGTGTGTAACAGCGAACCATATGAAACTCAAAATGACTTACACTTTTACATTAGGTTTTGGTTTCGATTTCAGCTCTAGTATTTTCTTTTAATATTTACAAGAAGTGAATTGTTTAGTAAAAACATAATACTCGCATGCACATGTTTCAGTTTCTGTATGGATTAAAATATAATGTTTATGCATATTTTATGACCGGGCAACGCCGTAGGGCCTGCTAGTTTATAATAAAACGGCAATGTTGTAAGATCTCGACAATGATAAAAAAAAAAAAAATATCTGTATCACCCGAACAAAGGTTCATAGAGCCTAAAATTTACATGTAAAAAGCATTCATTTATTTGGAGAAAAATCCTGTATCGGGTTATCTTGTTTCTTAATGGATTTCAAATTTCTCATTGTACCGATGTAAAACTCATATGTATTACGATTTGTACACGCATACCAGTGCATACTGCATCTCGCTATGACTATCGGACATTAAAATACAGTTTCTTCAACCACTTCTAACAGCCATCACCTTGATCGGGTTGAGCTGACTTCCTTCCAGCCAAGTACAGTGTCTTTGACCATCGCAACCTACTTTCACTGATCTTGAGGTAGGTCACAAAATATGATTAGCCAATCCCGATTCCATAGTCAAAGCCCCCCCTACTTGTGGACCTAATAATGTTGCTAGGCCGTCTTTGTCGTAACCTAGGTCTTCAACTGCCCACCAGCACGTTTGCACCAGCCAGATAGAAAAGTGGAAAGAAGAACCTCATGGAGGCCTGCGAGTGTTTTGCTGGCACTCCAAGATTTTTGTGTTGATCCCAATAATGTGATGAGTTGTTGTCACTTCAGTAAAAAAAAAAAATAAATAAATAAACAAAAAAGAAATAAACACTGTGTGATCCTAATTATAATCTTTTGCATCATGTACTAAGCTCGCATCAGAGATGGCCTCTGATTGGCCAAACTAGAAAGGAAGTTAAATGTTTGCACTAATAAGTGCTGAGCATAAAAATTAAGCATGAACTCTAAAATCGTAATGGCAGCTTGTTAGAACCGTGTCGCTGTTGTTGCAGCTGCTGCGGTCGTTTGTAGGCACTACCGTTGATACTGCTGCTTATTGTAACTTTCCATCTACGCATTGAGCTTCATGCCTGAGCCTTCTTCCATGGCATTTGAGAAAGACTTACAGCAAAGGTCGAAGATTCAGTAATCGGTGAAGAGCTTCACTTTGTACTTATTTCACACAGCAGCAACAGAAAATGAAGTGAAAACAGTTGTTGTTGAAAGCACTTTGTAAAATAACTTGAGAAAAGCTGTAGAAATAGCCATTACGAGTCTTTTATTGAAAAGATAGTTCTGTCTTTTTTCTTTCCAACTTAATTTGAGATTGTGGTTGTTCTCTCTTTTTTTTTCTAGAAAAACTGCTTTGGTTATGGTCATTCTGATAGCAAACGATCGCTAGGGTTGGTTGGTTGGTTGTTTTTGTTTTACGGCATATCAACCCTTTTCGGGTTATTTAATGCCAAATCCAAAGATTTGGAAGAATTTTTAATAGAATATATTTGTTGTTTTCAAGTCATTTTCTATTTAACCCATAGTTGGGACCCTAACAGATACTACCACTCCGGGTCAAAGTGGACCTGGGAGCAATGGTAATTAAAGGGTGGCTCCACACTCCCCAAAGCCCACAAGCTGGGGCCTCACCACTGGATATAGTTTAAGGTCATATCCAGGACCCCCATTGAGGGACTTTTACCCTCTGCAGGGGGGAAGTCGGTGTATTCTAATGCCCTACCGACAGGGCCCGATCGCTAGGGAACTCTAGGTATATTCATTATAAGTAGTTCGTTTATTATCAGAAACCAGGCAGTGCCAATTTTCTTTCCAGGTTTCTAGAAGATTCCATTAGAAAATTAAATTCCATGCTTAAATAAATGAATGATTAATGAAATATTAATTAAACAAGATAACAGAGAATCGTCTTGAAAAAATAAAAAATAAAGAGAAAAAAACAAAACGAAAAGTCATCCTCCAAATGTTTGCAAAATAAAGATTAATTGGATGAAACACACAGGAAAATGATATGGAAAATATATGAAAAAAAAAAGAAAAAAAAAAGAAAAAGTATTGAATATCTTAAACGTAATTTTTACTGTGTTCTTAAAATGACTTAATTCATTTTATACATTTTTCTATGATCGCCTCATTTATTTCTCACAATAAATTCTTTGAGGGTTATTCAATAAATAAAGTGAACTTTACAATGAAACAATTCACATTTCATTTAGGAACATTTATTAATCTAATAAAAAAAAAAAAATTAAATGGCCAACTATAGCCAAGGGCGACCCGAAGTCTCCCTTTTTATTAGCTTTTACAACAAGGTGTAGGAGATATAACTCGGCAGAGGATAGAACCCTGGTCTTCCAGTCCGTTAAAGAACACTCTTACTATTATGTCAAATAGGCCAGCCATACTAAAATTTGACTTAATCAACGTTTATTTCTCTAAGCCTTCTTTATATTTTAATCACTCAAACTACACGTGAAAATAATGCTTGGTTTGGGATTGAGTTATCTTTTATGATGTGATGTTTATTTACCCTATTTCAAGTGTACATGAACTCTTTCAGAGACTATGGTTAGAGTTACAACAAAGAGTTGAAGCAGTCATTGGTCGCAGCTATAGCCGCAGTATCAGACGCAAACTTCCTGTAATATGCTATTTCTATTACTACACTCTTCTTGATTATTACTGGCCTTTCAAAGTCACAACAATTATTTAAAAAAAAAACACATTTTAATTATTCTAATTAGGCTTAATTTGCGATTAACTTACGAAGTGACCGTCTTTTATCAAGGTTCTGTCCATCGTTTCCATCCCCCTCTCACTGTATGTGGTGTGATCTTACCTTGCTCTTAATTTATAACGGTTCTATCGTTGTCGATTTTGTGACCCGTTCTCTCTTCCTCTCTCTTGAATGTTGAACTGTTGAATGTAATAAAGAAAAGAATAAAACGATGAATAACGCCACAAGTAGAAAATATATATCGAACCGTAGCTGAGTGAGAAGAAGAGAAAATAGAGGGGGAGCGAGAAAGAAAGAGAGAGAGAGGGGGGAGAAAGAAAGAGAGAGGGCGAGGGAGAAAGAAAGAGAGAGAGGGCGAGGGAGAAAGAAAGAGAGAGAGAGGGCGAGGGAGAAAGAAAGAGAGAGAGAGAGAGGGCGAGGGAGAAAGAAAGAGAGAGAGAGAGGGCGAAGGAGAAAGAAAGAGAGCGAGAGACAGAAAAAAGAGAGGATGAGACAAGAATTAAAGAGGGTGAGAGACAAAGAAAGTAAGAAACAGAAAAAAGAGAGGGATAGACAGAAAGAAAGAGATAGAGAGGCAGAAAGAAAAAGAGTAAGAGAGAGAAATAAAATGAACAAGGAGAGAGGAAAAGAGAGAGAGAGAGAAAAAAGGAGGGAGAGAGAAAAAGAGAGGGAGAGAGAAAAAGAGAGGGAGAGAGAAAAAGAGAGGGAGAGGGAGAAGAATTAGCAAGCCAAAAATGACCAACTAATCTTAGATTTTATTTTTTAATTTTTTTTATCTCTGGCTTTGCAAACTCACTTTTTTATTATTAAAAAGCAATCTATGGTTAAATTTATGCTTATTTTTGCATTAAATACTAATCCCTATTAATCCCTAACTGTGCATCGAACAGATATCATAATACTTAGTTCGCTGCACCTTATTAAAAAAAAGGTTCATACAAAATTTCAGCTAGATCGATCAAGTAGTTTCTGAGAAAAACGTGGAATGAATAGGCAGACTAAGAGAAATATAATATAGATTATGATGGCATATAAATGAATACTAGTTGGGATGTGTTGACTGGGAAAATATCATCATCATATTCAGTATAACCTATGTTCTACTTGCTGGCATGTGTTGGACGGCTTTCAGAAACTGATTTCCAAACTAACTTATCTCTGACCAGGTCTTTGTTTATCCTTCTTTCTTTCAAATCCATCCTTATCTCTTCCTCCCATGTTTTCCTTGGGTTACCCTTTGCCACTTGACCCTGCTACCTAAATATTTCTACATCTTAGCAGCATTCTCATCCATTCTTTCATTGTGACCAAACCAACAAAGTCTCTTGTTCTGCACACATCTCCCTATACTGTCCAGATTTAATCTTTCTCTGAGGTCATCAGATCTAAGCTTTGTCTTTTGAAATTAACATTACACATCCATCTTATATAATGTCTCTTCATGCAACGCATATTTTCAACTCTCACAGGTTTATTTCAATGGCATATCAACACCTTTTCAGGTTATTTAATGCGGAATCCGTTAATTTTGGACCCCCCCCCCCAAAAAAAACCGGTTCCATGCTTCAAGTTCTTTTATATCTACAAATATTTATTCATGGTGTTTACTTTGGTTTAGTTTGGATTGACAGCATATCAACCCCTTTCCGAATTCAATCATTTTGGCAAAAGTTTTTATGCTTCGAGTTCTTTATCTCTTCAAACATTTATTCATGGTGTTTGGTTTGGTTGTTTTGTAGAGGAAAATGTTTTTTTTTTTTTTTTTTTGATTTAGGCTTCGCATAACATGATTGAGTTTTGCAAAAGGAATAATAAAAAAAGAAACAATAATATAAATGTTGAGTGTATTTAACTCAGGAAGTCGATATCTTCAGACAGCCTGATCTGGTAGCGTCAGATTTACTTCCATACATCATCACACTGTGTAAACATGTTCTAGAGTGATGCTTATTTTATTGAAGAAAGATAAAGAAATGACAATGTAATGCGGAGGTAAAGATGAATCTATTGTCAGGAGGAGATAAAAATGGTGAGAAAAAAAAATTCAATTTAATTGATTACGACTTTTTTTTTTTTTTTTTTACTTTGAATTTAATTTATTTTTTTCTATGAAGACTGTTAACCACTCAACTCATTAAAAAAAATATTTGTCTTCGCATCTTTACTTCAATCTCCATTTTATCTCCAACTCTCTCCCACTACTCCTCTATGCCCCCTCTCTCTCTCTCTCTCACACACACACACACACAAACTTTCTCACTCTAACACTATTACTCTCTTTCCCGTTTCTCTACCTCCAGCCATTTCTCTGCATCTTTCACTCTCCCTTTCTTGATTTATCTCTTCCTATTTTCATCGTGGGTGCTTACCAGATCAGGCCGTCTGAAGATATTTGCTTCCTGACTTAAATACACGAAGCATCGATATTATTATTTTTTTTCGTTTCAATCAAACTCAATCATGTTTTGCAAAGTCAAACAAAACAAACTCCATGAATAAATATTTGAACATATAAAAGAACTTGAAGCATCAAACATTTTTTTTTTTCAAAATTGCTGGATTCGACATTAAGTAACCTGAAAAGGGTTAATATTAGTGTTGGGACGATTCATTGGAATCGGAAGTCGAAAAAAATCAGAACTTTTAGGGGTATCAGAATCGGTATTGGAAAAATTAGTACCTACTTTCTGATGCCAATAAACGATTCTTTTAATTTTTTTTTAAATTTAATTCTGTTAAAAGCAAAATCTTCCACTGCTAGTAGTAATGATAAAATAATCAATATTTATTGATTTTTAACTAATAGTAAAACTAAAATCTATAGATCATCGCTTACAAGTGTATTTTTTATACCTAAAAAAATATCTGTACATTTAACACATGTTTTTTCTATAATTGTGGAAAAATAACTACTTCATAGTTAAATATTTAGAGTTTATAAAGAATCGGAAATTGTATCGGAATCGGGAATTTAGTAAGGAATATTGGAATCGTCCCATCACTAGTTAATATGCTGTAAAAAACAAAACAACAACAAAAAAAACACCACTTTTACTCTTTCTCTCTCACCTTTTCTCTATTCAGTTCTTCGTCCCATCTTTTTTACTCCTCTTTTTATCTCTTCCACATCCCCTCTCCTCTCACTCTTTCCTACCATCTTTTAATCTTTCTTATATGAATATGACAAAACCTAAAATATTTTTCCGAAATTAAATTTTTTAAATTCATTTATTTTATATGCATTTTATTTTTCTCCTGAATAAAATTACCAAAAGTTTTTTTTTTTTTATTATTCTTTTAATTTTTAGATGTGTCGATGCACTTCTAGAGGATGCTCTGTCTGTCAGTCTGCCATGCTTAACTTTAAAATCCTATTTTCATAACTGAAAATACTTATCGATAGATGCACCATCATTATGATATTCAGTTTAACATCTGTTTTACATGTTGGCATGCACTGGACGGCTTTAAGAAAAGGACTAACATATCTCTGACTAATTTTATTTATTGCGAACAATTATACTCATCTTTTATTAATTGTTTTACAATGTTTCGGCCAACTATTCCTCTGATCTTCGTCAGGTGGTGAGACGACAATAACTATGGAAGGCAGTAATTGCAGTGAATGCAGTCAGGAGATTCAGAGTTCCTATCCGTTGCGGTTACCATCTCACGAAGGCCAGAGGAATAGTTGGCCGAAACGTCGTGAAACATCTAAGAAAAGATGAGTATAATTGTCAGCAATAAATAAAATTAATAAATAATACTCATCTCATGAATTCCAATTAAATAATATAAATCTCTGACTAGGTTTTTACTTATTCTTTTTTTCTCTCCAATCCATCATTATCACTTTCTCACATGTTTTTCTTGGCCTTCCTCTTTCATTCAACTGGACCAGTTACCTCAACTGGTCTACATCTACTAACCCATTTGTTAAACATGGCCATACTATCAAAGTCTACTATTTTGCACACATCTCCCTATACTGTCCAGATTTAATATTCCTTTAAAAGCATCAGATCTGAGTGTGTCTTTAAGACAACTATTACATATCCATTTCTATCCATGCAACGCATGTCCTCAACCCTTACTGACCAGGTTTCACTTCCATATATCATCGCACTTTGTACACATGCCTGATAGACTCTTCCCTTGGTTGGTAAATGCATCTTAAGAACATGATTTTAATGATTAATGAGCTATCACTTATCAATGCTAAAAAGCACTCTAGGACAAGAGTCACTGAAATGGATAGATTGGCAACTGAATGATGAATATTATTATGAGGGATTGAAAATGATAAATGGGATAGACGAAATTTGATTACCTATGAGAACTATTTGTTGACGTGGGATTTGAAGTGGTGATATGTTTCACAAATTTATTGGAAAGAAACTCACAGAGTGAATGAGGTATTATGGTGAGTGAAAACTAGCTTAGGGATAGTCAAAGTGAATGACCCTCGACCCCCCCCCAATCATTTTTAGCTCAATGCCACATTGTTTATGGACAGCCACCCCTCATTATTTATATGAAATCTTAATAGAGTATTGCATAAAAAAGGGGGGGGTATTAGCAATAACTAAAAACAGTTTAGCTCGGGAGTTGGGAGCACTCCTATCCTGACATGACTCTTGTTAAGTCATGTTCCCAATCGCCGTGTGTACCAGGGGCGACAGAATGCGATGCATACTCCACTCTCTACTGCTTACTCTGGCGGCTTCCAGCGACTCCAGCTTATTCCTGCAGCGACCAGTGCTCCCAGCTTACTCCCGCAACCCCCAGCTTACTCCCTGCAGCTTCCAGCTCACTCTTGCAGCTCCAGCACTTTTTGTTGGAAATTCTTAAATTTTGTAAATTTTCAAATGATTTATTACTTAAATTTTTAAAATTTCTCCCTAAAGTATTTACTTTTTCCCCAATTATAACTACGTCTCCATTTCCGAATTTCTCAGTTTTTAATTGCATGTGCACTCAGTACGCATACAAGGCTGAAGGTAACAGTTTTTTGTGCACAATATTTTCTTTCCGTTACAGGTACGTACGTCATAAAGATTTTTCTATATTTTTGGCATTTTTGTTTTTACATGGACAAAGGCAGTTCTCTTCCAACCCCCATGCTGCTAACCCAAGAAAAGCCTCTTCAAGAATATTGTCATTTTGATTCATGAGAAAGAAGCGCAAATAACAAAAGAGGTGTACAATGCTAGGATGAAACTGAGCTTGGCACTTCAAAACATCTCTTTCTCATAAAACGAAATAAATACGGCAATAGGCAATTTAATGAATATCATTCATTTCTTTCTATTGCCATACGCGAAAAAGAAAGTGAATGAAAAAAAAATGTGATAATTTTGTTATTTTTGACTATCTGTTCGTCACCACTCCAACAAGGAAATTGTTCAAATCTCCTGAATCTCTATAGCTTCCATATCTTTGAATCCAATATGCATTTTACATCCAATCAAATCAAAGAGGAAAAATAAGGATGCATGTATTGGCTTTGTTGTGGCAGTTCCCGTGGTAGGTAGCATTTAAAAGAAAGGGAATGAAAGTCAGTTCTTTTTAACAGACAAAAGTTTGAGGGACAAATAAACACTAAGCTTCTCATTGGCTGAAAACGATAACTGCTGATTTAAGTTAGAATAGTATCCGCCTTTCTGATTGGATAAAATCATTAATTTTAAGGAGAGTAACACAGGCAACATGAATTGTAATAAATACATTGAGGACATTGCCAAAGCTGCTGCAAATAAGGTGGGATCCTCTACTGTGCTAGAAAATTACTCACATTTGAGAGTATCCTGTATCTCTATAAAGCCAACATTCGCCCATGCATGGAGTATTGTTACCACATCTGGGCTGGTGCATCCACCATTAGTCTCTTCTTCTTCGACAGGGTAAAAATAAATTTCCAATCCGATAGGTCCTGCACTATCAATCAAGTCCAACTCCTGTTCCGTTATCGCAATATTGCATCACTCAACCTGTTTCACAAGTACTTTAATGAAATGTACCCTGACGATCCCATTGCTCTTGTTCCCCCTCAACGAACTGAACAATATATAACATTATTACTACTTCCCCCCCCCATCTAAAAGTTCTATACTTGGAGTTGCTTTATATTAGTCTTAACCATGTTAAAGCACCACTCACACAACAATTCAATGTTTGGCACCACAAACTGTATAGGTCTGCCACTGGCTAAAAAATAGCAACAAACATATTTAGTTTTAATCTGAATAAGTAAAAAAAAACTTTCTACAAACGCATATCCAGGTTGTTACTAAGATCACTGAGGAATGGTTGGATCATCCCGCCATTCAAGAAAGTATCAGACTTCAGATGTAATTCTTTACTTATATATAAGTTTCAGACACGTTCTAAGATAGAGTATTGTTACAATTGCTGAGAAGATGGCACTCTGAACACTCTTTCCTGCCTTGACAGAATATAAAATTGACTTCAAAATCTAGTGAAGAGGGTTTGTGATCCCTTTTCTCCCTTACAGCTACTTTCTAACAGAAGAGACGTTTCTAGTCTCTCTTTACTCTATCGTTATTTCCATAGAAAATGCTCGACTGAGCTCCAATTTCTGGTTTCTCCTTGTGAGACATTCATGAAAAGAAATCGTCTTTTTACCATAACGGAAATAGACTTTCCTTTCTTTCTCAATGTGCTTAGTGTTAGGTGGAATTTCCATGCAGAAATCTTCTTTGCAAGGGTTTTCAATTTGTGGGACACATTATTACTAGATTACTTCCCAGTAGATTACAACATAGTCGTCTTCAAATCCAATCTCGAGAAATATTTGTCAAACTTCATTATGAAAAAACTTAGTTGATACCATTGATTATTCCTAATCTTTCGGCTGAGAATCTATCTCATTAACTCTTATCCTCGAGTGATTCTTGGCCTTAATAATTGATAATCCCCCTCAACCAGACATAAATAAATGCAAGCTATTTGATAAGTAGGCAGAAAAGAGGAATTAGTTCATACCATTGATTACTCTTAATTTTTCTGTTCCACTACTCCTTATACTCAGGTGGTTGTATTCAAATCCAATGTCCAAAAATATTCGTCATAGCCTATTCTTATCCTCGAGTAGCCTTTGGACTTTGATAAGTGGTTACTTCATAGTAAAAACAAATAACAAAAAAAAAAAAAAGAAAACTGCCTTATAAATAATCAAACTTAATTGATACCATTGATTGCTCCTAATTTTTTGGCTGACAATCTTTTTATCTCATTAACCCTTATCCACAAGTAATTCTTAGCCTTAATAAGTGATGACCTCCACTCCCCCAAAAAACAAGGCATGAATAAATGTAAGCTATTTGTTAAGTAGACAGAAAAGAGGACAAGAAACCAGACAGAAAATGTCCTCTTAGGAAATAAATAGTGATATGGAACATTTTCAATTTCATATCATCTTAAAATGGGTAATAAATATTCCAAGTCTTCAGGCACCGGAGTAGAAACAAAAGGAAGCTGGAGAATGGGAAGAAAAAAAAAATAATGGAAAAATATGGATTTCCCCTTCTTATACCAAACAGTCATGAATTGGCATCAGAAATACATAATTTCTTTTCGTACGTGTTCCACATTTTTTTTAGGTGAGAGACGGATGTTGAAGACACACACACACACACACACACACACACACACACACACACACACACACACACACACACACACACAAAAAAAAAAAGAAAAAAAAAAGAAGATAAAATAGAAAAAGATTTAAAAGTCAAATCACCAAGTTCCGAGCAATATATTTTTTTTATGTATGCTCACTTTTAGAAATAATCTTTTGTGTGAGGAAATAGAGTTTTATAGCTTTTCAAACACCATGTTTTGTATTGGCATGAAACGCAAGGCTAAACTCTATTCTTTTGCATTTATTTTTATTCTCCAATCGATTACGTTCAACTTAAGTGTTTTCGCCATAGGATTTCAGTTGATATATATTTTTCAAGGTTCCTTGGATATATGACTTATTTAGTGGAGTGCCAGGGGTCCTGTACTGAGTTCGTTATTTTTATTTGTGTGTTAGAAGCATTGTCCAGGGAGTTTTATACAATTGTCCGGAAGAAATGCAGTATGTCGACGAATAAAGTACTTGTCTGTGAAACAATGGAGGACCTACTTGCTAAGATAAATACTTAAAGGAATGCTATGAAAAGTCGAGGTTTGAAAGTGATTGTTACAAAGAACAAAGTGATAATCAGTGGTTGTAATGTTGCAAACCTTTCAGGAAGAGAGAAGTTGACCTGCTCAGCTTGAAGAAAGGGAGTCTGGTGCAATTCTAATCGTATACGTCACTTGTAAGCATTGGGTACACAAAAAGTGCAGTGGAATTACTGGTAGATTAAGATGTTACAGAGGTGGGGTGGAGTTGCAGGTGACAGGAGGGACGATCAGCTGTCTCTGGGCTTTCGAAGATTACGTGAAAGGAAAGTCGGTCCAGGTGCCCTGGGAATGACGTCAAAGAAGTCAAAATGGGGGATGTAGAAACCCCGGAGATTAGGTCAGCAGGACTGACTGACATTTCAAGGCAATGCATGGTAGAATATTTTAACATCATCTGTGCTAATAAAATAGAAGCAGCAGATCATGGGAAGCAGAGAGTGGCGACCACGGTAGGACAAGTGACACATTTTCCCTAACTATCAAACAACTATACCCTTCTGCCACGTGCCTTCACTAATGTCACAACTGTCATACTGAAATTGAAAAGGTTGTTATTGCCAATAAACAAAACATTTTATAACTCAGCTGTGTGTTTTATTTTGCTGTCAAGTGTATATATCGAGACAATGACAAAAATTGAGCTTTTAGAAATTATTTAGACTGAAAAGCACATTGAATGATCAGCTGCAGCGAATATATGACAAACAGAGGATAATCAATTCTGTAAGACAATTGAAATAGATGAGAACTCAGGTGTCGAGAAAGTATATCTGAATAACGATGCTATTTAGAGTGTCGAGAAGTTTTGTTACCTTGGTGATACCATTGGAGCACAGGGAGGAGCAGGTGCCAAAGTGATTGTAAAAGTTAGGTTGGTTGGTTGTTTTGTTTTACGGCATATCAACCCTTTTCAGGTTATTTAATGCCGAATCTGGTGATTTTGAAGAACGATTTTTTTAATATAGTATATTTGTTTTTTTTTTTTTAAGTCGTATTCTATTTAACCCATAGTTGGGACCCTAACAGGTGCTACCACTCCGGGTCAGAGTGGACCTGGGAGCAATGGCAATTAAAGGGTGGCTCCACACTCCCTAAGGCCTGCAAGCTGGGGCCTCACCATCGGATATAGTTTAAGATCATATCCAGGACCGTAAAAGTTAGGAGTTGATAACTAGAATTAGGAATAAATGCAGTAAGTTTAGGGAACTACTACCAGTACTAATCAGCAGAGACTTTCCACTGTCAACCAATGGAAGAGTCTATCTGGTGTGTGTATGCAGTGTGATGACATATAGAAGTGATACATGGTTAATGAGGGTTGAAGACATACGTTGCATGTAGAGATATGATATTAGAATGATAAAATGGATGTATAATGTGAGTCTTAAAGACAGGCTTCAATCTGATGACGTCAGAGATTTTGACCGATTGTTTGTTTGGTTAATTGGCCTATCAACTGCTGTGAGATCATTTAAGGTCAAAGAGGTGCCTTTCTTCTTGTAAATGTTTGTTTCAGTAGTTTAAATGTTTTTCACTTTTCAATGACTTCAGATAAAGATTAAATAAAGACAGTATAGGGAAATTGTTGTGGCTTGGAAAGGTTGTTACTAAGGAAAATACGGATACGGAAATGAGTTAGAAAAGATAAAATATAATGAAACAAAAAAAAAAACAGTCTTTACAACTAAAAGAAAATACAGATGTTGCTGAAATATGGTTAACTGGCGGCGGGGTGGGGTGGGGTGAGGCGCCCGGCTTTACTCGGGGGGGGGGGTAAAATACACTTAAATATGATATTGTTCGAACATGTTTTCCTCACATATACACACCCACATGTACGCACGCACATACGCACACACACGCACGCATATACACATCCTCATACACACACGTACGCACACACACACACACGCGCACAAGTACGCACACATGCGAAACGTCACTTCCCCTGAAAGGAATTCTAGACATGCACAGTCAGAACACTCACCCCGATATAAAAGTCCACAACACTATTCAACTTCCTCTCTTTTCTTCCCTTTGCCTGGGTTCATCAACCAGGCAGGTTCGGCGTCCATAGCTCTTGGTTTGAAGACTTTTCCACGTGGACGACTGCTATCATGAACGCACGGTTTTGCTGAGGCAAACACTCCTTTTCTATTTTGCTTTCTACGTGCGGGACGGCCATTTCTCGTCCTCGACTTCATCCCTTTCTTTTCCACGCATGTAGTCGTCAACGCCTGAATGAACACGTGTTACACCTAAACCATTTTTATTTTCAACAGAAAATGAACGACATGTTTATTCTATCCCGCAATTGAGTTATAGTTTACTTCATTCCATTCGTTTCATTATTTTCTTTTGCAGCGAGTTAGGGTATTTATACTCTAGTCCGCAACAATATTTTGATTAGTTCAGATTTCGTACATATCTTAGAGTTGTGATTTCCAAAATAAAAAAAAAAGTATTTGGGTGCCATCAGTTATAATTTAAACAGAAACTGTAGCATCCAACGTGACACGCATATGAACTGATTAAAAATTAAAAAATAAACTAAGATGAATGTACAAAATGTATAACGATTTTTTTTCGATTTTGACCCATTTTTGGCTCTATAAAAACTATTTTAACCGGCTAAAGACCCATAAAAGAACGGTCCGTAAAAATCCAACCATTTGAGGCCCATAGCGCTGCTCTAGTTTCGGTGGAGATAGGGCTTAAAAATATGCAGACAGACATAAAGCCTTTATATATAAGTTTATCCTTATCGTTCTAAAAATAGGATCATGAGCTCTAATCGGTTAATGGATTGAGCAAAGTTTGGTATAATATTTGAAAGACATTTCATATTTTTTTACGACTAACTATGGATATCTCTGAAAATATGATTGGCTATCTGCTTCTAAAAATAAGACTAATGAGTTAATAGATTGAACTAAGTTTGCTTACGTGTTAGGACGGTTTATGAATGGAATCTGTTGACATTGAATTTAAAGACAACCATGTTGTAATTAGCGGGGAAGTAATCCTGTCATAGTGCCTAACTGTAACATAGCGCAAACACGCATATGCAATTGCTTGCAAAATAACGTCACTGGCAGGGAAAAATAAAGATTTTAAAAGGGAGATCACATTAGAGGCGGGAATAACGTTCGCGATCACGTGATATGCATGGATCATATTCGAGACGTGGGTGACGTCACGGCCGTACCAATGACGAAATAAATGTCATTGTTACAAAAAAAAAAAAAAAAAATTCTTTCCTATTCTTTGTCTACTTTGCGACTGAGGCTACAACGTGTTGGTTCGCGGACAACATTACATAACCAGCATTGAAGCTTACGCATATATAAATCTGCGAGGAAGCAGTTCTGCGGCAATGTGTTCCACAGGCGTGAAACCCTTGTGATTCCAGTTAACTTACTACTCTAAAACATACGAGGCAAATGTCTCAGCTAACCAAGAACAGCCGGGTTGTAGATCTTACAAAAGATATAGAAACGATGCCGATTTCAGCAGGCTTGTTTACTTTCACTCGTATTTAGTTCTAAAGAAGTAAAACTAAGTAAAGACATAAAATAAATAAATGAGTAGGTAAAAGAAGAGAAAGTAATTTTATAACAATGACTAGTAGCAGAATAGTAAAAAAAAAACAAAAAACAAACAAAAAAAAAAACAGAAAAAAAAACAGAAAAAAAAACAGAAAAAAACAGAAAAAAAAAACAGAAAAAAAAACAGAAAAATAAACAGAAAAAAAAAAACAGAAAAAAAAAACAGAAAAAAAGACAGTTATTTAGAATTCTCTAGTATCGGCTTTCTATTTCGAGAAACTCTTAGCAATCTGAAAGATGCCTTCAGGAATTTCTGTTATCGTCATTGAAACGCTTCTAGTCATTTCATTTTTAAAAATAGGATGTGCTTAATTGGTGCAAATAAGAATGGAGGTTGATTTTTAGTAAAAGTATTAAAAATGGTTCGTAAAAGAAACAAAACAAAAAACACGGAGCAATGAACGCAGATTTTCTTGTTTCCGAAAGATTTTATGGCTACGTAGTCGAAAAATGGCCTTTTTTATTTTTATTTTACAAGAACCCAAGTTTGCTCAGCTGGGCAAACTTGGGTTTTTGTACCGGAAAAATATCCAGTAAATAAAACGTTGTTTAGTAAATCGTTATTTATTTATTTATTTATTTATTTATTTATTTATTTTGCATTTCCATACATCAAACATGGATATAAATATCACTAAAACATCAGCTGGGCCATAAGCTTTATTTCGGTACCTTACTTGTCTGGGTGGGTTGCCGGTAGGCTGAGATAAACCGCGTCACACACACACATTAGGAAAATTTATAATAAGATAACACTGTCGGGATTGCAGAAATTGTGATATTTATTTTTCTTTGTTTTTATTATCTTCTTTTTTGTATTCTGAAGTAAAAATATATATTGGCACATTTTTCTAATATTTCTCTAAAGTATAAAATTCTCCCCCCCCCAACACACCTAAAAAAAATAAAGTCAGATTTGTTTGTTATTCAGCAACAGAAAAGGATATTTACTTCAATGATAGAATTACAAAAAAAAAAAATAAATAAATAAATAAATAATAATAATAATAATAATAATAAAATTTTAAGGGACGCCTGAGGTTAATGATTACGGAGTGAGGGGGGAGGGAGAAAGGGGAAGACAAAAGAGAGGAAATAAGACAAAGAAGGAGGGGGAAGAGGAAAAGGCAGATGTTGATGGATAAGACAGAAACATGAAAGTAGGAGAGAAAGAAGATTACGTGATGAGAGAGAGAGAGAGAGAGAGAGAGAGAGAGAGAGAGAGAGAGAGAGAGAGAGAGAGAGAGAGTGTGGTGAACGAGGTGAGAAGGAAAAGTTGGTGAATGAGAATAAAATCAAAGTCAGAGGAAGGGAGAGAGAAAAGGCAGTGACTAATAGGGAGGGATAGTTGAAAGATGATAGAGAGAGAGGGGAGAGAATAGAAAGAAGGAGGAGGAAGAGTAAAGGAGAAAGATCTTTTTTTGTTTGTTTTTACGAATGGGTCAACACTTGAGGATAAGGTATTGTATTCCTGAATGTTTTTTAGGTGGGGGTTAATAATTTGTATTATCTACAAATTGATACGATAGCGTGTGTGTTATTTTTTATTTTTTTTTTTACATAGGCGTCACCACTTATCAAGGCCGATAGGCCACTCAAGGATAAGGGTTAAAGAGGGTACAGTAGTCAAAAGGACAATATAGTAATCGATAGTAATGGAAGTTCGGTAAATTTGTTAACTTAAGTGGAACGGCTCATCAGAAACTTGTTCACGTTGGACTTGAAGACAACCATATTATAGGCAGCTGGAAAGCAGGAAAACGGAAGACAATTCCACAGGTGTGCAGTTCTAAGAAAGAATCTTTGATCATGGAATCAATGTTTAGGTTTAGGCACAGATAAAGAGTGGGGAAAATTATTGATAATGTTTTCAGCTAGTCTAGTGTTTCCTGTGAAAGTTTTGCGAGGGGGGACCATAGATTGAAGCTCAGTCGAACACTTTCCATGAAAATAACGATAAAGCAGAGACAAACTCGCAACATCTCTTCTGTGAGATAGAGGTTGCAGCGAAGAGAAAAGGACATCTCCCACCAGGCCACGAAGTCTATTTTGAACCCTATCAAGGCAGGACAAGTCTTTTCTGGCAGCTCCTGCCCATATGTGGCAACAGTATTCCATCCTTGGACGTATCTGGCTCTTATATAGATAAAGAATTGCATCAGCAGTGAGATATCTTTTGGATCGATAGAAGGATCCGACCATTTTTCCAGCGGCCTTGGCAACAGATTTGATGTATGTATTCTATTTAAGATCAGGAGTAAAGGTCAAGCCCAGAAGCCTGTCAAAACTTGAGGCCTCCCCAAGACGAGAGCCATTCATTTTAATTGATGCCAGATGGGGATCAGAACGTTGATGATGTAAAGATAGAAGCTTGGTTTTAGATGCATTAAAAGTAACCAGCCACTCCTTTCCCCATTGTACAACGTGATCAAGAACAGAGGTGGGAGAATCAGAGAGAACTTGGTCGTTTACGTTTCAATTCACGCTTGCTAGATTTATGTTGTAATGCTAACAAATTCCAACTAATCGCTTAAAATAATTTTCTTTATACAAATAAAACCACTTGAACAATGCACGTGACTTTTGGAATATGATATTTTCGTTTCGTCACGAGTACGGACTTCATAAGGATTTTTCTTTTTTTTTTTTTTTTTTTTTTTTTTTTTTAAGTATATTTGGAATTCTGAACAAGAACCAAATTACATACTCGCGCTTACTCCAGATTATTAATTGAAGTGATCCATAGAAAGGACCTTCACAGAAGATATCTGATTCCATTCTGGGAAATTAATCATGATAAACTTTTGTCATTGGGTAAATAGCAGAAGACAATGCAAAAACAGCTTGCAGTATATAAATCTGGCCTTGTGGTGGGATGAGTGCGTCTGTAAGTAAATTATCACATTTCCTGCTTTGTCTGGTTAATTATCAATTTGTTCAAGAACCAGAGATGGAGAAGGTTGGATCCATTTGTTCTGAAGACAGTCTCCATGGTTTCCACGGATAAAGAGTCATTATTTTTGCCTGGCTTCAGCTGGAGATAAAGCCATAAATATCGCTAGTGGTAATATTATCCGTATTATTCATGTCCAATAGAAACCGGTTCTCAAATTGTTGATCAACAATATTGGAAGACATTTGGCCTGAATTCGTATTATTTGGATCCTGCGGACTACTATTCTCATCGTGAATACTATTTTCATAACGTTTCGGTCTTCAGTGAAAAATGATTCTTGAAATAGAAAAAAATGTAGTTCAAAGCAAAAATGAATGTCAGCATAAATCCGGTTTAAGAAGCTTTCCCAAGCAAAGAATTAATTCCGTTACCATCGGCAGAAACGTGATAGTTTTCTCGTTCACTGTTCAGTATTCCAGTCATTTTATGAATCTGTTCTGGCATCTGATTGGTTCGTTCTCATCACACATGGTTATAAATAGAATCGCCCAAACCCCCTTCCTATATGCTAGAAATATTGAAACAGTAATCTCCAGCCTTCTCCATGTGTATCTTGTACAACCCCAGGAATCTTATTGTTGAACTCGGAAATCTGCAAGCAATTTCCAAACAGATCCATGGGAGAAGCATGCCCTTGTTCTTCAACCATGACTGAGCAGAAGTCCGAAATAATTCACAATTGTATTTTAGGCTACCCGCACTGAGAATTGAACTTTCAATCTCCAGGAAAGTGGTTTTTACAAATAAATTTCACCAAGTACTCTATCGACTATTTTAAAGACAGGCTTAGATCTGATGACCTGAGAGGAAGGTTAAATTTGGACAGTATAGATATATGTGTGCCGAACAGGAGACTTTGATGGCATAGCCTCAGAATGGAATTCTTTATTTAATTCTCATCAGTTACATCACGGGTCCCTATGACGTAACGGATAAAGTAAGCAAAATTCAATACTGAATAATATTCTTCTGGAGGTTGAAGATTCATTCCACAATTGCAAATTACTCAAAACTTTTACTCCAGTGGATTAAATAAAGGGTTCCATTCGAAATTCCATGCAAGTTCGACACAAAGATTCCTGAGTTTGACAATATACTTGAAGTAAGTCGGAAATTAAATTAGCCAAAACGTTGTAAAAATACAAGATTAGAACAGTATAGAATAATTCAAACTAGCGGGATCTGTGGAAATTCCACAGAGGACTGATTCATATGTAATATATTGATGTTGGCATTCTGTAGATATTCAGCGTAAATGGAGATGCTCTTATATTATTGTAGCTTTTTTGTTAAAACTGCGAAAGTATTTATTCAAGCTAGCAGGGACACCCGGCGTAGTCAGGTCGTAAAATACGCTTAAATATGATATTTTAATTCTTGCAGATTCCGTATATGTTATTATAGAGTTAATGTTCTATCGATTTTTATATATTATAAAGTTGTGATTTCAAAATTAAAAAATATATCTATATGACTTGGGTTCATCAGCTTGAATAGAAACCGAATCCCAAACTTATGAAATATATATATATATATATATATATATATATATATATATATATATATATATATATATATATACACACACACACACACACACAACTTTAGTTCCTTCAGATATAATCGAAACCAAAACCTAAACTTATGAATAATTCTTGATAAGATTATTTATAAAAAAAAAAATAGATGACTTAAGTGCCGTCAGCTATAATCGAAGCCAAAACTTATGAAGAATAATCCTTGTAGCCAAGTAAGGGTGATGGAGGTAAACGTTTTATCTGGGCTGACGTTATCCGCCTGATAGTCAGGGACCCGAACCTTGGATTAACCACTAAGGAGGCTGTCCTATCAGCAGTCGCAAAGTACTGGGGCTGCTGTATTGCCATTTGGTGAATGGATTCTGAACCATGCAGTAGTCTCTGGTGGGGCTTCTCAATGCCGTACTAGTGGGTAATTGTTACGGCTTTACCTTATCATGTGCTACAAAAAAAAAAAAAATTCTTCGTTACTTTTCTCTCTTTATTTCCCCTCTCTGTCCTGCTCTAAGCAAGTCTGACGACCTAGTCCACAAACTCCAAAATTCCATTATGACAAGTTTCAAGAAAAAATACACGATTAAACCCGGTTCTCCAACTTCCAACATAGACCCCCACTACCATGTCTCCTTCTCCAACATCAGGGGTCTACGTTCTAACCTTCCTGAGGTTGAAGCCCAATTAGAGGAGACTAAACCAGACCTTTTATTTTTAAGCAAAACTGGAATTGGACAGACTATTTCTCTAAATGAGTTCGTAATTAAAGGATACTATAACCTAACTTCCAAATCTGACTCCCAAGATCGCCATGGGCATGGAATATGTGCCTATATAAAAGATGGCTTTCCATGTGGTAGGGACATCTCCAGAGAAGATCCTAACTTACCCTATATGTGCTTCCGAGTAGCACTAGCTCACACTACGGCATTTATATTTACTCTCTATCGCCCCCATAACAGTGGAGTTACTATCTTTAAAAGCATATCTGAGAAAATTGACCAGGTTCTATCAGCATATCCTTCAGCTAACATTCACGTATGTGGCGACTTCAATGTTCACAATGTGGAATGGTTGACCCACTCAAACAAGACCGATGATGAGGGAAGATTCTGTCATGATTTCTCCATTGCTTATGACCTGACTCAGATTGTTCACGAACCAACCCGTGTGCCCGACAATGACGGCCAGTATGCAAGTCTCCAAGACCTTTTTCTCACAACTTGCCCTGAACTATGTTCAGTTTCCGTTCTGTCTCCTCTTGGATCTTCCGACCACTCAGTTGTATCAATTAAGATAAAAATGAAATGTAATAAGTCCTCAGACATACCTCTCTATCGTACAGTATATCGATACACTATGGCTGACTGGGATAGTTTCCATACATTTATATCGGATCTTCCTCTGCGTTCCATGTTTAAAAAGGATGTGTCGTCTATAGTATCAGACCTGACGGAATGTTTAATCATAGGTATAGACAATTTCATACCCTCGAAAAAGTTTCAGCAAAAACCTAACAGCCAGCCATGGTTTTCTCCAGAATGTGCTGCTGCTATTGCGCACAGAAATCACTTTTTCCACTGTTTCCAACGTAATAGATGTATGGAAACTAAAGCCGCTTTCAGGACTGCCAGCAACCATTGTAAGAAAGTAATAAAGAATGCAAGAGAGTTGTATGCTCAGTCCGTCAAGTCAAAAGTAGCTGAGCAGCGGCTTGGTTCTTACCAGTTTTGGCAAATAGCAAACAGAATCCTGAACAGAAGCGTGTGCTCTATCCCAACTATCATCAATGGACCTGAGTTAATCTCGTCAGCATCAGACAAAGCCAAACTCTTTGCCAAGAACTTTGCAGCCAATTCTACCCTTTGCGACCAAGGCTGCCAACCCCCAATATTTTCTCCTGTATCAGAAAACACACTATGTGATATACAAATATCTGTATGTGATGTTGCCAAGCTAATCAAAAACCTTGATTCCAGGAAAGCAACCGGCCCTGACGGTATTCCAATTATAGTACTCAAAAAACTTCAACCAGAACTATCACCTATACTTACAAAACTGTTTAAACGTTGTCTTAAGGAGAATTGCTTCCCATCACCCTGGAAAATCTCATCAGTATGCCCTGTATTTAAGAATTCAGGTGATCGTTCATCCCCCTCTCAGTACAGGCCTATAAGTCTCCTGTGCGTCATGAATAAGTTGCTGGAATCTGTGTTAAATACAGAAGTAATCAACCATCTCAGCAAAAATAACCTTCTTAGTGACACACAATATGGTTTCCGTTCTGCTAGATCTACAGCAGATGTGCTTACAGTTATATCTCATAGGATTAGCGAATCTCTCGATAGAGGCAACCTTTCTAGGGCAATTGCTCTTGACATATCACAAGCCTTTGATAGGGTATGGCATAAAGGTTTACTTCACAAGATCTCCAGCTATGGTATAGCTGGAAATGTCTTCTCAATTATTAAATCATTTCTCTCTGATAGGTTCATAAGAGTAGTAGTTGAGGGGCAAAAATCAGAAGCTCACAGTATAAATGCTGGAGTCCCTCAGGGGTCCATCCTGGGCTCAACTCTTTTCCTGATCTACATTAATGATATTCCAAATCACATCCTTACATAATTTGTAGACATTTTTGCTGACGACACTACCAATAATAATTTGGATCTTGTTCAGAATTCCAAATATATTTAAAAAAAAAAAAAAAAAAGAAAGAAAAATCCTTATGAGGTCCGTACTCGTGACGAAACGAAAATATCATATGCCAAAAGTCACGTGCATTGATCAAGTAGTTTTATTTGTATAAAGAAAATTATTTTAAGCGATTAGTGGGAATTTGTTAGCATTACAACATAAATCTAGCAAGCGTGAATTGTTATTGAATTACCTCTTGTATTTTGTGAGATTTTTTTTTTTTTTTTCAAAATACCGGGCGAGACGATCACTTCTTGGATGCGCAAAAAATTTGATTTTTTTTATATGAAAATAAAACTACCAGATCAATTTACGTGTTTTTTGGAATATGACATTTTCGTTTCGTCATGGGTATGTATTGTTTTAATATAAAGATAATTCTGGACAATAATTTATAAATCTTTTCATCAAAATGCCGAAAAAAATTATAAAAAAATATTATTGCTATCATTTTTGAGATTAGAAAAGAAAAAATATACACTTCACAATCATTGGACGATTCTAGAAGGAAAAAAGAAACGAAAACCGACGACCGTGGAATTCGTTCCTATTTACTTGCCTCCCCACCACACGAAGACTGGCTCAAGGTCAGTTTTTAATGTGGCAAAAATCCAGTTCAGCAAAAAAAGAAAAGTTAATCTCTATTGGGACAGATATAAAAATTGTCTCGGTCCAGAAAGATTTCTTCTTCAGTGACTGCAAACAAAATAGATGAAGTGTAGTATAAGAACAGACTCTACACTTTGCTCTTGACCAAAAGGTCACAGTCAGCAAAAGGAGTAATCTTACAAATATTTATTTCTAAAGATCAAACTTTCATTTATTTTTGAAAGATGTTTATAACAGATAATTTTGCACATTTCTCCAGCTCTCCTAAATACTATCACAGTCTAATAAAACTAAACCGGTACTAACAAAGGGATCTTTACCAGTTGTTTTGCATCACTCATTAGATATTTTATTTTCAAAAGAGTTGTGTTCCTGTATCAATCAACTGTGTCAAATCAGCCATGTTTTGATTCTTCCGGCCAGGTGCATGCCTGTTTCAAGTAGATCTTATTCATTCAAAGTGTCATTTCTAGTACACTAGACTTGATATTCAACAAAGGCATATTTAAATAATAAATCAATGAGATGATGACAACAAAGGCTTTACGTATGTCACAACTAACCTTTCTTTAAAGCAAAATAACGATTTTCGGTTCTTGTCTAGAATTCTCCCCATATTAAAAATAAAAATAAAAAACTGTATTTTGTATGTACCCATGGCAGAACAAAAATGTCATATTCCAAAAATCTTGGCAAATTTTTTTACTGTACCTAAACTCGTCTAGCTGAAACCACTATCAATAATTTCTCCCACTCTTTATCTGTACCTACGCCTAAACATGAATTCCATTAACAAAACTTATTCCTTAGAACTGCACGCCTGTGGACCTCTGTTCCGTTTGCCTGCTTTCCAGCTGACTACAATATGGTTATCTTTAAGTCCAATGTAAACAAGTTCTTGATGAGCCGTCCCTTTAAGTAATCTACTTCATCAAATTTCCATTACTAAAGTTTACTACACTATTGTCCCAATGACTACAGTACACTCATTAAACCTTATCCTCGAGTGGCCTTAGGGCCTTGCTAAGAAATGACGCCTTTCTATAAACAAAAAAGGTAAAGAAAATGCAAATTGAGCATTTAGCCACTGTATTTGGTTTTATTTGGGAAAAATTAGATACTTTCTTTTAGCTGACTGATGTAATGACATTAAGAAGGCAGCTATTATTGGACAAAATATTATCTATATATTAATACGAAAGTGTGTGTTATTTTTTGTGTCACGCTTACACTCGGGTCGTTTAATTATTATGTACTTCCATTCTTATAATAAATAATTTTACCATAAATTCTCCGTAAGTTTTCGTTTCGGTTTCGATTATAGCTGATGGCACTGCAGTGATCTATTTCTTTTTTTTTTATGAATCATTTTATCAAGAATTCTTCATAAGTTTTGGTTTCGATTATGGCTGAAGGAACTCAAGTTATATATATATATATATATATATTTTTTTTTTTCATAAGTTTTTATTTCGGTTTCGATTCAAACTAATGCACCCAAGTCATATATATATATATATATATATATATATATATATATATATATATATATATATATATATATTTAATCGCAACTTTATAACATAAAGATCGATAAAACATTAACTCTATAATAATATATACAAGATCTGCAAGAATTAAAATATCATATTTAAGCATAATTTTACGGCCGGGCGTTTGTACTGGCTGAGATAAATACTTTTTCAGTTTTAACAAAAAAAAAAAAAAAAAGCTGCAATAAAATCAGAGCGTCTCCATTTACGGTAAACATCTACAAAATTCGAACATCAATACATCACATATGAATGAGTCCCCTGTGGAATGTCCACAGGTCCTGCTAGTTTGTAATGATTCTTATTTGTTCATCCAAATTTGATTATAAACAAATCATAAGGGTAATACGAGTTCGAGTCCAAATTAAGTTTAACTTTGGTTTGCTAGGACAAAATGAATCCCAGCAGATATACAATTCCATAAACACTGGTTTATGGTGAAGTGATGCAAGTTGATGAGGTGTTTGTTATCAATATATCGCGGAAAGCTAAAGTCAAATTGTGTTCTCCTTTATAAGTATATCTTAATGCGGAACCCATGTTATTTAGTAAGGAGATGAATTTATTTGTCTTTCTTATTTGGGGGGTTGGGGTAATGTCTAGGATTTCGAATTTCTCATGCACACATAGATATCAATACGAATAATAGTTTTACTTTATATGGAGAGATTACTTGAGAGAGCTTATTAATTTTTCAAGATGAAAGCACAAATTACAAAATTATGTCGTATATTTGACATTTATTAATATATAAGTTATAGGTTTCGATTTCAATTGATTGTGTAGCTATGATCTATGAGAGTATGCCAGATGGCTGACACGCAATGTATAATAAATAATTTGATATTTTACAATTAAACGTTTATAATGCTATTCCCTGATTCTGGTCATCGGACAAGTTAATAATGGTTTGGTAGGTTATAAATGCTTGTATTACTGCAAGAATTTAAACAAGTCAATAAATATTGCAGAGGTTAGAAAAAAAAATGAAAAGTAAATCTTTGTATTAACATGTCTAATCACAACAGACAAAGCATGAAGCCACTTGATGTAAGGAACTAAGAAAATAGTTCTAGGTTAAAAACGAGCCAACGATAAGTGTTGGATGGATAGATTATGGCCTAGAAAAGCAGCAATTCTTCCCCCTTTGTCAGAAGCATCTATCATGGACTGTCAGGACTAAAGGATAAAATAAGGGAAGCGAGGGCTACGAACCTGATGAAAGTAAACCCGAGGCCCAGTTTCTACTCTCTTTGAGCTTCCAAAATGTACATTTTAATATATGAGGATTTGCTAAGAATTTTAAATCCAGTTTAAATGACTTTCCATTCGACAATTTATATACTTCCAAATTCTTTTCAAATTTTGAAGAGTTAAAAAGCAGTACAATCTAGATTTTTCAGCTATTAATAAAGATCGAAACGATGGAATCGTTTATAAAGAAGCAGTAATGCATTCTAGTGGAGTTAATCTCTTAAAAATTCTAAAAGTTCGTTTTGGTACTTTACACGATTGCATTTCTTTATTCTGATACTCGGTTAATAGTAAATAAAAAATGAGCAAGTCACGTAGAGACGAGAAATAAACATGCACAAATCGCCAAAAGATGGTTCACAATTTTGTTAATATAGCGATTACTTAGTTGCATGAATAAAACATGTATTCACAAGGAGTATGCATCTGGTGGCAGTCACCCTAGGCGGGTCGAAGCAGCTTCCAGCCATATGTATATCCCGTTTGTGTAGTTCTTATAAGGAGATGTCGAGGTCCTCCTACATACAGCGCCGTCTATTCCCAAATTTAGGGGGAAAAGGTAGGCTCTCTCTACCGTGCTAGAAAACTACTGACACCTGAAAGTATACTGTACATCTATAAGGCTACCATTCGCCCATGTATGGAGTATTGTTGTCACATTTGGGCTGGTGCATCTGCTGCTAGTCTCTCGCGCCTAGACAAGGTTCAAAAGAGAGTCGCCAATCTGATAGGCCCTGAACTGGCATTTAAGCTTCAGCCTCTGTTCCATCGACGAAATGTTGCATCCTTCTGCCTGTTCTACAAGTATTTTAATGGTGAATGCTCTGACGAACTGCAGACACTTGTGCCCCCATGACGTAGACACCCTCGACAAACCAGACAGGCAGCTAAATCCCACCCCCACACAGTAGAGATCCCTAGATGTAAAAGATCTTTTTACTCCAATAATTTCTTCCCCAGAACCGCTAGACTCTGGAATTCCATTCCAGGTCCTTGCTTCCCTAACTGTACTGACATGCATAAGTTCAAGTGTAACGTGAACCGACATCTTCCTGCCCAAATCCCAACAGTGCCCCAGTAGTTGCTGCCCCTGATAGTAGCCCTTACACCAAAGTGGCAATTTGCCTTGTTTGGGGTGAAAATGTAATAAAAAATAATAAAATAAAAAAGAATGAGTTTGGTTAAAATAGTCTCACATTTTTTTTATCACAGTTCTCATACACCACGTATCGACTTCCATGCAGAAATAAGATTATATATTTTATTGTCATCGACATTGATGAAATCGCCCATTTTTCAATCAAATCGATTAATTGCCTGCTCTAGTTAGGGACCCACCGTGGTGCACCAGAAGAAAGCTTCACTTGCCTCTCTATAGTGACTTAGTCCACAATACACTGTAGTTTACATTGCAGTGTAGAGAAGTTACTGTTGATTTTATAAAATTACTTTTATATAAAGGCTTGAATTAAAGTTTAAAATGCAAAAGTCAAGTATCATGGTTAAATTGTGCTTTAAACAGAAGTATTCGTTTGGAGTGCGCCCCTGTCATATCAAAAAACCTACTGTTGATTTTATATGCTAGGCCTTTGTGCTTGTGCGGTAATAAAACTTATTAACTTCACTCGTGATGTTAGGCTGTATAAGGCGTTCTTTAGTCAAAATCGCCTGTTGCTTCTTTCATTGGACTTTTCGATAGACATTTCGATACAAAACCTATTTAAGAACACCGCCAGGTACATAAAGTACAGTTCAGTGAATTTTTTTTTTTTTTAAATCGGCTTAGACGTTTAGGAGCTCATAAGGAACAAACTCACGCAAAGTTCTTTTCATATAATCGTAAAGATGATTTTACATCAGTACTTGTTTGTCATCCATCTGAGTGCACAGAAAATGTTAGGATGATATCTGACCTAGGAAGAAGCGGTCCCAGACGAATTGCAGGAGAGTTTTCATGGGTGGATGAAGTGTACACGGTGTGGATGATATTCGCAAAGAACAAGCAGTCAACTGTGAAAGCAGTGTAAAGCAGCCAACACTCTTCAACACTTCCACTTTACCACAATTCCATCATCTACCAATGCTCAATGGACCAATATTTTGCTTCTAAACAAAGCGTCTCGCTCCCCACCCTCTGAATATTTCTCTATCCTCCTCACTCATCTACTATATAAAATTAAGTCAGTCTCTTTATCGTTTCTTTGTCATCGATTTCTTCTTATAAGATCAATATTTAATATTGCTTTGTCAGTTTACTTGCCTCCCCACAAGGGCAAAGTTAGACACAAGATCGTTTTTTAATGTGGGCAAAGTCCAGTCCCTAAAAAGAGGCACTCTGAATTGGAACAAAAAATGAAAATTATCTCACTCTAGAAGAATTTCTTCACCGACCGAGGTCAGAACAGACAAAATACAGCACCAGAACAGATACTGCACTTTTCTCCTAGCCAAAAGACCAATGTTATCAAAAACGATAAAATGTAATTCGATTTAATTTTTTGCAGATATCAGGCCAAAAATATTTTCATAGGGCACCATCGTTATAAAAAAATATATATATATATATAATTCTGAATTATACTTCCTTTTGATCAGGATGAAGCAATAATATTTTGAAACAAGACAAAAACAAAAAAAAAAACAGTATAGTTTTTAAAAAATAAAGCACAAAATGCTAGTGAATACACTACCGGGAAATGCCGAGTAGAGACAGCTAGAAGTGAATAAAAAACGGAAAGTATAGCCATAATGCACTTCCTCTCTCTCACACACACACACACACACACACACACACACACACACACACACACACACGAGCATAAAAGTTGAATATCAAATGCGGCAGTAAATCCTGGGAGCATATACTAGAATAAACAGTTTGAAATCATACACCATTCACTAGCACTATGCAATTCCTACAGTTCCATACAAAGAAAACGGAGCTATTACACCTGACAGACACATGAGACAAGAAGGAGAAAGAAGCAATTTTGGTAAAAATTAGTGTTTCCAATGATGTTGGGCTAAACAGAACTGAGAAGGAAAAGATGAAATACAAGGTTCTTATATATGACACGAAGAGAAACTGGAATACTAAGATCGCCATAATTCTAATAATTATAGAAGCAACTCATGAAAATAATTTCAAAAACTACCAGACAAATATACTGAGTGAATCAAATGCAAGAGAGATGCAAATAATTGCACAGCTGGGATCTTAAAAAGATCTCTGGGTTGGAATGTCTGAAATAGCAGGTGAATGTCTAGAATCCGGTTTAATACCGCATTCCCAATTAGAATAAATATAAGAAAAAAAAAAAAAAAAAAAAGAAACAAAATAAAAAAAATCAAGACAGTTATAACTCAGGAATTGAAATTTGGAGACAATTTCTGAGGCACCCATTTCCCATACACACCTTTCGTAGATTATACGGAACGGTTTGAGGAAAAGTTTATTACCATTTCTTTAACTGATACTACAGCGGTGGCACATAAAGTTCTTCATCAAATTAACCTGACGTCGTAATCAGTGTTGGCTGCATCATGCCTTCAACTGTGAACCAGGAAACTTCATCTATGAAGTAAGCGCCCAAGTTCCTCTGCAAAATAAGGAAAAGTGATGTGGTGGACAAAGAAAAACTGATGAGAGTTAAAGCTGATCTTGTACAAAACCTGCCCCCCCCCCCACGATACCTACATATCGCTCTATGGAACGACGAATAGATAGAAATCATCCAGTTGTTGGTCGGCCTTCTTAATGGATATAGTGGCCAGGATGGATGTAACCAGTTGAACCCACTCAGAGTAAATGATGTAGTGTGACCCAACCAGCCACAGTGGAACGAGATTATCTCAGAAGGAGGGATTACAGAGAGCTAAATTAGAGCTATGGTTGAAAATTGCCAAAAAAAAAAAAAAACGCCCAGCGAACGAGGAATTAGAGCTTTTTTTTATTTTTATGGCAGGTCCGAGAAAACAGTAGGTAACCCTACCAGTTGGAAAAAAGATGGCGTGGTCACTGATGTGAAATACATTTTTCTTGTAACGGAAAAAACAAAGTCGAATTATGAAACAATAAAAAGTGAAGGTGATTATTTGGAGATATTAGCGGATGTTCAGGCTAGAGTATTGATTCGGGGGTCAAGGACGCCCCCCCTGGGCCTGAGAAAATCATTGATGAGAACCCTTGCTGTGGAAAATTACCTGATTTTGATGTGGGGGAGAGGTAGCTGATTATCCAAGATGTGACAAATTTGACAAGCTGGAACACCCCGGTAGGTTCCGATTCACACTAAACATGTATACATAAGTCGGTGCATAGCAATGAAAATGAGCTTTTGCAGAGAGTCTGAAGGGAGTTTTTTCAGAATTTGTAGTAAGTTCTGAACTCGGGGCGGAAGGGAACTGTCCACTGCTCCACACCCCACCATTTGAGAAGCACCCGTCCTTTAATCAGTCAAAAGCAAGAAATCGATTGTTGAACCCAGATTGAAGCCCGTTCTTCGACTATTGTAACTACCAGAAAAAAGAAATTGCAAACCACATTTTATTCCTCTCATTTTTGATTCTTCTGTGAAAAACTGTACATGCTTATTATTTTATTTATCTCTTTTGTGGATGATTAATTTTATACAAAAACTACACTCAGGGTCAACATTGTTTATTGTTGCTAATACTTACAAGTGAACTTAAAAAAAAAAAAAAAAAAAAAAATGAAACAAACAAGTTGAATGATCTTTCTTTTTAGCGGAAGAGAGAGAGAGAGAGAGAGAGAGAGAGAGAGAGAGAGGGTAGAAGAGATCATTAACCACTGCATCCAACGTCATATCAACTCTGTCTTTGTAAAGGCAACTGGAACTGCGTTGCAGGACCTTGGTGGATGTTCAAGCCGAACCACCTAGGAATCCACCTGGGACTACACGTCATGTGCCTTGTTGTTAACTACGAGTTACTTGGTCATATTGGAGGCCATGACAGCGTGTGGTGTGGACACCTAGAACTACACCTAAAAAGCGTTAGGTTATAGTAGCACACACACATACATTATATATATATATATATATAGAGAGAGAGAGAGAGAGTGAGAGAGAGAGAGAAAGATTGAATGCCTACTAGACACTAGCCTCAAGTGTCTAAGGTAGTTTTGTTCAGGCGCTTGTCAGGACAACCTGGCATGACAATACATTTCTCTACAAGTAAACTCTGACTAAATATTCAAAAGCACATAGTGTAACGCCTCCAGTGCAGCTCAGCTCAGGTGCATAGGCTCGTGATTGAAGTGCACCTGTAGCAGATACATGTGGCGTTACGTTACCCGTGGTTCGTCTAGTGGTCGAATTCGTCTTCGGGTCATCGTCGGTCTCCTTGCGGTTCTGCTTTCAAATCAGCTTCCAACTGTCATCTGGGCTATCGGAGAAATATATTGCATTCACAACGGCGTTCCAATCAAAGAAAAGAAAGTCAAACTTAATTGGTTAACACAGAATTGATTATTGTCTTTGACTTTACAATATAATAGTTACACACTGCCTAGTCATGCAACTTAGGGGGCTGGCAGTTTTGTTTCTTTTACCAAGTTCTCCGTTCTTCATCTACCGTCCGTCCACGGGCAGAGATCAGCGAAAAAGACCCCAATTAGCTAAGTGTCTTGTTTTTATCAAAGCAGTCATTCCTCCGTCCACCTTTTTGGAGTTATTCTTTCTTCCTTTCCTTTCTCTCTCTTCTTTTATCGTATCAATTTGTATTCCCTTTCCTTTTTCCTCTTTTGAATTCCCTCTCTGTTTCCCTAATTTCTACTCCTTCTCTCTTTTATCTATACCAATTTTTAACCCTCATTGCACTGAGGTGTTACTTATCAATAATTTAGTCACCTCCAGGTCGACCGTGTCACTCCACAGGGTTTTAAAAAACAACCTCTTCGTTGTTAACAGATTTTTACCAGCCATTATCTCGAAACAAATTCTCGTTTGTCTTTTTCTTAAAGACCCCACCCTGGCCCTGATGTGATAACCGACAACTATTTATTTCCATGAGTCAACCATTTTCGGCTGGCGAGTCTGTATTGCCCTTTCTGACCCTAACTTCCTATAGGTGTCGGCCAGTAAGACCGCATTCCCCCCCCCCACGTACCTTTCGATGGAATCTTGTTTCTTTAATAATTTGAATTGTTGTTCTAACCTAAACCAGAAAACGACCCTGTATTGCTTTTTCTGCCCTCGATAATCTCATTATCATTTTTATTTATTTATTTATTTCCCATCGAAATATTCACTATTTCTTCTCTCATTGAAATATTTACTCTTTTCTGTGGACAGGAATCTCATAAACATCTGTTTTTCCTCACCCATCTTCTCTTCCTCTATTTGAAAAGCAAGATCATCTGGTGTCGCCAGGAATCTCGTCATAATAGTATTCGCAGCCCAAATAAGATATCGGTATGGCTAACCCACACTGACCTTTATGAGGAATAGTGCACCTTCTCCAAATGATGTTATCTCAAGTAACAGCACGAAGCTGGATACTCCACCAGACAAGATAAATTCTTGTCCTGGAACCTAGTAAGACCAAGAGACCACAAGAAATATATGCTATAACATATTTAAATGGTCAATTAGAGAGAAGACAATTATGTTCTCAACTTCTTTAATAAGTGTTTGAGAGATAAAGGATATAGTTGAAGTGAATCTTATTTATACACAGCTGGGCGAAAACGGAAATGGGTGACGTCGCACGCATGCGCACAAATGTTTAAATTGTTGATGCATTTCTTTATGATTTTAGATATGCTTTTCTTAGTCCACCAAATCACAATTAATTCCTATGCAGCAAATTGCATGTACATACAAAAGGAAATAGAGCTCAACTGCTAAAGAATTATTGTTTTCTAAAACTTGTAAAACAGTGTGTGCTTCAGATGCTATCAGCTTTTAAAGGCTTTCAACAGTTCAATTTTCAATAATATTTCCTGCATAATAACTTTTTTATGAAGATGAATATGTCTAAATCATTTTTTGAACTCTCTAGCAGTTTTTTTTAAAAATCATTTATCAGTAGGACAGCAAAGGTCGACGAGCTCTCTTATTTGAAAAGGCCTTATTGGGTTGAAATAAATTTATAATAAGAGCGGACTGCTTCTTTTTTTAATTGTTTTAACTTCTGTGAGCAACGTAAAATTTCATGCAGATATTGCTCTATTCTTTATTGATATCACATTATCTCTACCTCTATCTTTACCTATACTATTATAGAAAAGGAACTTTGTGTGTGTGTTCGTTCCCCATGGGCGCGAAAACGCTTGGGCAGATTTTTATGAAATTTCACATGAAGGTACTTTATGTTTCTGGCAGTGTTCTTAGATGGCTTTGATAAGTATCGATAGCCGAAATAATCCGATGAAAGAAGGAACAGCCGATTTTAAGCAAAGTTAACACCTTACACAACCTAACATCACAAGTGCATTTAAGAAGTTTTATTAGCACACAAGTCGAAACATTCCACATATAAAATCAACACTAGGTTTTTTGATATGACAGGGGCGAGTTCGAAATAAATGTTTCCATTTAAAGCACAACTGCACCATGATACATGTCTTTTTCATTTTAAACTTTAATTCAAGCTATTATCACTACACAAGCAGTAAGGCCAGGCATATAAAATTAACAGTGGGTTCCTTGATATGACAGAGACGCGTTTGAAATGAATGTTTCTGTTTAGAGTACAATTGAAGCATGATACTTGAGTTTTGCATTTTAAACTTTAATTTAAGCCATTATATATAAAAACATAATTTTATAAAACAACAGTAGGTTATCTACAGTGCAATGTAGACTATAATGTACTGTGAACTAAGTCACTACGAGGGGCACGTGATTCTTCCTCTAGGTGCACCTCGAAGGGTCTCCAATTAAAGCAGGCAATCAATCTATTTGATTGAAAAATGGGCGATTTCACCAATTCCAATAACAATAAAAATATGGGCGTGTGAAACATTCGTTGATCATCATTTAATCCCGGGCAACGTCGGATCACACTGCTGGTGATATATATATATATATATATATATACCAAATCGAGCGGCGGTATTTCGGACGATTTCAAAACATCGTTAATTTCACCACTCGTCCAGCGGCCGCCAATAGCGTAATGGTTGAGAGCCTTGACTGCCATACTGACAGTCGGGTTTCAATCCTGGCTTGAGGTGGTTGCCTGTCTAGCCGCACTGATGAGCTGTGAAACAGCGAAACAGTACTGTATGTGGATGACTATATATATATATATATATATATATATTTCATTAAATAAAATAGACATTCTTTTCTGTCTATTAATTCTATTTTCGATCCTTTACAACTTCCGAATATCAGTCTTCACTTTTGGCGGGAACTGGCTAATGTAATTACCATATTTATCACAAGTCCAAGTACTTTCCAATCACTCAGGATTCATCGTCAGGGATAAATTAATCGAACTGGTTTTGAACAATTTATAAAGATTTTTTTCTCTTCATTGGTTAATTATTTTATCTTATTTTTTTTTCAATTGGTTAAAATTAATAGCACCCTGAAATGTTTGCAAAGTTATTAAAATAAATAACTGTACAACCACTTCAGGATGTTATTACTATTGCTAAAGTTTATTTTATTAATAGTTTTTTTTAAAGATTTTATTAGTAATGCTTCTAGTATTTCAAGTTTCCGTTTATTATTAATTTGTTCAAGTATAGATGTGTTGTCAACTAAAATTTTTCTAAATTCTAAATTATTTAGTTTGTGCGTGTATGTATATATATATGCACAAACAAAATGAATATGAATACATATATATATGTATATATATATATATGCACGAACAAAATGAATATATATATATATATATATATATACGCACAAAAAAATGAATATGAATATATATATATATATATATGCACAAAAAATGAATATGAATACATATATATATATATAAACGCACAAACAAAATGAATATGAATACATATATATATATATATATGCACAAAAAATGAATATGAATACATATATATATATATATATATATAAACGTACAAACAAAATGAATATGAATACATATATATATATATATATATATATATATATATATATATATATATATATATACAGGGTGACCCAAAAAACGGACCACAACTCTAATTAGGCCCCGTTTCTTAGTGTTTTGTTCGAATGAAATGAAACTTTGGTCATAACTAGTTTATTATATTCAAAACATCACATCAAAACACTAGGGTCTTTGGCCTTTTTTTCTCTGTTCTACAGCATATGTTCTAGATGGCCTCCATTTTGCTTTTGTTTTTTTTTGGGGGGGGCACCCTGAAGATTATATATATATTTATTGAATGTGTGTGTGTGTGTGTGTGTGTGTGTGTGTGTGTGCTACAATGTTTTCAAACTTTATTTTAACAAAAAGAATTCAGTTTCCAACTTTTACGCACGTACATAAGTAAGTAATAACCAGAGAATTAAATAGCAATTCTCTGCTACCAAGTTCCTCTACCAAAAGCGCATAAGCCTGACGAATCCTATAGCTGGATGAAACGCAGAATATTCAGTGTAGCTTAATCGCCATATATATTTTATAAATTACTATTATATATATATATATATATATATATATATATATATATATATAAAACACGCACACAAAATAAATAATGAATGTTGCTTAACTTAGTATTTTACTGTAGTTTCACACAGTTTTTGATTGTCATAAGGTCATTAATCATTCTTACTGTTCGTTTTCATTTGAATTCAATAGAATGCATATTCCAATGAAAAAAGAAAACGTTAGCGCGCGCGCGTGCGTGCGTGCGTGCGTGCGTGTGTGTGTGTGTGACAACGTTTTCAATCTTTATTTTAACAAAAAGAATTCAGTTTCCAACTTTTACACACGTACATAAGTAATAACCAGAGAATTAAATAGCAATTCTCTGGTACCAAGTTTCTCTACCAAAAGCTGATGGAACGTGTGCGACATTTATTCTATGAAAACGTGTCTGCAACGAATAAAAGAATAACCCTCAATTCCGAAGACAAAGCGAATTTTCTGTTTTCCTACAGCTAAACGTAAACAATGGAAGCTTACAGAAGACCAAACCGACTGCGTTTTTAACCCTTGGATGCGTCAGTTAGAATTTCAATCTCATTGGTCTTATTAATGTTATTGTTATTATTTAAGGATTTCGAACTAAAAGGTTTTTTTTTTTTTTTTTTTTTTTTTCATGTAGTTGAAAAACTTCCAAAACTATATATTTCAGAGCAGGAGCTCATAAATTTCAGTCGACCTCTTTATAATGCCAAATTTAAAAACAGATTCCCAAGAACTGTTGAGTTCCTATAGCCTCAAAGCAATTAATGAACACACAAATAAGCAATCTATATCTATATATCTATAAAAGTGAACGTGTCTGTGTATATTTCCCTACACAATAACTCTGTCAATTTTTAGTCTACAGACTTGAAATTTGATATACAGGGTACTAATATTTGGGAAAATCTATGTGATTGGTTTTCGGCCAGAAATTTGGCTGTTAAGGGGTCAAAGTTCAACGATTTGAACTTTGAGAACTCTACCAAACTCCTCCGACAATTTTGGGTCTAAACACTTGAAATTTTAAACATAGGTTCCTTGGACATGAATCTAATTTAATAACTTGAGTTGAGTCCAAAAAAAGAGATTTTAAGGGATCCTAATAGGGGTCGAAGTTTAAAAAATTAACCCATTTTTTTTTTTTTTTTGCTCAACATGCATCTCCAAACACCCGGGCAACGCCGGGCTGAAATGCAAGTATACGATAAAAGTGAACGTGTTTGTGTGTGTGTCTGTCTGTCTGTCCGTCTGTGTACATTTTCCTATGCAATAACACTGTCAATTTTTAGTCTACAGACTCGACATTTGATATACAAGGGTACTGAGATTTGGGAAAATCTTTTTGGTCGGGTTTCGGTGAGAAATTTGGCTGTTAAGAGGTCAAAATTCAACAATTTGACCTTTGAGAACTCTACAAAACTCCTCCGACAATTTTGGGTCTAAGCACATGAAATTTTAGATATAGGTTTCTTGGACATGGATCTAATTTAATAACTTGATTAGAGCCCTAAACAATTAATGTTAAGGTCATAATAAGGGTCAAACTTAAAAAAATTGACTGTATTTTTTTTTTTTTTGCTCAGCATACACCTCTCACCCGGGCAACGCCGGGCTGAAATGCTAGTATATCTATAAAAGTGAACGTGTCTGTGTGTCTGTGTACCTTTTCCTTCGCAATAATTCTGTCAATTTTTAGTCTACAGATTCGAAATTTGATATACAGGGTACTGAGATTTGGGAAAATCTATGTGATCGGTTTTCGGCTAGAAATTTGGCTGTTAAGGGGTCAAAATTCAACGATTTGACCTTTGAGAACTCTACCAAACTCCTCCCACTATTTTGTGTCTAAACACTTGAAATTTTAGATATAGGTTTCTTGGACACGGATCTAACTTAATAAATCCATTTGAACTCAAAACAGTAAATGTTAAGGGGGTCATAATAGGGGCCAAAGTTAAAAAAATTGACCGTTTTTTATTTTTATTATTTTTTTTTTTTTGCTCAGCAGACACCTCCAAACACCCGGGCAACGCCGGGCTGAAATGCTAGTATATCTATAAAGGTAAACGTGTCTGTCTGTCTGTGTACATTTCCCTATGCAATAACTGTCAGTATTTTGTCTACAGACTTGAAATTTGATATACAGGGTACGGAGATTTGGGGAAATCTTTGTGATCGGTGTTCGGCCAAAAATTTAGCTGTTAAGGCGTCAAAATTCAACGATTTGACCTTTGAGAACTCTACCAAACTCTTCCGACAATTTTGAGTCTAAACACTTGAAATTTTAGATATAGGTTCCTTGGACATGGATCTAATTTAATAACTTGATTTGAGCCCAAAACAATAAATGTTAAGGGGTCCAAATTGGGGTCAAAGTTTTCTAAAAAATTGACCTCTGCGGTCTCTCGCAAATTACTCAACCAATTTTTGGTCTAAACATTTGAAATTTTACATAAAGTGTATTCAGACATGGGGCAAGCTTTTTAATCGGTTTTTGGCTGAAAATATGGCTGCCAAGGGGTCAAAGATAAAAAGATTTGACCTTTGCGGTCTTTAGCAAACTATCCAGCCAATTTTGTGTCTAAACATTTGAAGTTTTACATGAAGAGTATTCAGACACGCAGCAAGCTTTTTAATCAGTTTTTGGGCGGGAGTTTAGCTGTCAAGAGGTCAAAATTGAAAGAGATAACCTTTGCAGACTCTACCAAACTCCTGTCAATTTTAGGTGTAAACACTTGAAATGTTAGATATAGGTTACCTGGACATGAGTCAGACATTTTAATATATACATATGCACATAAAGTTATGACCAGTAAAGCAATAAAACATTCCTCTGAAAATAGTGTCCATTGTATCTTAAATATAAAACTGACCCAAAATGAGATAAATTAATAATAAATACGCAGAAAGTGATATCGAGTTACATAGTTCAATAAAAATAATAAAATCGTACTGTAACAGACGATATCTCATTTCTTCCTTCAGTTCAGCACTCTTTGGCAGACAATTATCTTTTATTTTTTCCTGTTCTTTTGGATGTTCCCTTTTTTTTAAGTAATATTATGCTGACTTTTTTTCCAGTGAAGAATAGTTGCACGTCCAAATTACTACGCCCACACCATTACAGCAATGATCATTTGTTATTATGATGATATTTGAAAATGAGACTAAATTAAAGGGAGGTCACTCTCATATTTTTATCGAAATTTCGTGACTTTGGCCTTTTTAGTCGCGTGCAAGAGACTCTATAAGTCGGTCGGTCTGTCCGTAACACTTTTGTGCTTGGCTTTTTTGGTTAAGATCAAAAGTCTGTTGTTAATAGATGCTGTTCTTGGCTTTTTAAGCTTTTCTTTGCCTTTTGGCCAAGATCAAAGTATAGTATCTATTCCAGCAGATACTGCAAGGACAGACCATATGTGGGGGGAAACCCCACATATAAGACCTTGGTCAATGTAGGGGAAACCCTTCATACTAATTGTCACTATCCAGCTCCCCGAGGAGTTGGTCCCCATTTCCCTTTCACTCCTCACATTAAAAATCGGCCTTGTGCCTAATTTGCTCGGTGGGGGAGCAAATAAATACAGCTTTTCTTGGCCTTTGATCCAAGATTAAAGTGTAGTATCTGTTCTTACTACATGCTATACTTATTGTGATATAAAGTGGGAGATCACTTTTCTCTATTAATTTAATGTAAAATGATCACCCACTTTACAACAAGTCAGTCCCAAAGCCATTCAAGTCATTCTCCAGATCATTCAACTTATTTTTGAAGGATTCCAGTTATTTTTTAAGCATTCAAGTCATTTTTAAGGTCTTTTAATTCATCCTTAAGTTCATTAAAGTCATTCTAAGTCATTTACTTTTTATTTATTTAAGTCATTTCAGTCCATTTTTCGGTTATTTTAGTTTATCTTTAAGAATTTCATGTCAATCCTATATTCACGCAGTCATTCATTACATGAGAGCACGTGACTAATGGCTATCGGCCTTCTTTATTTAAACATCTTATTTAGCCTTTTATAAAGCGAAACGTATGGAGCAACTAAGTAGAAGAACAAACAGAATATTATATAGATTATATTATTTTTCCTTTATTTTTCAATCTAAACGAGGCAGAGTTTTCTATTTTAAATAAAGTATTAATTGAGTTCTTAATCCTCATATTAATTCAATTATCTTCCAGAATGGCATGTAAGAATTTGTGTTGGTTTTGTATTCAAAAAAGAGTTTTGCCTTTTAAAAGCTCATGGTTATATAAAAATAAATCTATTAAAAATAATTACCTGTTCTATTCGCAGGAAACTCGATAATTCTTAAAAGATGAGATATGGAATTATTCCAAATGAATTGGGAAATGGTTATACACACCATCTTTGCAAAATGGATTCATGCAGAGATTTCCACAAAGGAATACAAATTTATTTTCAGAAAAATACTTTGAAGAATAGAAAAGAATTTGCATAATCAAAGTAACAAAGGTACTTCCATAAAGAAAAAAAATAATAAAGAATACATAGTTGTTTCTGTCAGGAAAAAAATACCAAAGGTATTTACATTATAAAAAGAAATACTACTTAACTATTTGAATGAAGAATAAAATCAGATATATTATAGATAGCCATTGTCCCGATGCTGTATAAACAAGACGGATTTCCAACTTTCAGCAAAGGTGACTATTTTATAAAAAAAAGTTACTTAAAAAAAGATGAAATAAAAAGAAAAGTTAAAATGTCTTTAAACTACTGATGAGGGCAAAAATTTGCCATTTCGAAATATATACTGCATTATTTTGCCTTTCCATAGCCGTCACACACACACACACACACACACACACACACACACACACACACACACACACACACACACACACACACATTTCCTCTGATAAGAAGAATCGCATTTTTCGAAACTCTGCAGAATAAGGTATTTCCAGTTCATCTCTACTCCGTGTCGGATAATTAAAAATCTGTATACCTTCTTGACAGATTTTTAATGTCTTTTTTTTTTTAATATGAATTAATTTTTAATAAGATTTTTCAACGCTTCTACACTATTTGGACGAAATTTCGGAAATCGTAATACTGAATTTCACATGAAAACAATGGTATCTACGTATTCCTTGATTTTTAAGATGACTGTATCCAACAATTACAAAAAACGATAAGATAGAAAATTTCTTAAAGAAAATAAAAAATAGAATTTGATGAGAACAATCGTAAGACACAGAAGAGTTCAAGAGGGAGGTAAGTTTCCGTTTCGATTTAAACAAGATGGTCACAATTTTTCACCCTCTAACATGATTAAAGTTCTTTTTTTAATAATTCAGTTATATTCAGGTAATTTTTCGACCGTATAATGTGGAAGCTACCATTGTAACTTATTAAAATTGACAAAAATATCAGTTGAAACCATTATTTTTCATCTGAAAACTCCATTTATCGACTACAAAATTTCGTCCTAATTGTGCAGAAGCGCCGATCTTTCTATTATATATATATATATATATATATATATATATATATATATATATATATATATATATATATATGTATATATATATATAAGAACAAGTAGTTAATAAAACATGTTAAAAAACACTTTGAAAAAGAGTTAAAAACATATTTAATTTTAAAAAGGAAACACTAAATAAATGGATAGTACTTAATCCGTGGAGTTTCGAAGAAAAACTTTCCTTCTCATCAGAGGGTAGGATTTAGCAAAATGCGGGATCGGATTTTTCATGCAAAAGTATTAAATGAAACTACAAGTAAGTCATAGATCTTACTTGATAACAAAAAGTGAAGCAGAGCGAATAGGGTGAATAAAAAAGTGATTTCACATGAATGGAAAGTCTGGTGAAGGGTAAAATTTCCAATGACGATAAAATCCAAAGAACGAGAACTGGGTTTAAACATACCTAAGAATTGAGACCATTTATAAGCCAGTGTCATGATAACCGCTTTTTCACCTGGTCTATAATAGTTAAAATCCGAAATAAAACTCAACATTAATTATACATCCTTTAGTTAACATGGCATTTTCATACACAAAAATTGTGTTCACTAACACTAAAAAAAAAAGATTATGTTGTATGCTAAAATACAGAAATACATACTAATTACTTCATTTAATTGTTGTGCGCTTGTGTGCATGTAGGTGGCTCTTTAATCCAACTTTAGTCTTAGTCATTCGCATATGAAACACAAAAACTTTCCTGCTGTTATGACTGCTTGTATGTTAGCTTTATTTTATTTATTTTTTAATTTTTACTTCAGTGGAAATTGTTAGAAATGAAGGAGTCCCTTCCGGGAATTAGCGCTTGAATCTCTACCTGAAATACATAAATATCCGCGTGTTCAATCAAGATTTTGTTTCTACTTCTAAAATGTTAAGTTAGTCAAGCACTGAAGAACAATTATATTTATGAATGTTCGAATGTTTTTGTCAGACCACTGAAGGTCGTACTGATTATAGCTTCCTCATAAAACTGTGGATCTTGTCTTTGATCATGTGATCTAAGAGGGTTTACGAGTTCAGCTTTCAACTAAAGAAACCTATCACATACAGTGTACGTCAGTTGCTGCTATATATATATATATATATATATATATATATATATATATATATATATATATATATATATATATATATAAAGCTGAATGTCTATGTGTGTATGTGTGTGTCTGGTCACGAATAGGCTCCTATATGGTTGACTATTTTAAAAAACTGATTGCATATAATGATAGAAGATGTATCGAGACACAGGAATGGGTATGTTTGATCTGGCAGAACAGTGGTACATTAAAATTGTGGGGTATGCATTCGCGCCTGGTCCACAAAGTATGGAAATAAAAAATTAAAAAAAAAAACAAAAAAAAACGTTTACAAATGTTTTTGATATAGGTGTACATAATGATACCTTGATAAGTATGTTTTAACTTAAATAGGGATGGTATAATAAAATTGTGGGGTCTGCGTTCGCGCCTGGCCCCCATAGAATGGAAATAAGCACAAACTTTAATAAAGACTTTTCATATCTATCTGCGTAAGTATACTTTGATAATTATGTTTCAGTTTGAAGAAATATGGTATAATAAAATTATGGGGTGTTCGTTCGCGCCTGACCTCCATGGATTGGAAATATGTCACAAAGTTTAACAACATTTTTTAATATAGATCCACAAAATATTTTGATAAGTGTTTCGGTGTGAACAGGTACGGTATAATAAATCATGGGGTTTATCTATTATATTTTTACTTTCATCATATTTTGCTTTGGTTTTGATACCACCAAATTCGAAGCTATCTCTTTACAACTCTTCCTTTTCATAACCTATCATACTTTCATAAATCAGAGTCCATTTTCTGTAGGCTGTTTTTGAACCCAGTCAACGACGGGTACTTTTGCTAATATATATATATATATATATATATATATATATATATGCACCTTCACATTCCTGCGAACACACACACATATATATATACATGCATACACACACGCATATATATATATATATGCATACACACACATATATATATGCATACACACACACATATATATACATGCATACACACGCATATATATATACATGCATCCACACGCACATATATATATACATGCATGCACACGCACATATACATATATACATGCATACACCGCACATATATATATATACAGGTATACACACGCACATATATATATATACATGCATACACACACACATATATATATATATATACATGCATACACACGCACATATATATATATATATACATGCATACACACGCACATATATATATATACATGCATACACACGCACATATATATATATACATGCATACACACGCACATATATATATATTCATGCATACACACGCACATATATATACATGCATACACACGCACATATATATATACATGCATACACACGCACATATATATACATGCATACACACGCACATATATATATACATGCATACACACGCACATATATATATACATGCATACACACGCACATATATATATATACATGCATACACACGCACATATATATATACATGCATACACACGCACATATATATATACATGCATACACACGCACATATATATATACATGCATACACACGCACATATATATATATACATGCATACACACGCACACATATATATATACATGCATACACACGCACATATATATATACATGCATACACACGCACATATATATATGCATGCATACACACGCACATATATATATGCATGCATACACACGCACATATATATACATGCATACACACGCACACATATATACATGCATACACACGCACACATATATACATGCATACACACGCACACATATATACATGCATACACACGCACATATATATATGCTTGCATACACACGCACATATATATATGCTTGCATACACACGCACATATATATATGCATGCATACACACACACATATATATATATGCATGCATACACACACACACATATATATATGCATGCATACACACACATATATATTTATGCATGCATACACACACATATATATTTATGCATGCATACACACACACATATATATATGCATGCATACACACACACATATATATATGCATGCATACACACACACATATATATATGCATGCATACACACACACATATATATGCATGCATACACACACACATATATATATACATGCATACACACACACATATATATATACATGCATACACACACACATATATATATATACATGCATACACACATACATATACATGCATACACACATACAAATATATACATGCATACGCACATACAAATATATACATGCATACACACATACAAATATATACATGCATACACACATACAAATATATACATGCATACACACATACAAATATATACATGCATACACACACATATATATACATGCATACACACACATATATATATACATGCATACACACACATATATATATACATGCATACACACACATATATATATACATGCATACACACACATATATATATACATGCATACACACACATATATATATATACATGCATACACACACATATATATATATACATGCATACACACATATGTATACATGCATATGCATACACACATATACATGCATACACACATATGCATACACACACATATATACATGCATATATATATATCACACATGCTAACACACATATATACATACATTCACACATGCATATAAATAGACACACAGACACTATCCTCAAGTATCTAATGGTCTCTCTATACAGAGGTTTGTCAGAACCTGGCATGAGGATACTTTTCCATAGAAGTAAAGGCTGACCAAATATTCAAAATCACATTCGCAGCCCAAATAAGATCTTCTTTCTATGGCTAACCCACATTAGCTTTTACGAGGAATGGTGTACCTTCTCCAAGTGATGTTACCTCAAGTAAAAGCACGAAGCTTGATACTCCACCAGACAAAATAAATTCTTGCTCTGGAATCCAGTAAGACCAAGAGACCAAGACGAAAGATGTATTACAACATATGAAAATGGTTCATTGGGCAGAGAAAATTATGTTTTCAATTTCTTTGCTAACTCGGTGTTTGAGAGATAAAGAAAGTTAATGGAACATTCGAATATCTATATACATTCATGCACACATACACATACATCCACACACACACACACACACACACACACACACACACACACACATATATATATATATATATATATATATCTTTGATGCAATATCTAAATGTGATGTTTACAAGTGGAAGAAGACAAGAAAAACTTTCAGTAAACGTGGCGTAACCAAGAGGGCCCCGATTCCTATCGTCTTTATCAGCAGTGTCTTTGAGGCATCTTAAGTGTTAGTCGACGGTACCATTACAACTGATAAGAACATCTTTACCAAAAGATTAAACACACGTCAGGGGGGGGGGAAGAGAGAAGCAACAAGCAAAAAAAAAAAAAATAAATAAAAATAAATAAAAATAAATAAATAAAATAAATAAATAAATATAAAAATAATAAATTTCTATACAAATGATAAACATTCATCGGTTTCCTCTAAGAGTAATCACCACTTTCCAAGGACATGTGCACAGGTGTAGAAATATACCGCAACACCAGCAGAGCAGCACCATGTTCGGTAGAATGAAATAGATCTTCAAGTATGTGTTAATTTACTATTTGAAATCAGCATTCACAGACAATTACTTCTTGAAGAATATCCGTTCATTTATGTAGTTTGTGAGCATGTATGCACTAATGTATTTATTAGTGTGTGTATAACATATTAGATGCGTCATCGCATCTCTGTTAGAGGCTTAGTTTGTTGGTCTATCATGCTTTAGGGCAAAATATTGTCTTTCGTCAGTCATCCTTCAATCTAAAATGATATTTTCTTGGGTCTGTTATTTTTAAGTTTTAAATTATTTGCACGACTTTTATATATATATATATATATATATATATATATATATATATATATATATATATATATATATATATATGAGAGACACCATTTATTAAGGTCCAAGGCCACTCGAGGATAAGAGTAAATGTGTGGATATCGTGATAATCATTAATGGTGGAAATTGAGTAGAAATTGATTATTTGTGAGGACGGATAAACAAGAGCTTTGTTTACGTTGGACTTGAAAACGACCATGTTATAGTCAGCTGGGAAGAAGCCCTGCGATATGGTATTCCACAGAAGGAAAGGAAAGAAACTTTACTGCTCTGATCTTGAATGTTATTCTTATAACGTTTCGGCCGATGTAACTTCCGAGCTCCTTCAAATTTCGTACAGTTCCACATAATAATTCAACAATCTGGCATATTTATCGATCTAGGCAACTTCCGGCTTTTGAAATTCGTCGGAAGTTAATAGTGTTGCTTAATTTGAACCCTGCTGTCGAATATTTTTCTCAACAATATCATTTACCGAGTCTGCGTTTATTATGTAGTTTAATTATATTCAGACAAATGTACATTTTATTTTCATTACATTAATTTATTATATGTAAGAAAAAAAAACATTTTAATTATGTTAAGTGAACATTAATGCGTTTACTTTTCGGTTATTTATTTTAATTTATTATATTAAAAAAAAATCTTTACTTTTAGTATTAATTATTTCTGTAAATAAAAAAAATAATAATCCGTTTTCGGATATTCTTATGTGTCGACATAGATCTTCGTCGGGGTATTCAGATTAATTAGCACCCTTTACTTCCGACGAGTTTCAAAACCGGAAGTTGCTTGGATCAGTAAATATACAAGATCGTCAAAGATTCCCAAAATTCGACAAGATGTACCCGAAGAAGATTGGAGGTTACACCGGCTGAAACGTTGTGAGAATAATATCCAAGATGAGAACAGTAGTCCAAATAATGGTAATAATACAAATTATCAAAGGTCATCTAAAAAATTCTGAAACATGGACGACGTCCTTACATAATGAAATCATATACCGAGCAAGTAAGATAAACTTGTTAATGCGCTAATAACTTACTACGTTCGTTGAAATGTAGCCATGAGAGTATAAACAAATTTATGAATTACTAAAGACGGAAGAAAGTAGTGAATGTGTTGGCACACGCCATCAATGTCTTTAATATGATTATTTCTACAAGAGAGGGTGGGGAGAGTGCGCTAAAAGCCACTTGAGGTTTTACTGATTGAAGTTTTTATTGAAGCCAAAGTGGGTTTAATGTCATAAGTCAATGTTAGTTTAATGAAATTATTTACATAAGATTCCGAAACTATACACCTGATTCCCAAGGGACACCACGAGGTTGGAAACTTACCAATCATGTTGACTTAATCTTAGAAACATTTCTCGTTTTCTTTGCTTGCTTCTTGTTTTTAATAATGTATATATCTTTTATAATATATATTTTTGTCTTTGTTGTTGTCGTTGTCGTTGTCGTTGTTATTATTATTATTATTATTATTATTATATAATACGAGGTTAATATTTTCCAGAGGTAAACTAACCAATGGAATTTAACGAGAATACATGAGTGCTCAATACCGAAGTAGGGCAAGATATGCTTTCTATTTGTTTTTACATAAGCAGTAATATGTAGCTACACATTCATGAGCAGGTTTCGGCCAGTTACTTACTAGGAACACATCAAGCTTATACGAAAGCAAAGTTTTAAGATTATCGCCTGAAGACGTCTCTAGTTCCTAGTAAATAGCTGAGCGAAACATGCTCATGAATGTGTAGTAACATGTTACTGCTTATGTAAAAACAAATAGAAAGTGTATATATATATATATTTATTTATTCGAAGGTAAACAGTTACATTTGGTCGCTACAAACAGTCATCTGTTAAGTCAATAAGACTTCGCCAGGCGACTCTGACCCATTCGACACTATAGAAAAAAAAACAAAAAAAAAAAAACAGAAAACCAAATGTAACTGTTTACCTTTGAATAAATAATAATAAAAAAATATTTTGTTCTTGTTATCGAGTACTATCTTATCACCTCGTTGATTTCATTAGTTCCTACTTTTGAATATCTCAAGCCCGGATATATATATATATATATATATATATATATATATATATATATATATATATATATATATATATATATATATATATATATATATATATATATATATATAAGCTGAACGTGTGTGTGGTCACGAATAGGCTACTATATGGTTGATTATTATAGAAAACTGATCCCATATAATGATAGAAGATGTATGGAGACACAAGAATGGGTGTGCTTGATCTGGCATAATGATGATCATTAAAATTGTGGGGTCTGCGTACGCGTCTGGTTCACAAAGTATGGAAATAAAAAATTAAAAAAAAAACGTTTACAAGTGTTTTTGATATAGATGTATATAAGAATACTTTGATAAGTATGTTTTAACTTAAATAGAGATGGTAAAATAAAATTGTGGGGTCTGCGTTCGCGCCTGGCCTCCATAGAACAGAAATAGGCTCAAACTTTAATAAAGACTTTTCATATCTATCTGCGTAAGTATACTTTGATAATTATGTTTCAGTTTGAAGAAATATGGTATAATAAAATTATGGGGTGTTCGTTCGTGCCTGACCTCCACAGAATGGAAATATGTCACAAAGTTTAACAAGGTTATTTAATATAGATCCATAGAATATTGTGATAAATGTTTCAGTCTAAACACGTATGGTATAATAAATTATGGGGTTTATCTATTTTATTTTTCTTTCATCATATTTTGCTTTGGTTTTGATACCCCCAAATTCGAAGCTATCTCTTTACAACCCTTCCTTTTCATAACCTATCATACTTTCATAAATCAGAGTCCATTTTCTGTAGGCTGTTTTTGTACCCAGTTAACGACGGGTACTTTTGCTAGTATATATATATATATATATATATATATATACACACACACTGACTAAAAGGTTTTACAACAAATGATAAAAAATATAAAAATTAAATAAGTTTTTTTTATATATATATAGTTTTAAAGATTAAAAACCGTTCAAGACTATATATATATATATATATATATATTATATATATATATATATATATATCTTATGATGAACCTGACCTGTTAAAAATTAAATATACTTATCCAAGTAACGTGGCTAATGTTATGTTTTAGAATTTTAGTGATGAGGATCGATAATCCGTATTATTCGGACCATAGATTTTATCTTAGGTCTTATTTTCACAACGTTTCGGCCAATATAACTACACATATTTGTAAAGACCCGTAACATAACAGATAAAGTACTAGAAACAATTCAGTTGTAAATGACACTCTTCTGGAAGTTGAAGGTTCAATCTCCAGCCATTTCGAGAATACAACTGCAAATTACTGAACACTGTTACTCAATCATGGCTGAGAGAACGAGAGCATGCTACCTCTGAGGATTAAATAAAGTTTTCTTTTTGAAATTCTGTGCAGATTCTCGGGTTCGACAATAGACACCTGAAGAAGGTTGGAGGTTGCATCGGCCGAAACGTTGTGAAAATAACACTCAAGATGAGAACAGTAGTTCAAATAGTACAAACTTAGATAATGTTTTTTTATTTTTAATTTTAATTACATTTCCAACAAGCCATGTGTACATGGTCCCCCTCTGGTGCTGCATGTGAGATGACGTGGTCCCCCTCTGGTGCTGCATGTGAGATGACACCACAAAAAATAGTGAAGAAATGATGAATGTGATAAAGTGTGAAGGGCCAACGTTGCCTTCACATTTTCGCCAAGTTTCAGATAAAGCTAATCGATGGGGCAAAAGTTATGGGGTAAAAAGTGTCATTTTTTGCAATTTTGGGGCATTTGTGACCAATTTTGAGCTCCTGGGAACGCCCAATCCCAGTAAAAATGGACCAGCGGTGCAGTTCCACGCCTTACGACATGTATATTTGAATTCAGCACCATGGAAAACCACTTACCAAGTTTTTGAGTAATATGAAAAAAGAGCTCCAAAAAGGCATGTTTTTTTAGCCCTAAAAGTCCCAGAGGGATGCGAACCAGAATTTTTCCAGGGTCACCCATACTGAATTTATATTAAGAACTATGGCCTCCATATTTTAGCCAAGTTTCAGGAAAATCTAATGGATGGATCAAACGCTATGAGCAAAACGTGTAATTTTTGGCCATTTTGGGCATCTTTGACCTCTTTTGAGCCCTTGGGGACGCTGAATGTCAGTGTAAATGGATATCGGTGCTTTTCAGGCCTTATCACATGTATATTTGAGTTGACCACCGTGAAAAACCACTATATAGTCAGGCATATCAAGTTTTTGTTGAGAAATATGAAAAAAGAGCCACAAAAAAGGACTTTTTAGCACTGAAATTCCCCGGGGACACAAACCAGAATTTTGCCAGGGTCACCTATACTGGATTTATATTAAGAACAATGGGATCCACATTTGGGCCAAGTTTCAGAAAAATCTAACAGATGGATCAAAAGATATGGGGCACAATGTGTCATTTTTGGCCATTTTGGGGCATTTTTGACCTTTTTTTGGGATGCATTTTTGAGCACCCTGGGGACGCAACGGGAATTTTCGAAAAAAAAAAAAAATGTTTTACTGGGCACATCTATTTAATAAAATACAATTTATGGAAAAATTTCAGGAAAAACTAAGAGACGATTATCTGGCAATCGTCCGGATGCACGGACGCCAGTGAAAACATAGGTCCCTCTCTGATAAATTGGAGACAAACAAACAAGGTGTATGGGGCTAATGTGAAATAGCAGTGAGATTTATAGGTACATCCTAAGTGGAGATGTGCGCAGTGAGTTGCTTATTTACATTACATTTAATTAGTTAATAAATGTAATTTCAGGAGAAATAACTATGCAAACAAATACACGAATAAACGTATGAACTACAACTTTATATATAGGATTTTTAAATTAATTTTCTTTTGATTAAAACGTGAATTATCAATTAAAATGACAGATAATCAAAGAGGTCTTCATGGCCTCTATTCGCTCTTGAGAAACAATGGATAATCTCTGTGAGGGTTTCTATTTACAATGCCTCCCCACAGGACAGAGTTAGACACAGGGTCGTTTTTAACGTGAAGAAAAGGAATAAAAATAAAAATTATCTCAGTCGTAAAGGACTTCTCCTCCACTGACAGAGAACAAAAAATTGAATTGCAGCATTTGAAGAACAGATACACACTTTGATCTTGTCCCGAAGACCAGGTATTTATTTGCTCCCCCACCGAGCAAATTAGGCGCAAGGCCGATTTTTAATGTGAGGAGTGAAGGGGAAATGGGGATCAACTCCCCGGGGAGTAGGGGAGCTGGATAGTGACAATTGGTATGAAGGGTTGCCCCTACATTCACCAAGGTCTTATATGTGAGGTTGCCCACACATATGGTCTTTGCTTGCAGTATCTGCCGGAACAGATTATATTTATTTGCTTCCCCACTGAGCAAATTAGGCGCAAGGCCGATTTTTAATGTGAGGAGTGAAGGGGAAATGGGGACCAACTCCCCGGGGAGTAGGGGAGCTGGATAGTGACAATTGGTATGAAGGGTTGCCCCTACATTCACCAAGGTCTTATATGTGAGGTTGCCCACACATATGGTCTTTGCTTGCAGTATCTGCCGGAACAGATTGTATTTATTTGCTCCCCCACCAAGCAAATTAGGCACAAGGCCGATTTTTAATGTGAGGAGTGAAGGGGGGAGGGAAAAAGGGGACCAGCTCCCGAGAGGTGGGAAATGGGAGCTGGTTAAAGGTCAGGCATGTGGGGTTGCCCCCACATCTGGTCTTTGCTAGTCATAGCTAGTCATAGCTTGCAGTATCTGCCGGAACAGATGGTATTTATTTGCTCCCCCACCGAGCAAATTAGGCACAAGGCCAATTTTTAATGTGAGGAGTGAAGGGAGGGGGAAGGGAAAAAGGGGACCAGCTCCCGAGAGGTGGGAAATGGGAGCTGGTTAAAGGTCAGGTATGTGGGGTTGCCCCCACATCTGGTCTTTGCTTGCAGTATCTGTCGGAACAGATGGTATTTATTTGCTCCCCCACCAAGCAAATTAGGCACAAGGCCTATTTTTAATGTGAGGAGTGAAGGGAGGGGGAAGGGAAAAAGGGGACCAGCTCCCGAGAGGTGGGAAATGGGAGCTGGTTAAAGGTCAGGCATGTGGGGTTGCCCCCACATCTGGTCTTTGCTAGTCATAGCTTGCAGTATCTGCCGGAACAGATGGTATTTATTTGCTCCCCCACCGAGCAAATTAGGCACAAGGCCAATTTTTAATGTGAGGAGTGAAGGGAGGGGGAAGGGAAAAAGGGGACCAGCTCCCGAGAGGTGGGAAATGGGAGCTGGTTAAAGGTCAGGTATGTGGGGTTGCCCCCACATCTGGTATTTGCTTGCAGTATCTGTCGGAACAGATACTACACTTTGATCCCGGCCCGAAGGCCAAGAATCTCTATGAGGGTTACTGCATGCATAATTGTGAAGCAAAGATTGTGCACTCTGCAACCACACTTCTGAATCGGCACTGCTTTAATCCAGTGTCAAGGAGAAGTCCAAGGCAACTGGGAACAATGCCGAAATAAGTGGCGAGCACATACAGCACCTGATATTCTCAAAATGTCACCCATTTAGTATTGGCCAGACGCAATACTGCTTAACTTTGGTGATTTAACAGGAATCAGTGTGACAATATGATTCCACCGTATTCTAAAATGATATGATTGATAAATAAATTTAAAATAAGCAAAAAACAAACAAACAAAAAAAAAACTGATTGGATTTATACTCCTCATAAGCGATTTCATAGTCTAAGACACTTTGATCTGATATTTTACTGATCCTCGGCCAAAGTATAGCAAAGAAATCATCGAAATAGCGGCAACCATTTTGACAGTACTGAAACTCTCTTACAAGAGAATTCAATTTTTATTTTTTCTCTTAAAATTCAACAGAAATTCTTGGTGACTGACAATTAGGAAAGAACTAGTTATAATTGACACCAAAAGTCTTTTGGTTCTACAAAAATAAAAGAAGAAACTTCTCTTTCTATCATTTCTGATTATCTTTGATTCCTGACTGACCGAAATTGTAATTCAGTTACAGCCACATTTCCTGTCTCTACTGTTTTTTTTTCTGAAGCAAGAAATATGTGGTTGTTTGAATGGACCCATTTTCTGAGGTCAAAGGGTACAGATATTGAGAGCGACAAGAGAAGAAAATAGAAAGCGAAATGAATTGAAAGGGAAAAAATGTTTGGAATGAGAATTGGTAAATTTATTAAGTGCCAATATTCACGACAAAGAACACTAGAAAAAAACTAATTAATGTCCACAGTAAAGTGCCCTATATATTTATATGGCAAGATGTCATTAACAAAAAATGCATTCATTATAAGGTATCGCAGGCGAGGATGGGTGGGTTCACTGGTAAAGTGGTTACTGGCACAGAAGAATGATTATTTGGTATACTGTGTTCGAATCCTGATGAATATATAGCATTGTTTTTACTATTAATGTTGGCAACCTTCACATGGTCACTCCTGTGAATACCTGATTCTGAAAAGAATCTGGGAGAAAACCAATGGCAACAACAACTGCTGATTCCAGTATGAATTATATTTTCTTATTACAAGGGATTCTGAAACAATATTTATGGTAGAATACTGTTGAAATAGTATAATGAAGCCTGCACATAGCTTACATTGATACAACAGTTCTTGGTGGATCATGGAAGTTAAGCAACGTTGAACCTGGCCAGTACTTAGATGGGTAACCATTAATAATACCAGCAGAGTACATTTTGAAGCAGAAGTAGTTGTAAATTCACATTTTCCAATGCAGTTGGTAAAACTATGAATCTACTTCCGCTTCATCTAGCTATTGGCGAAACAGTAGGGTAGACTGGACTTTCAACCCTTGGTAGAACAACTAGTGTAGAAGAATAAAAACCCAGAAATAGCACCATTCCTTCTGTTTCTCTTGCTATTTTGGGTTTCTCTTCATCATGACAAGTGCAGTTGCTTATTAGGCAACACTTGCTTCACTATTTTCCTTAGTACTCTAGAATGCAAGATATTCTTTAATTGAGTGTAGATATAGTTTATTAAATACGAATGTTTACTTAGACGTGATCGATTAAAGTTTGACCATGAATTCCCCTATACACTTACATATAGAGAAAGTGACTCTGATTGGCTGGTTTGATTATGAAACATAAGGACTCAAACTTAGCTTTACATTTGCTAAATGTACTTTAGTGAAGACACTCATCTGATATAAAGTCCAGATAGAGAGGGGCATTCATACCTCGGCGAGAAATAAGCGATCTAAAATTAACTCATTGTAAAGGACTATAGACACATAGTTATGTTAATAAACTTTATTTTAAGATAAAGTTATCATTATCTCTTTGATGATATATGAGTAGGTTTAAGCTTTCTGTCCGAGAAGAAAATAAAGAGAACAGTGTTAACCTGGCCCTAAGAAGTGAACAGCATTAATATCCCTGCTTAATTAATATAAGTGCAAAAAAAATAATCTTAGTATTTATTACGAGGTTCAAATGTTCATTGCAAGGCGCCATCCCAGGCGCAAAGGGTTTTGCATTCGGTATACGACTTGTGGTCTACGGTGAAGGAAGAGAGCGTTAAAATTAGACAGCCTCGGTGTTTTGCAACTGAAAAATTCCAAGATGCGAGAGGAACATGAAATGTTTAGACATCTGTAAAGAATGGTGTTGAATTGAGTCGAGCAATTAAATAATGGCTGTTCCATGAAGAAGAACCAGATGTTTGATAATGGATTGGCGGCACCACAGAAAAGTTGAAAACTGATGATAAATTCTGGCATAGGAATCTGCCACTAAGGTAGGCAGCTTCACACCTACAAGCCCACTCAGCATCACCTTACATAGATGTGTGAAATTATCTATTACCTATCTCACATTTCTTCATTTAATACAAATAAATATACACACTGTAATCACGTGTACAGCTGTGCGTGCACTGAACGATAACACCTGCGGTGTGCATGTGTTTACACATATATGCACAAGATAACGATATAGTAAGGTCTTATGTACGACATGAAAAGAAATTGGAATCTTAGGAAGATCTCCATCATTCTAGTAATTATAGGAGCAATCGGACTCCTGAAAAAGAATTTTAAAAACTACCTGGCAAATATACCCGGTGAACCGAGCGCAAAAAAGCAAACAGATTCTGCACTTCATCTATTCTGTCCTCGGTCATGAAGGAGATATATTTCCAGACCGAGGCAATTAAAAATTTTTTGTTTCATTCTAGTGTCCCCCTTTTTTTTTTTTTTTAGAGCTCTGCCTTCATGCGGCTGGGGGGAGGGAGAAGCAAATAGGGGCAGGCTGAACCATGGTTTTCAGTGCTCAATTTTATGGTTATTTTTGTTATTTTTGTCAATATTTGCAGCCGAAGGGGAGCCAGTTCCTTTCCATATACTCTCTTTAGTTATCTGTTATGACACGTAAGAGAAAATCCTATGGTAATCACTAGGGCTATGACAAGAGTATATTCTTATTGTTTTGACTCTCGAGTATATATCCAAAACGGTTAGACACAGTTAATCAATCGAGAACCACATCATTCTATATAAAAAACATATAAGATATTAACTGATATATACTCGAGAATCAAAATAATTTAAAAAATATTCTTTTGTCATAGTCCTAGTGATCACTTCGATAAGATAGATAGACAGACAGACAGATTAAAGGGGACCAAGACAATCATCTTAATTTACGATATATATTTTATTAAATTAACTATGCATCCCTTTTCCTTACTTGTTAGTTGTTTCTGACTGCAGCATCTCCACAGTGGTATGGGCACACCTATCTTGCAAGAACTCACATTAGTTGCATTTCTTCACAAACTTTAAAATCATCATCATCATCATGATAATAATATTTGGTGTAACATGTTTTACAGGTTGGCATGCGTATATATGGTTTTTAAAAAAATGTGACTTCCAAACAAAGATGTAGAAAAAGTATATCTGAATGGTGAAGCTATGCGGGTTGTTCAGAGGTTTTGTTACCTTGGTTGATCACTTCTTTATGTTACTAGATCTAAATTATTTTTAAACTGCAACTGTTTTAACTTCAAATCCGTCCACGTCACATGATTAAATTAATCACTCCATTATCTGCATTAGTTTCATATGAATGGTCAATCCTGCGATCAAACTTTATTTCCATTCTTAAGTAATTCATATCTTTGTGTAAGTCACATATCTATACTTAATTTCATAGTTCATATTACTGTTAACTAAATAATACACGTAATTCGCAAAGACCCAAGAATCAAGTGCTGATTCTAGCGTTCACTTCTTCCTCTTTATCATCTGTTCAAGTGTGCCCCATAATTATCAAAAGTTCATTCTAACCTAAAATAGCCTTTTTGCTGGTCTGTCATGTTTTAGCTTGAAACAGTACTTTTGTTTATCTGTCATGATTAAGCTTGAAATAACATTTCCGCTAGGCTGTAATGCTTAAGTTTTAAATAACCTATTTGTTGGTTTGTCATGCTTAAGTTTGAAGTAGAATCTTCACTATGTTGTTATGCTAAAGTTTGAAATTGCATTTCGTTAGTCTGTCATTAGTTGGGCGTTCAAATGCTCATTCAATCACACATAGTTCTAAAGACATGATTAAGTTAACATTTAAAGCCATATAAAAATAAATATGCATCCATAGTCAAGTTTTCGAGCAAGAATATTTATGGCATATTTGACCTTTGTGCTATGCATCTAAAGAAGCAGATGTTTCGGAATGAGTGCAGCTGAAAACAAGGCCATCGGAGACATGCATGACGTTTGTGTAGGCGTGTGAACTCCAAAAAAGAAAAGAAACGAATAGGATAAAGAAAAAAAAAGGCTTTATATGTGTTAAATATTGAAACAAAGATAGAGAAGTGGCGAAAATGAGATATATAAATAGTAAGATAGATAAAGTAACCGATATAAGTTAACAAATAGAAAGAGGAGGATAGATAAGTGTCGTATACAACAGATAAAGTAACTTATATGAATTGAGAGAGAGAGAGAGAGAGAGAGGGGGAGAGAGAGAGGGCATACTATGAAGATGCATGGATAAACAGTGCGTGTGTGTGAGTGTGAGAGAGAGAGAGAGGGCATACTATGAAGATGCATGGATAAACAGTGTGTATGTGTGTGTGAAAGAGAGAGAGAAAGAAGGAACTGATAGAGAGATATAAAGAGAGAGTGATTAGATGGATATGGTATAGGCAGATAAAGTATCTGATATGAATTTAGAGAGGGGGTATAACAGAAAGATATATGGATAGACAGATTGGTAGATATATGAGTAAGCAACTGCGATATATAGATAGGAGAGGGAGAGAGAGATATCGTATACAAGAGATAGATAACCGATATGAATTACCACGGCGAGAAAGAGAGCACAATAGAAAAATGTATGGAGAGAGAGAGAGAGAGAGAGAGAGAGAGAGAGAGAGAGAGAGAGAGAGAGAGGGATAATGATCTAGGCTAGACAGATAAATAATGAAATAGTCTGAATAGATAGACAGATCGATAGCCTGGTGTATTCACTGTTGAATTTTCCGTGTGGCCTGCATTGCTTAGAATGAGCTTATCAAACCAATGAATGCCAATCATCATTTTGTATTCAATTAGCTGTCATTTTCTGAAACAACAACAACAAAACGGAAAAGAAGAGAAACTCTTTCCTTCTTGCTCTTCCTTAGAGAACGTGAATTGGAAGAAAGCTGTAAAATCTGTGTTAAGCAACAATAACGAAAGCGTCTCAATCCTTTGAATTACGGCATATTCGTTAATCCTATCAAAGATATTCTTTCTAGAAGCGTTCTCGCATTTCAATGTCTGTCAGTTCGATCGCTTTATTCTTACAATATGACCATTGCTATTTTCACTTAGAAACAATGTTTACTGGTGATACTTTTCTCATTTTCAAGCTCATTTTTTTTTAAATGCTTTTGTCTGAATTTGTAAATTGCCATATATATATATATATTGAAAAAAAAAAAAAAAAGCTTTCACATGGATAGTAATATAGAATTTAAATCTCATATACTACCAACTAAAGAAAAACTCTTGTATAGCATGGCATACTTAAGTTTGAAATAGTATTTTTGTTGATTTGTCATGCTTACGTTTGAAAGTACAATTCGTAGAAACGTTCAAATACATCCTCAGTTATTCATATAGTTCTAAAGACACTATAATTAAGTTGAAACGTAAAGTTAGAAAATAATAAATCTGCATCCATAGTCAAGTTTTGGAGCAAGAACATTTATGGCATATTTGACCTTTGTGCTATGCATCTAAAGAATGAGAGCAGCTGTAAACAAGGCCATCGGAGACATGCATGACGTTCAATATAACAGTTCTTGTTAGATTAGCAAAGTTAAGTGACATTCAGCTTGCAATATTGATATGGAAAAATTCACACACACACACACACACACACACACACACACACATATATATATTATTACGGGGGTACCGTGTTCGGACTCCAGCTAGGCTTTGGGACATAGTTGCTGATTCTCTGTTTTTCAATGTTAACATTGAAAAACAGAGAATCAGCAACTATGTCCCAAAGCCTAGCTGGAGTAACAGAGAATCAGCAACTATGTCCCAAAGCCTAGCTGGAGTCCGAACACGGTACCCCCGTAATAATAAGAAAGGGTTGGGTTTGAGACTCCTAACAAACCGTTCACCTGACGAAGGCCGAAGGGCAAAACGGCCGAAACGTTGTGACAATAGCAACCAAGATGAGGAAGTCAGTCCGACAATCTCAATCAATGAAAACAACTCATCTCAAAAAAAAAAAAAAAAAAAAAAAAAAAAAATACAGACAATTACTATATATATATATATATATATATATATATATATATATATATATATATATATATATATAGCATGAAGTCAATTGATGTAGAAAACTAAAAAAAATACTAGTACATGGTCAAGAAATACTAGTATATGGTCAAAAAACAGTCAATGTTAGATGTATACTAGTTCATGGTAAAAAAATACTAGTATGTATTAAAAAAAAATAAAATAAAAATAAAAAACAGTCAGTGTTAGATATATAGATTTCAAACCAAAAAAAAAAACCCCAGCAATTCTTCCCCTTTGTCAAAAACATCATTCATAGAATATAAGAATTAAAGAACAAAATAAAGGAAGCTAGATTTTTGTATAGCAATATCGAATTTAAATCGATTATATTAATAAGTAAAGAAGCAATATTGCATCGCATAATCATGTTCGAATATTAGTTCTTGTTAAGTCATCGAAATTAAGTGATGTTGAGTCTAGTCAGTACCAGATTATGTGGCTATTTGTGAATACAGCACCTAATATTCACAAATAGTTACCTATCTGATCGAAATATCAGACTGGAATATACATGTGGCTGAAAACTGCATGTGAATTTGATATTTCCTATAATCTTCTTCCTTGGTGGAAACTGTATTACAGAATGTGCGATTAGTTTAAAGCAGTGTTAGGACGATTAACCAGAATCGGGAATTGGAAAGATCGGAACCTTTTTGGAGTATCGGAAAATATTTAAAATATTTATGGTAGAATACTCTTGGAACAATGTAATGAAGCCTGGAAGACTTATCTTAAGACAACAGTTCTTGGTGGATCATGGAAGTTAAGCAATGTTGAGCCTGGTCAGCACTTAGATGGGTAACCATTTATAATACCAGCAGAGTACATTTTGAAGCAGAAGTAGTTGTAAATTCACGTTTTCCAATACACTTGTTAAAACTATGAATCTACTTCTGCTTCACCTAACTATTGGTGAAACAGTAGGGTAGACTGGACTCTCAACCCTTGGTAGAACAACTAGTGTAGGAGAATGAAAACCCAGAAATAGCACCATTCCTTCTCTGCTTCTCTTACTGTTTGAGATTTCTCTTCATCACCAGGTTTAAGCAATGTAGACTTATTATAAGTGCAGTTACTTATTGCGCAACATTGCTCCACTATTTTCCTTAGTACTCTAGAATGCAAGAATATGTATGTAAGATATTCTTTAATGTCTCAGCAGTAATATGCTTTTGTAATTGAATGTAGATATAGTTTACTAAATATGAATTCCCCTGTGCCCCTAACATGTGGAAAAAATGACTGATTGGCTGGTTTGATCATTAAATATAATAAGGATCCAAAATTAGTTTTACATTTGCTAAATGTACTTCAGTGAAGACACTCATCTGATATAAAGTCAAAATGATTCTTTTAATATTTTCTTTTTACATTAAAAACATTAAACAAACATAAATTTATTTATTTATTTATTAAAAGTTGTTCATTTACAATTTACGTTGTTTTATCGTTATTTCTATGGGAAGTGCTCGTCTGAGCTCCAATCTCTGCCCCCCTCGCCAATCTTTCATGAAAAACACCCATCTAACTGAAACCACTGTCAGTAATTTTCCCCACTCTTTATCTGTGCCTAAATCAAAACGTAGATTCCATGAACAAAGCTTCTTTTTTAGAAGTGCACACCTGTGGAACTCTCTTCCGTTTGCCTGTTTCCCACCTGACTACAACTTGGATGTCTTCAGGTCCAACATAAACTTTATCAGATTTCCATTACTAACGATTAATACGATATTGTCCCATTGATTACTGTATATGCAATAACCCTTATCCCCGAGTGGCTTCCGGGCCTTGATAAGTGGTGACTTCCATGTAAAAAAACAAAACAAAAAAAACATAAGACTAAGGGTCACCGGAATGGGTTATAAATCCCACTCCCAGATTTTACTTTGATTCCCAGCTTCTAATGTATTTTTTTTTTTTTTGATGCATTATTGTAAACATCCTTTTTCACACATATTCGCTAAACGTTTCATGCAGTTCTTACTTGATATTAAAAGATTTAAAATGCTTAAAAGGTTTTTCAATTTCGTTGGCGCCGTCTGGACACCGTCGCTATCTAGCCACTTCTGAAATAACTAATGTTTATGGCATTTCCTCACCTTGGACACAAGTTAACAATAAAATATCTCAAAATGAGTTTAGCAACATTTTGGATAAAATACTTAAAGGGAAAGTGAATTGAAAAGGAAATTATATCTACATTTAAACTTAGACCCCCCCCTCATCCCAAAGAAGGGTGAGATTCTGCTACTAACAGAATCCTGCTCTTCAGTGACAGTGAGTTACTGTAACGAAGAGAACAAAAAGAGACGAAAAACAAATATGCAACAAATAAGTAATTACTCTTCTACAATACTCCTACAAAAGCATCCTAAAATCTCCTAAAAATCTCCTACAAAGGCAATACCCTTCTACCTTCCGGAATAAGTTTATTTGTGTTTAAACTTATTTTAAAGCGGTTTTTAGTTCAAAACAAATTAATGTTTACTCGGTTGAGTTGGAATAAAAAAAAGTGCCTGCCCATAAACTTTTCACAAGGACCCTTGGTAACTCAAAATCGAAAATTAAACAAACACTGGTAGAAACACATCAAATAAATGTCCACACTTGAGCAAAAATGTTCTACAAGTATTTTATTTCGATTTTTGAGCAATTAAACAGGATTTAAAAGTTAGAATGGGCCGGAAATGATAATCATTTTACGTTAAATTTATGAACGAAATTCCTTTCATACTCGAAATTATAAATGTTTTTTTTTTGTTTTTGTTTTTTTTTTTCCTTTCCACCATGTAATCCTTTAAAAAAAGGTAGAATCTCATTTTGGGGAGAGTAATTTAAGGTGTTAGTCTATTTGCTGCTGCTGCTGCTGCTGCTGCTATTTATGTTATTATTATCATTATTATTATTAGTAGTAGTAGTATTTTATTTTACTTTTTTGCAGTAATATAAATCAATCTATTAACCGACAAAATTTTTTATAATTGCGATCCCCCACCAAAAAAAAAAAAAAAAAAAAATGAACAGAATGTTAAGAATGGCTTTCTAAATAGTAACATTATTATGTAGAAACTCATTCTTGACATGAGACGGGCTTTGTTAACCATTCGGTGCCTAAACTGTTTTCTAAGTTTGCATATCAATCGTCGATTCTTTTTAATCGTTTATAAAAATTCAAATGTTTTTAATGACAACCAAATGCAAATTTGTTTTAAAAGAAAAACAAATCTTATCTCACAATTTTCAATCAATTGTAAAGAAAACATGAGAGAAAAATATTAAGAAACATTAACTCTTATAATATACACCTCCTTCCTTTTTTTTACGTTTTGCAAAATATATGCCGATATTACACGGAGAGAGTACAATCATTTGAATATTTTTAAAAAGCATCGAATCTTTAATTAATTGTTAATGTTTTTGCTTTTTAAATATTCAGAATCGGTATTTGTATCAGAATTGGGAATTTAGAACATAATCGGTAATTGTATCGGAATTGGAAAAAAAAATTTGGAATCGTTCCATCACTATTTTAAAGGAGTAATAAAAATATCACATGGTTATATTTAAGAAATAAAGTGTGTGATTGGCTGAATAAGCCATCACTTACATGAACTTATTTAACTATAGTCGATTTTTATTTTCTGACCTATTAAAAAATAAGGTAAGCCTAAACCTTAATGAAGATCATAAAAAAATACTGGTTGATGGGAATGAACAAGGAAAGAGTGGTGTGAATATAGGCAATAAGGATGTTTGCAATGTGGAAAAAATAAGAATACTAAAAGAGTAGATGGAAAAAATATAATAATAATAATTGGTGACAATAGATGCGCTATTGTTCTTTAAAACTCATTTAACATTAAATATTTCACTTATTATTAAAGTTGTCACTAAACTTTGTCAAAATGCCGACCATGATCTAAGCTATTCCAAAATTATATCAATTCTAAGATCAAGATCACTATCACAAAAATGTAAACGTTACACTTTTAGCAATAAATTTTGTTATATTCTGCTTGTTATAGAGACTCACTGCTTGACCCATATTGTAGCCAATGAAGTCCTGCGTCTTATATAATCTTGACCTTGAAAAATTCAGTTATAAAGAGAAATTTTTAAACCTTAATCTTTTTATCTTGAAAATTCAGTTATGAGAGAAATTTTTATGGAATTTGAACTTCCGGTTTTTACAAATTTGGTATACGGTTCTGATACTCTTTGATAACAGTAACAATTTTCCAGCCTGATCAAATAAAAATAGTTTTTGAGTTATCAATATTTCCATGGTACAACTTCGTGAATACTTGATGCAATATGGAGATGTAAGACCAGATAAACTATTGGTCCATTACCAGGCAGAGTTATGGAATATCATGACTGACTTATCCTCTTGTTCCAATATGTAGAACCAATTCCATTTGTCCAAGCCAACATTCTCTCTAAAATTGACTTATATAGATATTTATTGTTTCTCATTCTGATCATGGCTTTTATTTAACAAAGAAAAGTGACAAGTACACGGGATGGAAAAAATTCTTTAAAATAACATGCGCTAAATGTTGGGAGTTGGCAACAATGTAAACCGGTAATCAGCTGCCTGCTGGCAACACAGAGAATAGAATATGCAAATCAGAGAACTTCTTGAAATCGTCAGATTGGAATTGGCAGATGTAGAACTCAAAGAAAGAATAATTGTTATTCAAGAGGCGATGAAGAGATTGAGACACAAAGTCTGAGGCCAACGACGACAAGGGACAAGTTAGTCTCACCTTGAAGATTGTGTTTAAAATAAGTGAGAAAAGGAACTCCTTTAGTAGTAATACATGTTTCAATCAATAACTAACATACAAAAATATTTCTTATCACTGATTATATACATACATATATGCATCTACACATAAATCGTTATAAAGAGATATATTTTACGTGTCAATTTTCAGTATTTACTTCAATAGTGCTCAATACATTGGTAGAGCTAAATAGTAAGCTATGGCAATATAAAAAGATACCAACTTCTATGCCTTTTCGCTTGACAATTCCCTATGGGGATGAACCACAACAGATTCTGTGTACTATATATCACAGAAGATTAGTACACCGTCGAGACCGTCGGTTTCAAATTCAAACAAGCTGAGCATGCAGGGTCCCCTTTCAAGAGTGAAAAATTTACTTTCACCATGACTAATTTTTGTGCAAAATTAAAAAAAAACAAAACATCCAAGGTGTAATTATTGAAAAAATTGCAAACAAATGAACAGATAAGCGATTTGGGGGCAATTTTACCCCTAACTCTGGTTGAGGTCAAACTGTTTAAACTGAGGTGAAACTGGTTCTGGTTAACTCTGATAACTGTAGAGGGACAACCAGAGTTATCTCAGAAAATCAGTTCTGGCAAAAATTTACTTTCACCATGACTAATGTTTGCAGAAAATTTCAAAAACTTCAAGGTGTGGTTATTGAGAAAAGTGCAAATAAACGATCGGACAAAGGGAGGAAATTAATAAGTGCAATTCTTCCTTCGTCGGGGAACCAACAAAGAAGACCTATATTTGTTTGTTTATGTCAGACTCATCAGTATTGCTCAAGATTCTTTTTATTTTCAGTTTTTTTGGAAATTATGTTGTGCATTATTTTTTCCAAATTACAGCATTAATTTAATCTAATTGTTATTAACCTATAAATAGTGTTATTTCAAGTTTCCAAAACTTTCAATCTGTTAATACATTAGGATATGCTGTAAATTTTAAGGCCATAAATGACTTTCTGTTCGACAGTTTAAATGCTTCCAAATGCCTTTCAAAATTTCAATATTATTTTTTTTTTACTATTAAGTCCTGATAAATATGAAATACTGGAAATAACTAACTTATATATGAATAAACTAAAAGGCGTTTTAGTTCAATATATTTTGCAAATAAATTAGTTTGTTTAAATAGGAGTTTTTAACATTCTCTTTTCAAAATCATACCTAAATAGATATGTCAAATGTATTACATTTGACATATCGCTATTTGATTCGGGTTAGCCTATTTTTTCATCTGATTCTTCCAGCGTCAGTTATTATATATGTGGTTTTATGGTTTTACTCCTCTGCATAGCACATTAAGTAGCACCTTAAATTTTTCTGTAAATCACTGTTA
>NC_136492.1:60013713-60101213 GCF_053919585.1 Euprymna scolopes | reverse complement strand
ATGTGCTTGTTTATAAAAGTTTGTCCTTATCGTTGAAAATATTCAATTACCGATACCAAAGTGGTATTCGCTCCAAGCAGGTTTCACTAGCTTCCTCGAAAGGGAGAAGTTTCATGGGCATATTAAATTCACAAGCGGTCTCCAATCACTTGTATATTCCTGTTGGAGGAGGAGATGATGTTAATTTTTTTGTAGTTCTTACAGGGAGATACCGACGTCATCATGCGTATCTTGCATGGTATTACCAAAATGTTACCCATCTGGTACTGACCAGGCTCAACATTGTTTAACTTTGGTAAGCTAACGAGAACTGTGTATCAACATAATTATGCCGTATATAAATATTCAATTATGACATTCGAAATAGAAAGAGAGAATGAGAAACACTGCATGCCATACTTTTCTCAATGTTAATAGTAAAAATTGAGTTTTTTATGCGTTATCTTAGTTTTTCAAGAAGTAAGAACAAAAAAAAAAAAAAAAAAAAAAAACGTGCTACTGTCATATTAAAGAAACTCACTTTTAACTTAATGACTTAAATTAAAGTGTAATCTGGTACCTTACTTCCTGAAAAAGCAAGATGGCTGCCATTGATTACCTAATTCACAACCAATATTTACGGCATATAAATGTACTCGGGTTTGTATTACTGTACACATAGATTCGAAAAAGTTGACAAAAAAATATATATAACAAATAAATATATAACAAATAAATGTTATCAAAGGCAAGATAAGTTACTTCTCTTCCAAACTGGATATATTTTTCGTGTTTTTATTCAATGTAACATGTTTATTCAGCTCGAAAAACATACAGTGTTTACCGATGTATTGGAAAATTCAAAATGGCGCCCGACTTTCTCTTTAACACAGTAAGTTTGGGAAAAGGTGTTATAAATAATAAACTAGACAAAATACTATTAAAAACTCACCGAATATATGTCAACGTATGTCACGGTAACATATTGAGCGAGTTTCTAACAGTATTTTGTCTAGTTTTATATTTATAGCACCTTTTCCCAAACTTACCGTGTTAAAGAGGGAGTTGGGTACCATTTTGAATTTTCCAATACATCGGTAAACGCAGTTTGTTTTTCGAGCTAAATAAACATGTTACATTAAATACAAACACTGAAAACATATCCAGTTAGGTAGAAAAATAACTTATCTTGCCTTTGATAACATTTATTTGTTATATATTTGTTTTTTTTTTTTGACAACTTTTTCGAATCTATGTGTACAGTAATACAAATCCATGTACTCATATTTAATATCAAATATTAAATATTTTGAAAATATTAGAAAACCAAAATATGTTTTATAATGTCTTATCAAATGATCAAAATCGATATTGTTTTTAGACTTTCAGTCTAATACACTTTCTTCAAAGAAGATTGTTGTTGTTGTTTTTTTTTTAGTTTTGTTTTTTCCTCTTTATTTTTTTTGGAGCTATTAACCGTGAGGGATAAAAGGACACACCCGGTGTTGTTAACGGTTGTTGTAAACCTGAACTTGATATGTATGTGCGTGGCTTGGGGCAAATTTTAAATAGGAGTTTCGTCACATCTTTGAAAACATTTCGTAAGGTTAATATGAAAATATTATAAAGCCAAACTACTTGTATTCAAAATTTTCGCCAATCCACACGCATACACATCAACTTCACCAACCGTCAACAACACCGGACGTGCCCTTTTCCGTCTCAGGTTTAATACCACTAGAAAAAATAAAGAGAAAAACCAAAAAAAGCTGTAGGACAATAAGGAAAAACAAAACCGATTACTAAGGATACCGATGGATTACTTCTCCTTAGCAGAGAGATCAAAGTAGCAGATGTGAAAGCACATTTCCCCCTCTCGTCAAAATGTGTCAAAACTTAGGGGGGGGGGGAATAGCTGCTAATCCTACCTCATACGGTACTCAATCCACGAAAGTAAGAACCATCTTACTTTATATGGTAGCGAATACTTATTCCCCACACTGAGCACAAACAAAGCGTTGGCGGAGTATATCCGTCCTATCAAGGATAGAGATACCACACGGTGGGTGAGTTTATGAACATTCGTATTATCTTGTATTTGTTCTGTTATGTAATGTCTTCATTTACGTTTGCCAATGTGGTAATAAACGTGTGTATTTATGTACTTGGCGTATTTTCATTATATTTTGTGTCTCTCTGGCGCTGAGTGATATACATGCCTTTCCTTTACAGAGAAAGATAATTAGGTATACTAAATATCCAACAAAGCCAACAATCCTCCTTGAAAAAGGTTTATTGCACCACAAGTCTCAGAAAAAAAATTTTTTTTTAAATAAAAATGATTTTGATAATTTAATAAAATATTTATTACGATTTCTAATATTTTCTAATATTTACAAATTAACCTTAAGAAATGTTTTCAAACATGTGGCCAAACTCCTGTTCATTGTTTTTTTTTTGTTTTTTTGTTTTAATGCAAATAGGTAAACTAAAATAAAACATTTTCCAACTAATTTCACAACTGTATTTCCATTAAAAAAAATGTCCATAGTAACATTTACCTGGGGAAGTTATGAATGTGCAATTTACCATCAGCTATGTGTAAAAAAAATAGCAACTTGTGTTCAATAAATTGTATATATTGAGTACTTCACAATGTGTATTACGATTCATCATTAAATAATCCCCCAAAAGGGTTGATATGTCATAACACAGACAAGAGAGAGATAGAGATAGAGAGAGAGAGAGAGAGAGAGAGAGAGAGCAATTCCCTATCATGTTAAATGTCAGCAAGCCAACCGCCATGATACTCTGTTTTTAATAACGTTATTACGAAAGACCTTGATATTGCTAGAGTGCCGCCCATTTACAAATAATCTGGACCAAAGCCTGATGACGGCAAACAGCCAAATGACCTTGACATTATTCGTGTTTGTTGGAGCAAAGTCACTCATCTGTGATATATCACTTACTCTGACACATTTGTTAAAGGAAGCGTCATGTTGTCAGTGGCAAGGTTTTAGAGTTAGAGTAAGGGTTAACAGATGTATAGAAAGGAATACAAGAACTGACGCTTTTAATATTCAAGTTGATTGATAATTGGTATTATTCAGACAAGGTTCTTTTTTTTTTTTTTTTACACACAGTGATCACCACTTATCAAGGCCCGGAAGCCACTCAGGGATAAGGTTTATTGCAAGTACATTACGTTAGTGTGGTTCTCATCTTGAATGTTATTCTCAAAACGTTTCGGCCAATGTAACCTCTGATCTTCTTCAGATGTGCCTTGTCAAACTCAAGAATCTCGTAGTAGTAGTATAATTAATGAAAAGTGTATTATCAAACGCGTGTTCAGAAGTATACGTCATGATTCTGGGGGCCATAACTGCCACGAATTGCTAGATTGATGTTTTAATGTAAATATATCTACAGTCTCTGGGTAAGTTTATTATTCCTGAAATATGTTATGAAGTCAGCTGATCTACCTAAGTAAAATTCTTACGTAATGTTTATTTTAGTTTCAAATCCAATATCAACATATTCCTGTCAGTCCACAATAAAACTTAGTTCCTTCCATTAATCCTCATCAACCCTCTCATGAGGTTCTTCACGTTTCAATTAGCTATCATTCCGTCTCCTTAATCCTTATATTGGAGTAGCTCCTTTTTCACTGAGGAGACTTTGCTAGTCTCTCTCTATCATTATTTTCTATGAATGCTGCTCGACTGAGCACCAATTTTTGGTACAATACACCCTATTAAAACATTGACAAGAACTCGCTTTGTTCTCGTGATGAAAATTAACCTCCTTTTGTTCCTCCGTGTACTAAGTGTCAGGTGACATTTCCATGAACAGAGCTTCTCTGCAAGGGCTTTCTTTCTATCTGTGGAACACATTACTGCAGTACTACTTCTTTGTAGATGATGCGTTCATTTTCGAATATGATGTCAACTCATTCTTGTCATAAACTATCCCCAAAAGTCATTAAAATTAATTCTTTCTATTAATCATTCTCAATCTGAAAATAATCGCGTTAGCATTTAGGAATGTGGCATAACCATGACGTCATAGACTTAAATGCCTATATAGGGATTAATATCAGAAGAGAAAGAGAAGGAAAGGAAGAGAGAAGAAGAAGAAGAAGAAGAAGAAGAAGAAGAAGAAGAAGAAGAAGGAGGAAAAAACGTATGGCAAGTCACGCTCGGCGAGCAACTTTCCGAGAGCCGAACTTTGTAAAAATGATTGTCCTGTGAGTCTGATTTATGGCACGAGTTTTCTGGTACCGTGTACTGACAGTGAGCAGCTGTTTTGGTTGCATGGAATGATAAAAATAAATACCTTTTTCCATCACCAAGTAAAGCTGTGCCAAAGTTATCATTGGCTTTTGGGAAAGTCTACAGAGAACGTTACAGATCCTCTGATAACGTTCTTCATCTTTCAACTAGCTATTATTAACCTTCATCCTATACTGGCTTTTGGCCTTGGTAAATAATGAAACATTAGTACAAAGAAAAAAGAAAATATACAGTTCAACTGCATGAAGATTATTTCTCCATGCTGTACCTACTCATCGGCATCAAAGAAATAGTCTGAGGTAAGGATCACTTTCTGGTATTTGATTCCCTTGATAAAAAAAACACAACTGAGTTTGGGATAATTTTTGTTTTAAACAAATAATTCTCCCATCAGGTTCTTTAGATTTTAACTAGCTATCATTCCATCACATTAAGCTTTATCCCCAAATAGCTTTCGATTTTATAAATGGTGACCATAAATAATAATAATAAAAAAATGTTAGTATCGCCTCTAGCAAGAATTGAACCTTCAACCTCTCGAAGACTAATCGTTTAGAACTGCTTGTACTTCACATCTTTATCTGCTGTGCCAAGTGTTTATCAAGTTATTTATCGCATGAATGATAAAGGTATATGTTTTCTTTTTATTAAATTGGCAAACGATAGAACTGGTACCGACTTTAAGTTCTTCTACGAAAATCTTCATTTTTTTTTTTTTTTTTAAGAAGAGATCTGTTACTAATGAAAATAAGTTTTGCGAAATAAAGTTTTGCAAAAAAAGGTTTATGCAAAATTTTCTTTTCATTAGTTGCGGGTCTCTTCTACAAAAGATCTGAAGATTTTTGAAGGAGAGTTTAAATTCTAGCTTCTGGCGGTACCAGTTTTATCGTCTGCCAATTTATTGATTATTCTTCGTATTCGCCTCCCGCTGTTTGTAACATTAATAGCCACAAAGCCCTAAACTAATATTTATTCAGCAGTTCATGTGCGATAAATCATGACAAGTTGTCCGCGGGGGAATCAAGGATTGACTTTCTAAAATAACCAGAAGACAAAAAAAAAAAAATAAATAAAAAATAAAAAATAAATAAAAAAATTAAATAGAAAATAAATAAGATAAAAAAAAAGAAAGCAAACCAAAAAAGCAACGTTTTTTTTTTCTTTTTAACAAATTGCAGGTAATACAGGTTGCTCACAATTAGCAGGTGAACATTTTATACACAGTCAAAGATAAAAGGTATTCTAATAATCTTAATAATCAAAGCCATCCTGATAACAGAAAGATAGATAAATTTAACATTTGTGATTTTTTTTTTTTTTTACATAGGAGTCACCACTTATGAAGATCCGGAGGCCACTCGAGGATAAGGGTTAATGGGATTATGGCGTAGTAATCGTAAGAAGTGGAAATTTTGTAAATTGGATTGCTTAGGGGGACGGTTCATCAAGAATTTGTTTACGTTGGTCTTGAAGACAATCAAATTGCAGTTAGCTGAAAAGCAGGTAAACAGAAGAGAGTCCCACAGGTGTGCAGTTCTAAGAAAGAGGCTTTGTTCATGGAATCTATGTTTAGGTTTAGGCACAGATAAAGATTGGGGGGAATTATTGATAGTGGTTTTGGCTAGACGATGTTTTTCATGAAAGTTTGGCGAGGAGGGACCATAGATTAAAGCTCAGGCAAGCATTTGCCATGAAAATAACGATACAGCAGATAAAGTCTCGCAACGTCTCTTCTGTGGGAAAGAGGTTGCAGGGAAGAGAAAAGAGCATCCTCCACTAAGCTACGAAGTCTATTTTGAACTATGTCTAGGCAGGATAAGCTGCTTCTAGCAGCTCCTGCCCAGATGTGGCAACAATACTCCATCATTGGCCGTACCTGGCTTTTATATAGGTAGAAAATTGCACCAGGAGTGAGATATTTACTGGAGCGGTAGAAAGATCCTACAATTTTTCCATTTTTACAAAAAGATAAGATTTCAAATCCGTCATATGTGCATTTATGTAAATAAAACAGGAATGGTGATTGTGTGTGTGTGTGTGTGTGTGTGTGTGTGTGTGTGTGTGTGTGTGTGTGTGTGTGTGTGTTAGCATACCTCTGTTTTGTTATTGAGAGACTATGCATCTATGAAGTTGTGTTCATGTGCGTTTGTTGAGTGACATGCGTGTGCTCTGCTGGCTGCATAACAGTTCATGAATGTCTCTCATGATGTGAGTGCTATTGTGTCAAAGGGTCCCAATACATGTGCTGTCTGTTAAGAAGAAGAGAAAAAATTAATGTGTTTGGGTTTTTATAGTATGTACCAAATTTAGGAACTGAATATTTCTTGCATTTTCATTGGATAAAAAAAGAAACTGTTAGTGTGAGCTTGAAACGACATATGATAATAATATTTACTGTGGCTGCTAATCCCAACAGATATAAATGACTTGAAGTCATAAAGACTTTCTGCCAAAATGACTAGATTCAGCAAAAGCTTGATATGCCATAAAACGAAAAAAAAAACAAAAAAAAAAAACGTGTAAGCAATATGAAAGAATTAAAACATCTGAACATTATCAAAGTATATAGAGTGACCCTTCAAAATGCTACCCATAAAATGACGAATTGACAATACTTTCTGCAATCCAATCTTGTTTAGTACAAATAAACTTTAGTCTATACTTATCTTGTTCTTTTTTTTTTTGTTTCTTTTTACTTGGGAATTACCACTTATCAAGGCCCGAAAGCTACTCGAAGAGTTAATGAATATAAGGTGGTAATATATTAATCGTTAATGGTGTAAATGTATATCGGTCGAATTTGATTATTTATGGTAACAGCTCAGTAAGAACTTGTTTACATTGGATTTGAAGGCTACTATGTTATATTCAACCTGGAAGCAGACCAATGGAACAGTGTTTTGTTCATGGAATCTGCATTTAGATTAAGGTACAAATGGAAAGTGGAGGAAATTGTATATAGTGATTGTATAGCTAGTCGAGTGTTTTTTTTTGTGAAAGTTTAGCAAGGGAGGACCATAGATTAGAGTTCAGTCGAGCACTTGCCATGAAAATAACAATAGAGCAGAGACAGGCTCGTGACATCTCTTCCGTGGGAAAGAGGTTGCAGGGAAGAAAAAAAAAGGGCATTACCTACTACATTTTGAAGCCGGTTTTGAACTCAAGGCAGGATAGAGTGCACCGAGGAACTTCTGCTCAGATGTGGCAACAGTTCTCAATTTTAGGGCATTCCTGGCGTTTTGCAGATAGATTGCACCATCATAGTGATATTTACTGGAGTGTCCACTAAGTTTCTGTAACAAATATCCAACACTATTTTCAACTCCTTCACACTTTCTGCTATATGCGTGTACACATTGACAAAGGCTGCATGCATACACACACACACACACACACACACACACACACACACACACACAATACCTACTTGTTACCCATTACTCACACACTACCATACGCATGCACACACTGACAAAGACTACACACACAAATTTTCACTGAACTGTAATCACACACACACACATTGTCACATGAATATACACACTGATAAAGGAAGCACACACATAACGCCTAATCTTTGCATACTGTCATATGTATACACACTGACAAAAACAGGCTTATACACTTCTAAAACTGATACTTTCTCACTCCAGACATTCAACTTTTCAAACAAACAATTTACTCGCGTAATTGTTTGAGTGGGTTTTGATATATTTCAACTATTATTTATTAAAGCTAGGGTCTACACTACCTCCAAAGATATTAAGAACTTGTATAAGTTATCCTAGGGACGGAACAGTTACTCTGCTATGATCATGAGGAGTGTTGATCCTCCTGGATAACCCATTGCAGATGCATGGATGTTTTGAATTGCAAGTGTTGCGGTATGCATTGTGCGTTCCACAATATAAATTAATGAAAATAGGTTTATTTAAAACAAGTAAAGAATATTTATATATATTTTTTATACAGACAATAGCTTTTGTTGAAAACCGCATAAGATCACGTGTATGTGTGTGTGTATGCGTGCATATGTGCGCGTTGTTGATTCCTGCAATCGTGTGTAACCAAACTCAGAGTGCTGTCTGTTCTTGTCTATGCCATGTGAAGAAGAAGAAGAAGAAGAGAGAGAGAGAGAGAGAGAGAGAGAGAGGCGGAAGAGGAAGTTAATATCGGCACCTATCGGTTGAAACATGCAACTTTTGGAAATAAGGGCGATAACCGTATGTGTCTAAAACTGAAAGTGTTGTGCACTGTGTCCGTATGTTCACTATATGCGAAACTACATACTAATGTGTTTCCATACAGGAAGGTTGAGCGGCCAAGGAAAACTTGGAAACAAGTGATTAGACCTTGAGAGTCAGTGTTTGCAAAATATCAGAATATCAGTCCGTTACCTGAACAAAGGAAAAAGGATGTAAATGAATAGAAGAAGAAGACTGACAAAAAAAGGGTTGATATGCCGTAAAACAAACAACCAACACAAACCAACCTGTAGTTCTTGAGTCCCACAAGAGAGAAGATTCTTATTATCAATAGTTCTTGCCCTGAGAGTCAGAAAGAGGCATTTTATTAGATTTTTTTTCCTCTCCCTTTAAAAACTTAAAAGCAAAAACAAACAAACAAACAAACATATACTAACACCACCAAACAGATCAACACAGGAAGTTCAACAAATGATAAAAACAATAAAAAAATATAGGATGATTTTGAGCTGACTGAAAAGATGCGCTTTTATGCTGTTTAACAAAGAATAAGGAAATGGATTTAATACAGCTGAAGGATAGACGAGAGATTGGGGGGGGGGGGGAGAAAAATCAATATTGCTTGAAGGCATCTCTGACATTCACATCCAAAACTATCATTAATATAAAATCTTCTTCAGCTGCATGAATTATTCAAGAAGGCTGCCAGTACATTCTGTTTATGGTATGGAACAGCTTTGAAAGTAGATACATCCCATTTAACAGGAAGTTCGACTGTCAAAAAAACGATTGGGTTTCAATCTCAGTTTGGAGCATTCGTTTCCCCAGTCGCATTAATATGATACAGCGAAACAATCTTCTGTTAGTAATGACTACAATTTCGTTCAAGTTCGCAAAAAGGTTTATACATTCGCTTTTAATTTCACATGATATAATCTTAGTTCATTCTGAATAACAATTTATTCACTAACATTTTTTCTATACACTTTTGAAGATATTTATGGTATATACTAAATTGTACCAAGCATCCACCAAAAAGCTCTCTCAGTGTATAATGCACCATAGTCCGGCTGAAATTATATATATATATATATATATACACACACACACACACACACACACACACACACACACACACACACAAAGTGCTTTCGATAAGATTCCAGAATTTTTTTTCATATAATCACTTTTATTGATATTACAAATATGAAACTCTAGTTCACTTTGAAATAATCTCCTCCGGTTGCAATGCACTTGTGAGTAATGGGTAACAAGTAGGTATTGTGTGTGTGTGTGTGTGTAGCCTTTGTCACACCAATGGAAACGTTTCAAAATTATTATAAAAATTGTTGAATTTTGGATTCAATCAGTTCGCCGTTAACTACGCCACGGACCGCATTTGATTCTTGGCCGCCATCTTGGTTACTGATCTGAACTACGCCGCCATCTTTGTTCAACACAATGTCTCAAAACTTAACAGGTTATGCGCCCAGCCACCATCTTTTCTTTGACGGATCGGAATCTAAATTCGAATTGTGGCAGGTAAAATTTCTGGGATATCTAAGGATTCGAAAACTACACAAAGTCATACAATCTCCAACAGAGAATCTAAACGACCCCGAATTTCTTGAAAAGAATGCGACTGTTTTTGCAGAAATGATTCAATGTTTAGACGATAGAAGTCTGTCTCTGATTATAAGAGACGCATTGGGTGATGGGAGGAAAGCATTGAACATATTAAATAATATCCCTATATACAGAACTAACGTCTCTGAAACGTAATGAGGATGAAACAATTACCGACTACGTTATACGGACAGAAACAACTGCTAATGCCTTAAAACTCTCAGGTGAAATAATAAGCGATAACTTGTTGATATCAATGACCCTCAAGGGACTTCCAGCCGATTTTAAACCATTTACAACTGTTATAACTCAGAAAGACAAACCACTAAATGTCAGCGAATTTAAAGTGGCATTGCGCAGTTACGAAGAGACTAATCGTATGCTCGTGGACAATAACTCCAGCATATTATGAAGTTCAAAAATGCTTCTCGAAAGCAGACACCACCAAATTACGCACCTCATCGCAACGTCTCCAAAAATAATTTTCCCAAGAAAAAGAATAAAATTATCTGCTATAATTGTGGACGACCCAACCACAAAAGTTTCCAATGTCGATATAAACGCTCTAAAATGGACTCCGTAAAACATGTTGAGAACTTGGAGGAAGAACATACATTTCTATTCCCAAGTAACTTTGGCAATACCACAAACGGTAAAAATCTTGTAGACTGTGGTGCTACAGCGCACGTTATCACCAAGTAATCTGATTTTATTAATTTTGATTCAAACTTTAATCCACGAAGTCATTTTGTCGAGCTTGCCGACGGTAGTCAAATAAATGATATAGTCTTGAAAAGAGGCGATGCTAAAATATACTTAAAAATAATAAAGGCGAAATCTGTAACTGTATTCTAAAAAATGCTCTGTTCATACCTACATTTAAGCAAGACATTTTCCGTGCAAGCTGCAATTAAACAAGGCACGAATATACAATTTGGCCAAAATACATAAAAATTGATATACCCCAATGGAACTGTATTTGACATTAAAGAAAATGGCCGACTATATTATTTAAAAAGTATGGTTCCCTCAAAAACTGTCTGTCACGACTTGGAAACCTGGCATAAAATTCTAGGACACTGCAATACAGCTGATATTAAAAAATTACCAAATGTAGTCGAAGGCATGAAAATAATACCTTCAGACGATCTCCCAAATTGGGATGTGTGTGCACAGGGAGAAAATGACAAAAGATATAAGCCGAACGCCAGACAAAAAAGCTATGAAAATTCTCTCACTTGTGCATTGTGACTTAGCAGGTCCGATCAGCCCGATGGAGAGAAATAATCTAAGGTACGTTTTGAACTTTATTGATGATTTTTCCGGTTTAATTATGGTTTATTTTCTAAAAACCAAATCGGACACTATCCTCGCCACTACGAAATATTTAGCTGGTGTTGCCCCGTACGGTTCAGTAAAATGTATTCGCTCAGACAATAGGACTGAATTTACTAGTAAAGACTTTGAACTTCTATTAATTAACCACCGAGAAATCAGCGCCGTATTCCCCCTTCCAAAATGGCACCGCTGAAAGGGCATGGCGAACCCTTTTTGAGATGATAAGATGCCTACTTATCGAATCGAAATTAGCGCATAGTTTATGGACATACGCTTTAATGGCAGCAGCATATATCAGAAATAGATCGTTCAATAAGAGGCTAGGAAAAACGCCGTATGAAGCGTTTTGCGGTGTAAAACCTAAAATGAACAGAATGCATCTATTTGATTCTGATTGTTTTGCATTTATAGAAAACACCAGTAAACTAAATACTAAAAGCGAAAAAGGCATTTTCGTAGGTTACGATAAAAATAGCCCGGCATACTTAATCTACTTCCCACCTCAAAATGCCATAAAAAGGGTTAGATGTGTAAAATGTTTTTGACTCCTAATGGGGGTAGATATTTATTTGCTGCCCACATCAGCAAAATGTGACACAAGGCCGGAAAGTGGGAACCCGCAGGCTCCCCTAAAGGAGGGGCACTCCTGCAATTTTAAAAATTGTCTGAGTAACCCCGTCGGCATTCCCCGGTCGGGGCGCCTCAGGCAGCAAGCAATAAACTTGCCCCACCGGAAAGCCCGGTGGCAAGGCCTGGGAGGGTGGACCTCCTAGGTATTACCCAGGCGGTGTACCTCAGTCCAACAGGTGCACTATGATGGGATGTGTCTCCTAGCGGCCTCGGCTGCAGGGAGACAGGGTAGTACCAGTCAAGGATTCGTCACTTGACACTCAGCCCAACAGGTGATGGGGTGGGGGTATGAGTCGAATGGATTCGCCAATCATTTTTATAACCACCGGCTGTGCTAAACAACCAATGAAAACGTTTCAAAATTATTATAAAAATTGTTGAATTTTAGATTCAATCAGTTCGCCATTAACTACGCCACGGACCGCATTTGATTCTTGGCCGCCATCTTGGTTACTGATCTGAACTACGCCGCCATTTTTGTTCAACACAATATCTCAGAACTTAACAGTACCGTTCCAACAACTTCTGGAAAGCCCCATAGAAGTCCTCTTGTGTGAACATATCAATGAACCTGGTCACAGCCTCTTTCATCTCTTCAATTGCCTCATAACAACAGCCTCTAAGGTTTTCCTTGAACTTAGGAAATGACCAAAAGCCACAGAGAGCAAGGTCTGGACTATAGGGAAGGTGAGGAACTGTCTTAATGCCCATCTTAGTCAAATAGTCTGTGGCAACGATGGAGCACTATTGGGACAAACTTTGTACAAATTTTCACCATCTTCAGTTCCTCACGAATAAGTGTGTGTACAGTTCCCACACTGACATCAACCTATGCATTTATTGTATCTCTAGACACACAATGGTCCTTATCCATAAAATTATTTATTTGGCCAATCAACTTTGGTGTTCTGACTTCCCTACTCCTCCCACACCTCTCATAATCCCTCACAGACTCCCTGCCTTCTTTGAATCTCATATGGCATTCAAAAACTGATGCTCGATTCATGCGAGATTGTCCAAAAGCAGTTTAAGGCATTCCATACGTTACTGTGGCATTTTTTCCAAGTTGAAAACAGAATTTTATTGCATATCGTTCTTCTAAAGTGTCCTCACGTTCAGATTGCATTTTTGACATTCACCAGCTGTGACAATCAGGCTTTAGCAGAGTGTATTGCAATTTCTGCTGTAGCTGTTTATTTGAATCTGAAATAATAAAAATTGGTCAGTCATCTCATAAGATGTATAGCAATAACATTATGAATTGTCAAGAGTCTATGACAATTTTAAATGTCTGTACAAAAAAATCTGGAAACTTATTGAATTGCATAAATCTTATATGTTCATATGTAATTCAACTACTTGGGATGATAATTATATATGAATAAATAACATAAAATTCTCAATTAGATAGCTCAATAGTAAGATATTAGAGTTATAAATATTTTTCTTAAAGATACCATGTTAAAAGGAATAGACACACAAGTATTTACTCATCTTCAAAATGTTGATCTTTTATTGATAACACTATGCATACAATTGTTTCAGTCCCTGGTGTTGGTATATGTGTATATTAACACTTCAATTATAATTTGCACACCTTGAGCTTCATCAGCGCATAGAAAAAAAAAAGTTTTCATAAGTTTCACAGTCCACGAACAGAACCCTTCTTATTAACACTGCAGGTATTCGTTTTTATTGAGAATATATATATATATTAAGCAGGCTTTATCTGCATTTTTAGATTCAGCACACTTGTCTTGCAATGCAATAATTTCTCAAATTCTCTATTAGTTAGTAGCCGAAAAAAAAAAAGAGAAATATGTGCAATAAAAGAAAAAGAAATACTGGCTACTAACTATTACAGAATTCAAGGGATTATTGCATTATAAAGCAAGTGTGTTTAATCTAACAAAAGCCTCAAATTCTCTCCTTGTTTCCTATATCGCTGACTGAACCATGATACAGAAATTTAAATGTAATATGAACAGGCATCTCACTGCTCAACTCCCTGCTTAGATTCTCTAATTCTCAGTTGTTTCAGTGGCGACGCATTTTGTTGGGTGCAACTTGAGCTCTATAAAACTGGTGGCATTTGAAATGGACATTTGAGATCATTTATGGCTGCCGCTCCTGTGGGTTAATGGGTAGAACTATCAATGCGATGGTTCTGGGTTCAATCCTCGGCTTGGGAAAGGTGCTAGTCTAGCCGTACTGATGAGTTATGATACAACGAAACAAGACTGTATGTGGATGACTTCAAATATATTTTAAGCCCTGCTTTTTGGGTAGAGCATTGTCGTAAATAATCTAACCTGCTACTTAATTGGCTGTAAATACGAGGTTCGCTGTTTGTTTGTAAACAAAACAAAAAAAACAGCTTGAGCACTATAAAAGTGGTGGACGAATGTTTGTTTGAAATGGACATTTGTTGAGGTCATTTATGGGCGCCGCTCCTGTAGGTCGATGGGTAGAACTGCTGACTATCAACGCAATGGTTCTAGGTTCAATCCTCGGCTTGGGAAAGGTGCTAGTCTAGCCGCACTGATGAGTTGTTATACAACGGAACAGTGCTGTATGTGGATGACTACACGTATACTTATAAACTTTTTTTAATTAAATAATCCATGGACACGTATTTCATAATTTACAACTCACCAGCGTGGCTAAATCTGGTGAAATTCGAAACCAGGACTCCAGAGGTAGAAGCCTGAATCTCTACCACTGAGCTAACTCTCGCTAATGCTGACAAAATTGTACCGCGTTTATTATGTAGATGTCATTTATTTGCTTATTTTTGTTTTTGACACTTTTGAAGGAATTCAGTTATTTATACGAAAATGCGTTTTTACCTAAATGCTAGCCGAGAACAATTTTTCCCTTTACCAATGTGATGACCCCAGATGGGGAGCGACATCTATATTTTTCAACTCAATTTATCCACTGATATTTTTGTGATATGTACAACTAGAGAATTTATGGAGAGGTGACGAGTCAACATAGAAATTAATTCTATGGTTATTTAAATGATGACCTTTAACTCTTGAAATGAATCTCTTCAGATGAGATGATTTTTTTCATCTGTTTCGTATCTCTAGAAAATGTCAAGGCTCCTTCTTCATTCAAGATTTGCCAATAAAAGTGACTGACTTGATTATATAAATCACAAGTGGCCATCTTGACATTAAGCAAATATTCTGTAGCCTTCAACAGATGAAACGATTATCAAAACGAAATAGATCATATTCAACTTATGGTAAGAAATATTAATATGCTTTGACATACACATATATATATATATATATATATATATATATATATATATATATATATATACACTAGCAAGCCGCTCAGCATTGCCCGGTCGAAAAATACGCATAAATATTATATTTTAATTCATACAGAAACGGAGACGTGCATGTGAGTATTAAGTTTTTTCTAAACTGTTTACTTCTTGTAATTAAAAAAGAAAAAAAAAGAAAATACTCGAGCTGATATCGAAACCAAAATCTAAAGACAGTGAGACAAGTACAATAACCATTAGGCCGGCTTCACACGATCTTTAAAAAGTGTATTCGAATCCATTTTTTTTTAACATAATGAATCTGTTATGTGAACCATACCTGTGAAACAGCAAACAGATAAAAATCCGACGACCCTCACGTACCAATTTTACAATTTTGACCCCTTAGGAGCCTATCTTTTGGATGAAAACCGATTAAAATGTTTTCCCCATGTCTGAATATCCAATATACCAAATGTTAAGTTGAAATAAAAAATCTGTTGAGTATATAGGTTGAGAAGTGTCCTGACACACATTCTCACTTGTATGAATATATAGATATTGGTATATTTAGACAGCATTTTTTCATTCAAGCAGACATTATTAAACACTGTGTTTTGATGATTCTTTTTTTTTTTTTTTTTCGATATTCTTTTCCAATATTCTTTCTATATAAAAATCAAACATAGTTCCATAGTTATGCTAATATTGGCACATGGACTCGTTGATTTTAAAACTCAGATTTTTAATGAACTTAGTTTTTAATCGTCTTTTAATAGACTTTTTTTTTTTTAAATATACTTTTAACCTCCTATCATTCAATGCAACTTATTGTGTATTTCACTTTTCTATTTTTGCTCCTATTCACTTTCACCTCATCAACTCTGTGAATTCCACCTGAAGATGATCTGCAGTCGAATCAAAAGCGCTCGTGATAACTATGAAACTTTCATTAATTTTTTGATTTTGATATAAGAAAGATTGTATGAAAAATCGAAAAAAAAAAAAAAAAAAAAAAAGTAAAAAAGGAATCATAAAGCAAAGGATCACCGTTGTATTTAATGTCTGCTTTATATATATATATATATATATATATATATATATATATATATATATATGAAATAAAATGGAGGTGGAAGGACCTGGATACTCAACGTTTCGCCCGATTTATGCGGGCTTCTTCAAGAGGGATGGTCATTGAAGAAGCCCGCATAAATCGGGCGAAACGTTGAGTATCCAGGTCCTTCCACCTCCATTTTATTTCATATCGTCGGATTTAATCCAGCTCAACAATCATATATATATATATATATATATAAAGCTGAATGTGTGTGTGTGTGTGTGTGTGTGTGTGTGTGTGTGTGGTCACGAATAGGCTCCTATATGGTTGACTATTTTAAAAAACTGATTACATATAATGATAGACGGTGTATCGAGACACAGGAATGGGTATGTTTGATCTGGCAGAACGGTGGTTCATTAAATTGTGGGGTCTGCGTTCGCGCCTGGTCCACAAAGTATGGAAATAAATTTAAAAATTAAAAAAAAAAACGTTTACAAGTGTTTTTGATATAGATGTACATAAGAATACTTTGATAAGTATGTTTTAACTTAAATAGGGATAGTATGATAAACTTGTGGGGTCTGCGTTCGCGCCGGGCCTCCATAGAATGGAAATAGGCACAAACTTTAATAAAGACTTTTCATATCTATCTGCGTAAGTATACTTTGATAATTATGTTTCAGTTTGAAGAAATATGGTATAATAAAATTATGGGGTGTTCGTTCGCACCTGACCTCCACAGAATGGAAATATGTCACAAAGTTTAACAAGGTTTTTTAATATAGATCCACAGAATATTGTGATAAGTATTTCAGTGTGAACAGGTATGGTATGATAAATTATGGGGTTTATATATTTTATTTTTACTTTCATCATATTTTGCTTTGGTTTGAATACCCCCAAATTCGAAACTATCTCTTTACAGCCCTTCCTTTTCAAAACCTATCATACTTTCATAAATCAGAGTCCATTTTCTGTAGGCTGTTTTTGAACCCAGTCAACGACGGGTACTTTTGCTAGTATATATATATATATAAATATAATTTATGAAAATATATATGGCATATATATATTTTCATAAATTACTACCTTGCTCTACCGATGTATTGAGCACTGTTGAATTAAATACTTAAAGTTTACACATAAAATTATATTTTCATATATTAATTTATGTGATTAAATGCAGTCATATATATTATATATATATATATATATATAAATATATTATATATATATATATATATATGGGGAATATGTTTATTCAATTATATTTCACCTTTTATTTATACCAATCCTTTAATTATAAAGCTCAATGTAATTACAGAGCATATACAAAGAAATGACAAAAGTCTATATTGCAAATTTTAAGATGTTGACCTTATTACAGTTTATTTCTTGAAGTACGTTGACATGCACACTTTATGACAGCACCTGTTTCGTAGTGCAGAATCATTCATATAATTATTATGTCAATGTTTGAATTTGTTCCGCCCTAAACTAATCAAAAGAAAAAGCACTTATCGATTTTAATAAAAAAAGGCATATGGCATGATTACAAAATCCGAAAATTGGGAGGGAAGTTGCATTTATTTTTCCAATTTATTACACCATCTAATATATATATATATATATATATATATATATATATATAGAGAGAGAGAGAGAGAGAGAGATAAGAGAGGTAGTTACCTCGAAACATGCATGTTAGTAGATTAATGTTTTAAAAACAATTAAAAAAATAAATAAAAATATTCTTTATCTACGTCCAAATAAAATATGGGCGAGATTCTAAGTACAACGATCTCCGAGGCAAAGACGCTATTTAACCATATTTATCGTTTTAAAAAATCAAGATTATATATATATATATATATATATATAAATATATATATATGTGTATATGTTTTGAGAAAAGTAGAAAAACCGAATGAAATTATTAAAATAATCAACGTTTCGTCCCTATTTCAGAGGACATCTTCAGGATATTGAAGTAAAAATGCAAGAAAAGAAAAAGTCATGACTTTTTCTTTTCTTGCATTTTTACATCAATATCCTGAAGATGTCCTCTGAAATAGGGACGAAACGTTGATTATTTTAATAATTTCATTCGGTTTTTCTATTTTTCTCAAAACATAACGTCAACCACCGCTGGTATTTTTTATTTTATATATATATATATATATATATATATATATATATATATATATATATATATATATATATGAGTAAAATTGTTTGTATGTGTCTGCCAAACTACTCTGTCAATTTTCAGTTTACAGACTCGATATTTTACATAAGGGGTACTGAGATCTGGGAAAATCTTTTTAATCGGTTTTCAGCCCGAAACTTGTCTGTCAAGGTCAAAGTTCAACGATTTGACCTTTGAAAACTCTACCAAATTCCCCCGGCAATTTTGGGTTTAAACACTTGAAATTTTGGATGTAGATTACTTGGACATGGATTAAACTTTTTTAATTTGATTTGAACCCAAAGCAATACATGTTAAAGGGTCAAACTTGGGGTCAAAGTGAAAAAGATTTACCTCTGTGGTCTTTACCAAATTACTCAGCCAATTTTTAGTCTAGACGTTTGGAATTTTACTTAAGGTGTATTCAGACATCGCTTTTTAATCGGTTTTTGGCCGAAAATTAAGCTGCCAAGGGGTCAAAGTTCAAAAGATTTGACTTTTGTGGTCTCTAGCAAACTATTCAACCAATTTTGAGTCTAAACATTTGAAGTTTTACATAAAGGGTATTCAGACATGCAAACCTTTTAATCAGTTTTTGGGCGAAAAATAGGCCGCCAAGAGATCAAAGTTGAAAGAGTTGACCTTTGCAGACGTTACCAAACTCCTCCACCAATTTTGGGCCTAAACACCTTAAATTTTTTCTGAAAATGTTTGTTACGAACAAAACCGGTAAATCTAAAATGAACAGAGTTTAGGCCATTTCTGAAAAGGCCTTTTCCTTGTTGATTGACTTTTTAATCCCACTTTCTAACACTTGTGTCACTGTGAGAGAAAAATAAATACCATTTTTTAGTTTTTATCATTTTTCCCCGTGCTGGAGTTTGTTTTTCATACATCCTCTCTCTACGAGATTTCATGATATATCGTGCATTTTATCCTTTTATATATATATATTCAGAGAGAGAGAGAGAGAGAGAGAGAGAGAGAGAGAGAGAGAGAGAGAGAGAGAGAGAGAGATACAGCATCAGTTCAAAAACAAGGTTGAAGAGCGATTGGTAAGTTGGTTGGTTGTTTTTGTTTTACGGCATATCAGCCCTTTTCAGGCTACTTAATGCTAAATCCAGTGATTTTGAAGAAATTTTTTTTAATAGAATATATATTTTTTTACAAATCATTTTCTATTTAACCCATAGTTGGAACTCTAACAGGTACTACCACTCCGGGTCGGTGTGGACTTGGGAGAAATGGCAATTAAAGAGTGGATCCACACTTCCCAAAGCCTGCAAGCTGAGGCCTCACCATCGGATATGGTTTAAGGCCATATCCAGGACCGATTAGTAAGTGCTGTGAGGCACAAGACCATTTGGTATGATATATTCCAATATGTAAATATCTTTCAATGCATATGCGTGTGTGTGCGTGTGTGTATTTGCACAGCATTTTTTTTCATTTAAACCAAAATTGTTAGAAACAATAAGACTCCACTGCTTAATTATACTTTTTTCCATTTTTCTAAAAATTTGATATACATGCGTCTTTATGTCAGATAGTAGCGAACACCGCTAGAGAGTTAAAAGTTTTGATTTCGATTCCAGCTGATGGCATTTTTTTTTTAATTTTTGAAATCACTATGTATTGGATACAATATAATAATCAATAGAAAATTGGTTCTATAATGATTCATACAAAAATTTTCATGAATTAAAATATCGTATTTAAACATATTTTACAATGGGACAAGACAAGGCAGCCGGCTAGTATATAAATACCATTAATTTTTACTATAATAATTAAATATCTACAGACACTAGTGTTTCATCCTTTCGGGAATCTTCAGTGCAGGGTGTCACGATTAATACCAGTCGAACGATTTGAACCCCGCAACACGAGACATCTCTGGCTCGATTAGCGAAGACCTAATCCATTCGGCTACCATTAACCGCGTGAAATAACGTTGGATTTAAACATCTTAATTTTAAATGTTCATTTACGTCAGTCAGAAAGGGATCTAATCGTTATACGATGATCTATGCATAAGAGCTAAATTGACCGACTTTAATTCAACTGAAAGTGCTCTCTCTCTCTCATATATATATATATATATATATATATATATATATATGGAGAGAGAGAGAGAGAGAGAGAGAGAGAATACATGACAAAAAATTATGTTCCAAAATTCATGATGTTGACCATCTTATAATTCATTCCTTTCATTCAGTTGACTTATACAATTCTTGACAGTATCTGTTTCGTAGCGCAAAATCAATCACTTAATTATTATATCAATCAGTGAATCTATTATGCCCTTAACTCATCAGAAGAAATAGCAATAATCAATCCGTCGAAAGGAATTGAAATCTGATTTGGCATGGTATATATATATATATATATATATATATATATAAGATGCAACTGATGTATTGGATCACAACCATTACCATCATTTATTCTACATACGAGGAGGGATTAAAACATTGGGGTTGTATTACTGTACACATAGATTCGAAAAAGTTGTCAAAAAACAAATATATAACAAATAAATGTTATCAAAGGCAAGATAAGTTACTTTTCTACCAAACTGGATATATTTTTCGCGTTTTTATTCAATTTAACATGTTTATTCAGCTCGAAAACCATACAGTGTTTACCGATGTATTGGAACATTGAAGATGGCGTCTTATTCTCTCTTTAACACGGTAAGTGTGGGAAAAGATGTTATAAATAAAAAACCGGATAAAATACTGTTAAAAACTCGCTCAATATATGTTACCGTGACATAGGTTGACATATATTCGGCGGGTTTTTAATAGTATTTTGTATAGTTTTTTTTATTTATAACACCTTTTTCCATACTTACGGTGTTAAAGAGGATGTGAGACGCCATCTTGAATTTTCGAATACATCGGTAAACATTGTATGCTTTTCGAGCTGAATAAATATGTTACATTGAATAAAAACACAAAAAATATATCCAGTTTGGCAGAAAAGTAACTTATCTTGCCTTTGATAACATTTATTTGTTATATATTTGTTTTTTGGCAACTTTTTCGAATCTATGTGTACAGTAATACAAACCCAAAAATTGCATTTTATATTTCAAACTCCTATTAAGTATTTTGAAAATCACAGTTCAGTTATACTTTGTTCTTCTCTCTAGCAAAGTAGTTAAACCTAAGGATTGTAACATGTATCATTCTTCTCTCTAGTAATATGCTAATGAGTATAGACAATAGAAACATACTGTAACAACAAAAGAACCTCTTACATAATGCCGACTTGTTTTGATTAAAGTTCTCTTTGTAAGATTAGTTTGCATTGTTGAACTGAAAGAATTAAAAGAAAAAGAATCAAAACGCTTATATGTAACTTTTTTTTTTTTTTTAGTATTATTGCACGTGTTTTGTTCTTTATTTAGCTGCAGTAAGTAATGAGTTTGAAGGAAGCAGAGAAAAAAAAGGAAAATAAAAATCCGGAAACTTTCTTGATTACATCGATTTAAAACCAGAAAAGAAAAGAAAAGAAAAACGTGTATACAAGTCCTTCCTCCGCCATTTTAATCATTTAAGTGTTTCGCTCTCTCTCTCTCTCTCTCTCTCTCTCGCTCTCTCTCTCTGTGCAGACTTCACTTTTCAAATATACATTTCTGCTCAATTTTCCATTTTATATTCCTAGTTTATTTTTTTTACTCTATCGTAAAAAAGTAGCTTATTCAGCAACAACAAAGGATTCATTTTGCTACATATTTCTGTCATTTCTAATGTATATTGGATGACCCGTGACCCGTAAGGTAAACGTTGATACATTTCAGTCACTTATTAATTCAGTTCGTATGAATCAGTCGATTCTCTTGTTGGCATTGGTTTCCCAATATCTGTCTAGAAAGACACCGAGTACTAACAGGAGGAACCACATAAAGGTTGCCAACATCCTAAATTAAAATGTTTCTGTCTAACGAGCTGGATTCGAACTGTGCACGCACAGGTTATCAGTCCGTGTCGTTAACCACTTAACAACCATCACCCCCACATTTTACAACAATGTATACTTTTAGTGCCTCTACTCATTAAGCGTAATGAGACAGATATTTTAAATACTTTTATCTGTGTTTAGTTTACAGGACGTGCAATACAGCATGATCACATTGACACACGGATCCCTATTAGATCATTAAAGTTAAGCAACGTTGAGCCTGGTCAGCATTAAAATGGTTGACCATTTGAGAATTCCAGGTGCTGTATGTGCTCTCCGCTTATCTCGGTATTGTTTCCAGTCAGTCTTGGGCTTCTGCTTGCTACTGGACCCAAGCAATTCCGATTCAGGAGAAGCGTGGTTGAGGATTGCGCAACCCTTGCCACACAATTACATGCGCAGCTGCCTTTACAGGGGGTGTCCGTTGTCTCTTGAAACTGAACAAAGGCACTGGAACGTGCATTATATTAAAAAAAATTGCATATTTACAAAGCATTATTACAGCATCAGCTCCAACAGACTGGAGATGGAACACGCATGCTTTGTTGTAGAGACTATCACATTTTTATGGCTACAGACATTAATGCTCCAGACCAACTGTTTACAAACAAATGTTTGAGCCCTCTACGAGTAGCGGACGAATGTTTATTTAAATAATCGTTCGGATAGGTTAATTTCGGCCACCGATTCCGTAGTCATGTGGGTAGGACTGCCGACTGTCATCACGACGGTTCTAGGTTCGATCCTCGGCTTGGGAGAGGTGTTAGTCTAGCGGCACTGATGAGTTGTGATACAACGAAACAGGTCTGTATGTCGATGACTAAAATATATTTTATAAAGCTCCCCTCTTTGGTAGAGCACTCTTGTAAATTATCTTACTCGCTGCTTAATTTAGCTGAAATAATGCGAAGCTCGCGATTTGTTTACAAACAAATGTTTGAGCCCTCTACGAGTAGCGGACGAATGTTTATTTAAATAATCGTTCGGATAGGTTAATTTCGGCCACCGATTCCGTAGTCATGTGGGTAGGACTGCCGACTGTCATCACGACGGTTCTAGGTTCGATCCTCGGCTTGGGAGAGGTGTTAGTCTAGCGGCACTGATGAGTTGTGATACAACGAAACAGGTCTGTATGTCGATGACTAAAATATATTTTATAAAGCTCCCCTCTTTGGTAGAGCACTCTTGTAAATTATCTTACTCGCTGCTTAATTTAGCTGAAATAATGCGAAGCTCGCGATTTGTTTACAAACAAATGTTTGAGCCCTCTACGAGTAGCGGACGAATGTTTATTTAAATAATCGTTCGGATAGGTTAATTTCGGCCACCGATTCCGTAGTCATGTGGGTAGGACTGCCGACTGTCATCACGACGGTTCTAGGTTCGATCCTCGGCTTGGGAGAGGTGTTAGTCTAGCGGCACTGATGAGTTGTGATACAACGAAACAGGTCTGTATGTCGATGACTAAAATATATTTTATATATATATATATATATATGGTTACACAGTTCCTATTCATAATCAGTTTAAAATTGCTAGTAATGAAATGACAGAAAAATATTACAGGAAAAGTGTCACAGAATAGTTTCATTTTTTGCTAGGAAATTATAATTCTGTAAGAAAATTAACGGGAACACGTCTTTAAGAACACCGCAATGAATACCAACAAATCTCAGTCCCAATGTAAAAAATTCAACAGTCTATCTTCCTTAATTCGTCATAAAGTAGTTGCTTTCCTCATATGAAAATATGTGCCCAATTTGAAAACCAGTTTCAAAGCTGATAACCCTTTATTTTCGTCTTCCTTGTCACAGTAGGTAACATTTCATCTTTCTTTATACTTTAAACCACACACACAAAGAAAAACACACACAAAAAACGCACACACAAAAAAACAAAAAACAAACGAAAAAAACATAATTGAACACAAAATGTAAATCAGTTATTTAGTGTTGGGCTTATCGTTCATACCTTATCTTAATCAGGAATTTTTTTAAAGATGCAAAAACAGTTAAGATTCAACAGGTTTTCATTTTTTTTCTCTATGTTATTGCTAGCATGGTTACCCGGTGGTGTTCGGAGGGCATAAACAACAAATTAAAAGAATAAAGGTATGCGTAACAGGTTTTTATTTAACAACTTTTTTCTTTCCCACTCGCCCCCCCCCCACCTCTTTACTCTCCCAGATACTACATTTGAAAAAGTTATTTCGAAAGGAATGGTACAGTCGAAATAAATTAGGCACAAGGCCATTTAAAAATGTGAGGATAAGGAGATCTACGGTCATCCTTGTCACTTTACTTAAGATTTGTCTATGTTGTTCCTAGCTAGAATTCTCAATCACCATAATACTACATTCATACAAGGGATCGCCCTTACACCCTAGTCCAGAGACGAGAAAGTGTATTTTAGTTTAAATTTCACACCGAATGTTAATAGAAAAATAGCTTTAAATGTCGACTCCCCCTCCAACAAATTTTGTTCCAAGTCACAACAAAAGGAATAAATATTACAAAAAAAAAAAAAAAATGTGTTCATAATCTTGAAAAGGAATATATCGGCTTTGTGGATGTATCTTGTGTAGTTTCTAACTTTTAGTTGGACACAGCTGCCTTTTATATAATATACTAATAGAGATATTCGACGGTGCCAGGGGCAATAAAAAAAACTAAATAGAAAAAGTTAAATAGTGCATGTAATATCTTCATATTAAAACATATCGGCCCTTCTCCCCTCTCTCCCTAACTGTCTCTTTATCTTTCTCTCTTTCTCAATCCTTCATTTTTCTGTCCTTTTGTGCAAACTCTCTCCTTCACCTCTGTCCAACGCGCACTATCTCTCTCTCTCTCTCTCTTGTTTTAATGCATTAAAAAAAATAATAATGTAAATCATATACTAAAGCGTTTTAAATGTAATACTGTAAGTTAACATTCGTTGCTCCTGGACAAAGCGGAGTAGAACAAAACACAATGATATTCTTAATGTCGAGTAATTCCGTTCTTCTCACTAGCTTCCACAATAAAAAGGAAGAGAAACTATGTTGATAATGAAAATAGTCCAAAGATTTGACCTTCACCTGCACTCATGCTGAATCAAAATATATGTATTCTTGCAGATGTACGCATTCTAGGTTTTTACAAGTGTAAACAGACAGGCAGAAACAAAGTTTACCCAATAATTATGGCGGATATCTGAAATCGGCCAGGGAATACATGCCAGCAATTTTATACAACACATGTCAGCCGACTTAAAACCTATGATGATGATGATGACGACGACGATAACATTTGATCTCGAAGATTTATTATGAGGATTCTAAGCAGTTAAGCCTTAGTTATAAAAATGTGATTAATCAATATGATGAAAACATTCTATTTCAGAGCAGTTTATGTTGGTGAGAAGAGTTTCATTACAAAATCATTTTTGAATGTGCGAACGTGTGTATATATATATATATATATATATATATATATATATATATATATATATATATATATATATATATGGTTGTTAAGCTGGATTAAATTCGACAATATAAAAATAGAATGGAGGTGGAAGGACCTGACTACTCAACGTTTCGCCCGATTTATGCGGGCTTTTTCAATGTCAATGACCATCCCTCTTGAAAAAGTGCGCATAAATCGGGCGAAACGTTGAGTAGTCAGGTCCTTCCACCTCCATTCTATATATATATATATATATATATATATATATAGAAAAGATAATTTTTAATATGAATTTGCTATATATATATATATATATATATATATATATATATATATATATATATTAGCAAATTCATATTAAAAATTATCTTTTCTATTTATTTAAAAAGAAAATACAACTTTGTTATATATGGGTCGTGGAATTGCATTCATCTGCAAACCCTTCATTTTAATTAATTCTCTATTAGTTTTTTTCGGTTTTCTTATGGTATGATCATCTGTAGTTTACTATTACGAGTAATTATGCTCATGCAGGTGTTCTACATGATTTATATTTGTGTAAAAAAGTTATAGTAAACACAAACTTCTTTCTATATATATATTTATGTATGCGTATATATGTTTGTTTAAAAAATCCTGCCTACCAAATTCCTGTGAGTTTTGGGCCTACAGACATGAAACTTAATATATAGGGTATTCGAACACATGCGAAACTTTATATTTGGGAAAATCAGTGTAAAAATGTGAAAACTAAAAAAAAAAATGGAATTATATGTATCATACATATATATATATACATTACACATACATACATAATAATGTCAATATACAATTTGTGCTTCAGATTGTTATATAGTTGAGAACACAAGAGAAAGTATCTGTTATTTATCCATCTATCTATTGATATAGTTATCTATCTATCTATCTATCTTAAAATCTGGTTATTAATATATCTATCTATATTTGTATCTATCTATCTGTCTGTCTATTTAATTAAAATAAATAATATATGAGATGTGAAGATATGTTTTGATAAAAGTTGTCAAAATATCTTGGTGTAAAATGGACAAGTTTCACCGGAAGAGAGTTGACCAGCATGGGAAGTACGTGTCTTTTTGTCACGTGTTCTGGTTAGTTGAGAAAATAGATGAGTGTGAAAGAGGACGTTAAACAGAGCAGACCGTTTAACAGGTCGCCTCCTCCCTATTCACCGGGGAGGGAGCAGACAGGTCTGAAATTGGAGAGTAAGAGAAACCCACAAGCAAAGATATTCATTTCCCATTCTTCTGCGATTGACACCTGCATTCATCCACAGGTTCCAGCTTACTTGTTACTTGTACGTGTTTCGGCTATCACCGTTGATCAGTTGAGCCGGCTCCACCTATTGCGTCAATCACAGCTTGAATTGAGGCCAACCACGCCCGATGATCCAATGCTGCAGCAACCATGAGTGCGAGTCATTTGCGGTTCCAACAACGTAGACTGTAGAGGTTGGGACCCCGAATCAACTTGGAGTCTTGTTTGACCGTCTTGATCCAAGTCTTCAGCTGTTCACCACAACGTTTCTTCCAGCCTTGCAGCGATGCTGGGTTGATGACCTCATGGATTACATCACCAAGTCGACAACGAAGGGCATAGCCAAACCAGCGTAGACGCCTCATGATGGTTTTTGCAAGAGAAGATGTCTTGCAGCATGTGTGGACCACAGTGTTGGGGACCAAATGCTGCCAGCAAACCTGGAGGATGCGGTGTGGACACTGATGATCAAACACCTCAAGTTTGTGCTGATCAGAGACCTGCACAGACCATATTTCAAAACCATACAGGAGAATGGTACGAACAAGGGCATAGTAGATCCTGATTTTCGTTCTCAAAGTGATTTCATGCCGGGACCACTGATAGATGTAAAGGCAGTTGGAGACAAGACGAGTATTGTTGATGCGGTTAAGGAAATCTTCCTCACCATGACCTGTTACGGTGATTATGGAGCCAATGTATTTGAACCGGTCAACCTCTTTGAGGGTGTCCCCACTGACGGTAATGGCTTGTTTTTGGCTGGAGGGAATCCCGCAATCAGTAGCTTCGTTTTCTGGGGCATTGATCTTCCATCCAAGAACAGATAAAATTTCCAGGTGGACCAAAAAACCAACGACGCAGTTGAAAAGTTGATGACGTATATCGAAATACATGTATGTGTTTTTGTTATGGCTGACACACATGCGCGCGGCACACTTAGACGATCACGGAACGTAAATAGACTGTAACACGATAACTTGGGGTTGTTCAGATAGTGAAGAACCCCACAATAGACATTTAGTAACACGACACACAATAACATAACGTTTATATGAACATCACTCCATAATGTTACAAGATTATCCAATCACTGTATGATAGATGATGATATAATAGAAGTAAATATCAGAGGGGATTCTGTATCCTTGATGAAAATATTTGTTGTGTTTTGGGCGGAAAGATTTGATCTTTCCCACACTATGAAAAAAAAAATACATTCATAATAGAAGAGTAATGTATTGTACCGAAACACTAGTGAGGCATTGTGGGAAAGGAAAAGAGTATTTTCTAAATTGACATACATAAGAAAGAACTATATATGTGTGTGTGTGTGTGTGTGTGTGTGTGTGTGTGTGTGTGTGTGTGTGTGTGTGTGTGTGTGCATACCTATAAAGACCCTTTTCTCCCTTTGACATTAATATAAAAAGCCTAACCTTTTCTATTAGCATTAATTTGCTTCCCCACGAAAACAAAATGTGACACAAGATCGTTTTTAACGTGGTGGAACATCAGCTCCCCCAAAAAGGGAACTCTGACAGTAGCCTGAAAATAAAATTTGTCTTAGTATAGAAGGGTTTTCCCTCCATTGACTAAAGACAAATTAACTTAAATCTAGCATCAGAACAGATAGTACACTTCAAATATTTATTCAAGATGTTTGGTTTAGTTGTTTTGTAGAGGAAAATTATAGCTTTTGTTTTTGACTTTGCATAACATGATTAAGTTTTACAAAGGAAAAGGGGAAAAAACTAGAACATCAATGTTTGGTACATTTAAATCAGGAAACCAATATCTTCAGACAGCCTAACCTGGTAGCGCCAGACACCAAATACTGAATTCACATATTCATATATGTCATTATTCATACGTACATCTACATAATTATCAAACTCTGTGGATCTTGCTTGCATCTTGTTTTCACAGATTAGGCAATTCCATCTTTTAAAAAAGGGATGACAGGTGAATTTATATATATATATATATATATATATATATATATATATATATATATATATATATATACGAGCAAACAGTTAATAAAACATGTTAAAAAACACTTTGAAATGAGTTAAAAACATATTTAATCTGAAGAGGAAACACTAGATAAGTGGATAGTCCTTAATCCGCAGAGTTTCGAAGAAATATTTTCCTTCTCATCAGAGGGCAGGAATTAGCAAAATGCAGGATCGGATTTTGCTTGCAAAAGTATTTGATGAAACAACAAGTCAAAGATCTTACTTGAAAAGAAAAAAAGTGAAGCAGAGGGAATATGGTGAAGAAAAAGGTGATTACACATGAATGGATAGTCTGGTGGAAGATAAATAATCCAGTGACGGTAAAATCCAAGTATATAATTTCAAGAGAGTTAATCGAAGTTCCATTTGCACAAGTAAAATCCAAAAATCCCGTAATTGGAAGAAGATGGTCCATAATAATCCAAAGGCAGAAATCCATGGAAAAATTCACAAAAATGTGTACAAGGAAGAAAGTAAGAAATTCCAATAATATTAATGAAAGAAAAATAAGATATGCTTTTCATTCTACTGCCGAGGTATAAATATTTTATTTTATATATATATATATATATATATATATATATATATATATATATATATCTTATTCAAACACTTTCGTGTTTGAATATATGGTTAAGTGTTAGTTTTACTCATTTAGAACTGCTTTAAAGCTTCACCACACTCATTTTGCTACAAAATTTCAAACAATTTATACAGTTCATAGGTCACCTTCTCAGCTATATTGTGAAAAAAATTTTCAACTTTTCTTTAGTAAAACAAAAGTTATAATAAAATTACTGTGTTAAAAAATTCTCAGAATTTGTAAGGAACGGATAGACGTTTTTTTTTATTGGCTGTTGGTTACCATAGCCATAAAATCTGTTACGCTACCTTAAATCGGCTGGGAACGGCGGAGATGACGATCTAACAGGATATATATATATATAAAAACAACAACTCACTAATCATTCAGCTCTGTCTCGATCTGTCGCTCAGCTGTACTGTAGCTAATAATTCACAAGTAACACGTGAAACAGAGAGAACATTTTATTTCGAAGCAAAGCCTGGAAAAATCAGGGATTACATAGAAAAATGCGAGCATGAAAAGTAACATGATTTAAAAATGGAAGAGTAAAAGGACTAATTGCTAAAACTGGAAAAGAAAAAATATAAATTTATAACTTAAAATATCGCAGTATTAATTAACAATTGATTATATAGTGTGGAATCAAACTTTTCAAAAAGTTCTTCATGCTGCAATATTTTAAGTTATAAATGTATTATATCTTTTACTAGAATATCTTGTCTTTTTTCTTAACCATATTACTTGTCATGCTCGCATTTTTCTATGTAATATATATATATATATATATATATATATATATATATATATATATATATATATATATATATATATTAGCTTTTATCTCACTAATATATATTAGGTTCAATATAATAATTAATTGAAAATTGTCTAAATACGTAATCTGCATGAATGATAATATCATATTTAAGCATATCTTATGACTTAGCAACGCCAGGCGGCTTGCTAGTATATATATATATATATATATATATATATATATATATATATATATATATATATATATATATATATATATATAAAATAAAAACGATGGCTGAGGTTATGCGAATGAACAGGAAAACCCAAAATTAATAAATAGTTATCAACGCTTCGTCCCTATTTCAGGCGACATCATCAGGATTTGGTTAAAAAAAAATGCTGAGAAAGGAAACAGGTTACAGATCACATACGAGTGAAGAGGGAAAGAAATTTAGGTTCTTTCCTACTCTGGAAAGAATTTATAAATGTGTGTGTAGGGGCGTTGGATTATTCTCTCTTTCGCTCTCTCTATATATATACACACACACATACATTCAAATATCATTATATACATGCATAATATTTACTGAACTGTTGATTCACTTTACTAGTCCAGCTGTTTACATGATCAGCTGCTCCTGCTAATGTTCCTGCAACTTAGTTCCAGAAATTAGACTAATAATGGCGTGCTATTACAAATCTACCCTGATACAAAGAGGCTCTCTCTTACACATATAAAACATAATCATAAAGTTCCTATTTAATTGCGTTCCCCACGATGGTAGAGTCAGTTTGTAATGTGGAGAAAATCCAGCTCCGCCTCGATTGAGACAAAAATTAAAATCGCCTCAGTCTAGAAGGATTTCTCTTTCACCAACCGAGGAGATAAGAAAAAAGATAAAGTGCAGTATCAGAACAGATACTACACTTTTCTTCTAGTCAAAAGACAAAGGAAACATCCTCTATACAAACAATCCTTGTGTCTTGTTGGCCCCTGTGCATAACCATAAAGATGCACAGATTTATGAGGTGTGCGTAGGTTGTGAGGGGGGAAGGGAGTCTAAATGATAAGCAGTGTTGTTGTCCAGCCAAATTGCCCTGTTTTGTATGCACTTTAGGACAGCAATGACTGGAAGCCATGATATGTTCTCTTCTGTTCTGTTCAATTTGAACGGGAGTGAAGAGGGCGGGGGGGGGGATGTGAGATGCAAGAAAGGATTTATCTGGCAAAAATTAGATTTTAATCTAATCACGCATTCATGATACTAAGCCTCCGGCACTTGTATTCCTTATAACACAACAATGAATGGAAATTGTTAAATTTTGACTTGGTTGAAGCACTCATTGATAAAGTGGAAAATAATTTGTTCACAATCATTTCATAGAAAGGATATATACATTGACCCATGTCAATGTATATATACTTTCTATGAAATTTATAACATACTCTGTACTGATATTGATGTGCTTGTAAACATGAACAATAATTTCAAAATTTAAATGTCATCCAAGTCTAATATTTAGATACAAGTGTATTAAGTAGGTGATCGTCACTTAAGCAAATCTAGTACAGAATTTAATACAATATAGAAAGCATTAATTATAAATAATATATAAGTCATCATTATATATGTATTTAAAATGAATTCAAATTAAAAAAAAAAAAAAAAAAAAAACATTTAAAAAACCTGTAAAGAAGATATATAAAAATTTTAATTATCGGACAAGGAGTACAGATAAACTTGAAAGACCTTATTCCACAGAGTTTCGAAAAATGCAATTCTTCTCATCAGAAAAAGAGGTTTGCAAAGTATAGAATACATTTTGCAGATTAATACATTAAAAGAAACTACAAGTATGAATTCAATCACACACACACACACACACACACACACACACATATACATATATCGATTTTTTGTTATTTTACAAAAAAAAATTATATCGATAATTATATTCTGTATGAGTTACTCACCTTTGAAAATTTTAGGAAGAATTGTGTTCCTTACAACGGAATAGTTACCCTACAATTTAGAGACGTGTACAAATACGTGCGTGTACATATGCATGTTTATATAATAAAAACACATAAACACATATATTCCATGTTTACGTATTTAAATTAATTATTATAGATAAAATAGTTATCCACAGACACGTGTGTCACCGTATTTATAGTCCACAAAAGCAATTGACTCTACCCAGGTTCAGTCCTGCAACCACAGAGCCAATGACCTGGTTTATTACTCCCACACTACAAAGCCTCAGCTGAAAATATGTGCTAGTTTATTGACCCTTGGTATAGTAAGTCATGCTGATGAGCCGTAAATACGGCAAAACACGTGTCCATAGATAACTATATTATCTATAATATATATATATATATATATATATATATATATATATATATATATATGAGAAAACAATCACGGCAATGAGAATGACATGTTTACCCGATACAAGCAAGAGTAAACTTCAATCTAATATAAATATCAGTATTTATCCTGTATATAATATTTTGATTGCAGAAATTCCCCTATGGACCAAATTACCGTAGATTTGCATTACCAGATGCCACATACAAATTTATTATGTCTAAACTATTACCAACCATCCTATGTAAATTTTGCACGCCGTTACATACACATTCAGTCGTGATATCAAAATGTTACCGTTACATACACACTCAGTCGTGATGTTAAAATGCTAGATTCCATCCCTGGAGGACAAACATCACACTCGCAACAGTAGAAGAGGAAAAAGTCCCTACTTTTCCCTCAATATATTTAGTCTTACCACTGCTACAAGTTGTCACTGGGTAAGATTCTGCATTTTTCCTCTATAGTGCGATTACACCCTTCGTAACTGCAAAATTATATTCATAGACATAACATATTCTTTCCAATTTCGGCATTAAACTTAATAACTTCTCTCCGACAATGTTCCAGCTTCTACGATGGGCTGAATCCGAACATTCTTATATTGCAGAATAAAACGAATTTCTATATTAACGAATTTGACAAACATGGCATCTCCCTCCAAAGGAGGCACTAACGTTAAAACGACTCACACTTACCGATTATTAATCATTCAGAAATAGACATTTACGTATTGCTAACCTCATATAACGCTACATACATTCACAAGTAAAAACTTACATAAATGCGGTCCAATTTTCCTACATCGATTATCTACACTTGTTGCTACCCGCAGGAGGACACACTAGCGAGCGCTAAAAAATAAATAAATAAATAAATAAAAACTATTAACCGCTCATAAACAAACAGTTAACTATTGATAGCCTTATTTCATGAAACTAACTTTCGCAAGTAAAATAATTCACACACACACACACACACACACACACACACACACACACAAACACACACACACGCACAGTATTCTCCGTATATGCTTGCAAATATTAACAAACAATTAAAATTGCTTTGTTTACACAAACAAACGAAATAGCTAAAGCCTTTCAACTGTCGAATAAAAATTCATGGCTTTAATATTCTTAGATAATTCTCATTTATTATCTGATTACCATGGTCAAATCACTGCTAAAAATAATCGTTCACGTCTATAAAACTTAAACATCGAATCGGAAATTCTCAAACAAAATGAAACGAACTTTATTTTTATTATGACAATTCGCTAAGAATTTTAAAGCCAGGACGTTCTATTTGACAGTTTAAAGGCTTCTAAGGAGCCACGAAGTAACTATTAACAAACGATTAAAATTGCTTTGTTTAGAAAAAATGAACGAAATAGGCAAATCCTTTAAACAGTGGAATAACAATTAAAATTCTTAGCAAATTCTCAGTTAATTTAAAAGATTGAAAGTTTTGGGAGCTTTTCATTCCTAGTTATTTTATTTCTTCTTATTATTTTATTTCATTTTAGCGAGAAAGATAACGAATTATATTAATTTATTTTTATTTCGGACTACTAGTCTCATCTTTATTAGTTGTTGTTTTTCATCTTTTATTGGTTTGTTTATTCACAACGTTTCGGCCAACTAATTCCTCTGGCCTTCGTCAGGTGGTAACCGCGACGGATAGGAACTTCGAATCTCCTAACTGCATTCTCAGCCATCACTGCCATCCGTAGTTGTTGTCATCTCACCACATTTTTGGCCAATTAACCTCTGGCACGCTTTGGGTGGGATTGAAACCGCTATCTTCAGACAATGTTCATCTGGAACTGTAGAGATTCAACGTCTCTATCAACTGCGCCACGGGCCTCGAAGGGCGATCAAGGTTGGATTCTTTGATCTTATAAATCCACGTTTATTTATTATCTGATCTGCCATCCGTAGTTGTTGCCGTCTCACCACAAGATAACGAATTGTTGTTTGTTTGTTTGTTTGTTTTGTTTTACGGCATATCAACCACTTTGGGGTCATTTAATGCCGAAAGGTTCGTTATGTTGTGTTAAATATTGGTTTGTTCTTCTTAAGGTTTTTTTTTTTTTTTTTTTGGGGGGGGGGGGTCTTTCCTTATATTTTTGAGTATATTTTAGTTTCTTTCAGAAAATTGATAATTTTTTGGGGATCAATCTTGTTTAATATTGTTTTCAGATTTTTTTCTTGGTAATACTTTGTTCGGATTTGTTCAAGGTCAATGCAGTTTGTCAGTATATGGTGTATTGTGTAGGGTTCTTGACACGTTATACAGTTTGGTGTCTCCTCCCCTTTTAGTAGATGTGAGTGGGTGATGTGAGTGTGACCTATTCGCAGTCTGGTCATTACTACCTCTTCCTTTCTTGTTAACTTTTTGGTGTCTCTCGTTCCAATATTTGGTGTTATTTGGAATAGTTTGTTTTTGGTGTATGAGCTCCAGTTTTCTTGCCATTTTCTCTTCAAAAATGTGTTTATTTTAGTCTTTAGGTCTGTATAGGGGATTTTTCCACTTATGTGGTTTTGTTGCAGAGTTTCCTTTGCTGCCTTATCTGCTTGTTCATTCATGTATATGCCGATATGGCTTGGTATCCAGCAAAAGATAATGTTTTTTTTCATGGTTATGGCATCTATTTTGTTTAGCAATTTTGTAATAAGTGGGTTTGTCATTTTTTTTTCTTTTAGAGATATGAGTATTGAAAGTGAGTCAGTAAATATGATATATTTTTGATGGTCATCATTGGTTATTATATTCAGTGCCAAATCTATGGCTGTTGCTTCTGCGCTGAAAATAGAAGATTCGTTTGGGAGCCTTTTCTTTAGTTTTATTTTTTTGTGGATGGCTGCGCATCCTACTTTATCTCCATCTTTTGATCCGTCAGTGTAAATTTGTGTATATTCTTTGTATGTATTCTGGATGATAAGTAGTTCTTCATGGAAGGTTGATGGGTGGGTTTTCGTTTTGGGATATTTATTTAATTTTAATATTATGTGTGGTTGTTTGATCATCCAGGGTGGAGTTTTTGATTTGTTATATTTATGTATTTTTGTAATGTCCATTTGGGCTTCTGTGAGAAGGTTTTTTATCCGGAGGCTGTAGGGCTTGATATCTTCTTTCTTGTTGAAGAGATGTGTGTATTGTGGGTGAAGGGTACATTGATATGCAGGATTTGTTGGACTTGATACCAGCTTTAGGTAATATTGTAGCGCTAACTTCTGTCGTCTTAGAATCAGTGGAGGCTCGTGGGCCTCTATATAGAGGCTTTCTACTGGAGAGGTTCTAAATGCTCCCAAGGCTAATCTTAATCCTTGATGGTGGATTGTATTTAGTTCTTTTATGTAGGACTTCCTTGCTGCTCCATAGATGAAGCATCCATAGTCCATTTTAGATCTGATTAGAGTTTGGTATAATTTTAATAATGTGACTTTGTCTGCACCCCAATCGGTGTGTGCTAGGACTTTGATCAATTGCATTGTCTTTTGGCATTTTGCTTTTAAATATTTTATATGCGGTATAAAGTTCAATTTTTTATCAAATATAATACCTAAATATTTATGTTGGTCGGTAAGTGGGATGTTCTTGTTATCCAGTTTCAGGTTGGGGTCGTGGTGGAATTTTCGTAATTTGCAAAAGTGGATGCATTTAGTTTTTTCCTCTGAGAATGTAAATCCATTTTCTATGGCCCATTTGTTTATTTTATTCAGACAGAGTTGTAGTTTGCGTTCGGCTGTTTGTATATATTTAGATTGGTAGTATATAAGTAGGTCGTCCACGTATAGGGCATTTTCAATTCTTGGGTCTATGTTTTTTATGATATTGTTTATTTTAATGTTGAAGAGGGTGACAGACAGGATACTGCCTTGGGGGACCCCCATTTCTTGATCTTTTTGGACTGAATAAGTGTTGTCCATCCGTACTTGGAAGTTTCTATTTGTTAAGAAATTTCTGATAATTTCTGGCATTCTACCCCTAAGTCCTAGTTCATACAGGTCTTTTTGGATTCCGTATTTCCAAGCGGTGTCATACGCCTTTTGCATGTCAAAAAAAATTGCTATTAGATGTTCTTTTTTTGCAAATGCTTCTCTTATGCGTGTTTCCAGTTTTATTAAGTGATCGGTGGGGCTTCTATTTTTCCTGAAACCCGACTGGCTTTCTGTAATTAGATTTTTGCTTTCCAAGTACCAATTTAATCTTTCGTTAATCATTCTTTCAAAAGTTTTGCACAAACAACTAGTTAGTGCAATGGGTCGGTAGTTTGTTGGGTTTGTATGGTCTTTTTTTGGTTTGGGTATTGGGATTACTGTTGCCTGCTTCCAGTTTTTTGGAATGTTGTTAGTTATCCATATCTCATTGTAAATTTGTAATAAGTAGTCCAGTGATGGTTTTGGTAGTTTTTTGAGGAATTGATAATGGATCTCGTCGGGGCCGACTGCTGTATCGGGAGATTTGTTTATTGCCTCCTCTAGTTCTGCACTGTTGAATAATTGATTGTAGTTTTCTTCATTTTTTGATTTGAAGTTTATTTTTATTTTTTCTTCATTTTTCTTTATAGCTTGGAATTTTTTATTTTGGTTTTTTGATGATGAGTTCATTGAGAATTGTTCTGCTAATTTATTTGCGATATTTTGTTTGTCGGTAATCTTTGTGTTGTCGCATATAAGGTGTTTAATAGGGTTCTTTGTATTTTTTCCTGCTATTTTTCTGACCATCTCCCATACTTTTTTGGGTTTTGTGTTTTGATTAATTTTTGTTACATAATCTTTCCACGAGTTCCGTTTTGATTCTTTGATAGTTTTCCGTGCTTTGGCTTTGCTGTTTTTATAGGTGTCCAAATTTTCTTTCGTTGGACTGTTTTTAAATTTCCTTAGGTTTGCACGTCTGGCTCTTATAGCTTCTTTGCATTCTTTATTGTACCAGGGTTTGTTATATTTTGTAGTAGTGGAACTTTTTGGTATGTTCTCCTCGGCTATTGTGAGTAGGGTGTTGCTGAAATATGTGATGTGTTCTAAGTCAGGATTCGCTTCAGGTATTAATCTGTATTGACATGTATTTTGGAAATTTTCCCAATTTGCCTTTTGTAAATTCCAGCGGGGTGTTTTGTCTTCTGGCTTGGGATTCTCGTTTTCTATTATGATTGGGAAGTGGTCACTTCCGCATGCATCCTTATGTGTTCTCCAGCTATAATCCATGTATATAGTTGGGTCACATAGTGTTATATCGATTGCTGATAGGGTTCCCGTTGGTGGGTGCATATATGTATTCTCTTTGTTGTTGAGTAGGCATAGATCGTTTTGGTTAATTATTTTTTCTATGGTTTGGCCTCTTTTGTTGTTTTTTTTACTGCCCCACCATATATTATGACTATTGAAGTCTCCCAACAGTAGAAAAGGTTTAGGTAGTTGTTTGATTATATTGTTTAATTCAGTTTCGTTTATTGTTTCATTTGGTGGTATATAGAGTGAGCATAGGGTTATTGTTTTGTGTAGTGTTGCAGTTATTGCAACAGCTTGCATATTTGTTTTTAAGTTCACTTTGCTGTGTGGAATGTTTTCGTTTATCAGTATTGATGATCCACCGGTGGCTTTGCATGATAATTTGTTTATGTGGTTGTATATTGAGTAGTGTTTTATGTTAATTTTGTCATTTTCTTTTAAGTGTGTTTCCTGTAGGCAAATTATTGCAGGACATAAGGATTTGATAAGTATTTGCATTTCTTCGATATTAATTTTTAATCCTCTTATGTTCCACTGTAGGATTTTGTTAGTCATGGTTTATATTTTCTTTTGGTTTTGGACTGTTGGTGTTTATGTCTACGTCCATAGTTTCGATGTTAGTTTGGGTGTTTCTTTTGGAAGTGGATGGTCTGTTTCTTGTTTCTGGTGAGAGGCTTTTTTTGGGTTTTGGTCTGGGACTTTTAGATTTACTTTGTCTTGACTGTCTTTTTTGGCTATCAGTTTCAACTAGTTCAAATTTATTTTCATTTTCAATTAATACTAATTCTGTTTTTTGTTTGTCATTTTGTTTTTGGGGGGTAGTTTTTTTGTTGTTCTGTTCTATTTCCATTTTTTCTGTTGTTGTGTGTTTATTTTTAACATCTGTTTTTGTCCTTGTTTGTGACTTGGATCTTTCACGTTTTGATAATTGAGGAGGTTTCATTTCTTTAGGGATTGATTCCTCAATATTGATGGAAGTTTTTCTGATTTCCTTTGTTTCGTTTTCTTTTATACTGGGTTGTTCGTTTCTGACTTTTATTTGGCTGTTGGAGTTTATTTTCAGTTCTGATAAAAAAGATTTTAATTCTTCAAGTATGTTCTTTAGTTCTTTTGCTAGGTTTGCAATTTCTGGAGCAAGGTTTAGTTCATTGTAGTTGTACATTTTGTTTGCTTGTTGGGTTATTGTGGCATATGAGTTTTTGGTGCGATTTGTGACTTCTTTGCGGGCTTCTTGGAAGGTTATATTTTTTTGATATTTGATTGTTATTATTTCCTTCTCTTGATTATATATTTTGCACTGTTTTGAGTGAGAGTGGTGCTCTTCTTGACAGTTTGTGCATTTGGTTTTATTTGGACAGTCTTCTTCATCGTGGTCTGGGTTTTTTTCACTGCAGTTTCCACATGTGAAGAATCTTAGACATTGGTCTTTATTATGTCCAAACTTTTGGCAGTTGTAGCATTGTAAAGGTTTTGGGATGTATTGTTCTATTTTCGTTCTTTCATAACCTATATTGATGGTCTCTGGTATTTGAGGATAATTGAATGTTAATATATAAGTGTTTGTATATATTACCTCTCCTTTTTTTTTAAATGTGATTCTTTTTACATCTGTGACCCCTTGGTTTTTTAGTTCTGTTTTGATTTCTTCTGTTGTGCAGACGGAGATTTCCTGGTTTTTTATGACTCCTTTGGAGTAGTTTAGTGTTTGGTGTGGATAAGCTTTGATGTTTGTTTCATGCAATTTTTGTAGTTGAAGTAGAGTTTTGGCCTGTTTTTTATTTAGTACTTCTACCAATATGGTACCATTCCTTAATTTTTTGACATTTTTAGGTGTTATTTTGCTTGATATTACCTTTTGGATAATGAAGGGTGACATTTTAGTTAACGGTATATTAGACGTTGCTTCTAGCACGATGAATCTTGGAAAGTTTGTATCTTCATTGTCGCTGTCAGAGTCAATTTCTGTGTGTGGTCTCTTGGATTTTTTGGTATTCATAATAATTTTTGAAAAATTCATCAGCCATGCTCCCCACCCTCCTCGGAGCCCCTTATGGGGAAGAACTATGAGGGGGTAAATCCCATTCGCCTCGGTTCTCCAGGGCTACATAGCTGGTATACTCAAACATGGGGAGGTTTCCAAGCATTCACAATATATGGTTATGCCCACCCAAGTATGGGATTTCCCTGTATTTTTATTATTCCTGATGGTTACCTTTTTCCCAGCTTGATTGACCCTTCAGCCATCGCTTATTAATTCAGTTTATTGTTTATGTTGAGTGTTAGTGTGTTTTTGTTTGGATTGTCTGAATTAGTGCTTGTCATGACCAACCGATTGATTGGATCGGGCCTATCCAACCTCCCGTCTAGCCTAGTAAGGGCCAAAGTGGTGTGTTGTAGTATCATGTTATTATTTCCTAGGCATGTTCCACTCAACCACCAGGATCCCGTTCTTAATGCATTACGGGTTGCCACCAACGGTCAACTGGTGGTCCCATTGAAGGATTTTTACCCTCTGCAGGGGGGCAGTTGGTATGTTCTATCGCCCTACCAACTAGGCAAAAAAAAAAAAAAAAAAAAAAAAAAAAAAAAAAAAAAAAGGTGAGGAGGTGAAGGAAAAAGAAAACGAGGGAGGGGAGGGGGAGGAGAATGTTGTTTTTGTTTTTGTTTTCGCAGAACATGACTAAGTTTTGCAAAAGGGAATAAAAAAACAAAGACATCTATGTAGGTGCGTTTCATCTCAGGAAGTCAGTAGACAGCCTGATCTGGTAGCACCAGGATAACGAATTAGTAATTCATTATTACTAAATAAATAACATGGAAAATACATCTTCTCTGGTAATAATAAAAATAATGTTCGTTTCATTTTGTTTTCAAGTTTCCAATTCGATGTTTAAGTTTGATGGATGCGGACGATTTCTGTCGCAGTGATATGGCCAAGATATTTCGATATCGACATTTGCCAGTATCGCCTGCACCCCTTCAAATAAAAACCTGCCATGAAACAATACTTGTGCTCTTCTGCCCCCGTGCTGAAATAATAACGTTATTATTTTGAAAGCCATTCTTAACATGGGACTCGACAGGGTGTTTGGTAACTATTCTGTGCTTCCACCAAACAATTCAATGATAAAAACGATATCGTGAAACTTGAATTTAACCTGAATAAACTATTTAAAAATAGCGAGGTGGCAGAGATGCACAATCAACAAAACATGTTCACCTTTGCTTAATTTTTTTTTTTTTTTTGCTTTTGTCATTTACTTACTAGTAAATGACAAAAGCAAAAAAAAAAAAAATTGACGGTTACATTTCTTTACACGCACACACGTTAACATTTTTTGGAGAGAGGGGGTAATTAACACATTACATACACCTTCACATTTTTCGTTACAATGACCACTTTTATAAGTTTTCGTCTATACTGATTACGAAAATCTCATTCAAATTTTGCGCAGACAAGTGCTTCTAGAGATATAAGCACATGTATTCTGCACTGTAATTCAATGCCTGCCAGATTTGTACTCACGCGTGATACAAAACTCTACTTCTCTCCTATCGACATTGTCACTACCCATATCAATTGCGGGTGGATATGCTGCTTAAGATTTTAACAGTTAAATTTGGGGGATTTCTTTATCTACCACCCCAACTAAAAAGGGGGTGCTCTGCTCCGATATACGTTCTTTACATGAGAATGTTGGGTGTACCTATTCCAAGGGGAGATTGGTGGTGTCTATTCTGAAAGCCGTTCTTAACATGGGGACTTTCTATCTAACAGTTCATATACAGTGAGAATCCCTAAATTGTAAAAAAATCTGTTTATACTTTCTATTCTTATCCTAATGGACCTTTTTTCCTAATTTTAATGGACCTTTTTTCCTAATTTATACCATTACATACTGATTTACGCATCCTCTTATTTGCTTTTTTCAGATTCAAACAGTTCGTGCAGGTTATCAACAGTCGTAGTTTTTGCGAAGAGGGGGGGGACTTCCACCGGGCAACGCCGGTTAACGAGTCCTGCTAGTATATTATATTAATCTTAACCAAATAAAAAAGCTCAATACAAACACAATCGAGAGTAGAGCTTGTTATAAGAGAAAAAAAAATTAAAATTTACAATTAAATTTGTTGTTGGTCAGGATACTCCAAAAAACAATTTTCAACAATTTTCAAAATTGTTTTTTGGAGTATTCTGTCGAACGATAAATTTAATTGTGAAGTTTTAATTTATAGTTTTAATTTCTTTATTTTTCACACACACACACACACACACACACACACACACACACACACACACACACATACATATATAGTAATAAGTAGTTATCAATAATCATTAGTAAGATTGTAGATTTACAAACAAGAATCGGTTTACGGTTCCTAAAATTCGTATTGGAATTGTCTGCAAGAACACGTGGCATAACGGATAAAATACTTGTTAAATTCAGTTTTAAGTGACACTCTTCTGCAGGTTGAGGGTTCAATTCACTAAAAATACGCGTTCATATTACTTAAGACTTCTAACCAATCATAACTGAGGAAATAAGTGGATGAAAAGAAAGGGTTCTGTTTGAGATTTCAGAGTTCGACAGAATATACAGAATAATAGTTAAGATGAGTACAATAGCGTAAATAATTCAAATTCTCAAAATTTCAGATAAAGTTATGAATAATAATTATGCTATATTTTTTTTCTACAAGATTAGTCTTTGACTTGGAGAAAAATATCAATTTTTTTCTCAAAAGTTCTTCAGAAATTTGTTTAGATGAGTATTAATAATTTGAATTATTCAAACTAATATTATCACAACCTTTCGGTCGATATAACCTCTAACCTTCTTCGGATGCAGTTTTTTCAAGCTTCAGGAATCCTTATGTCCAAGTTGGGAACCTGTACAAAAATTTCGGACAGAACTGTTTATGATAGATTGTTCTGGTTCCGTCAGCCACGACCAGATAGGCGTGTTAATTATGTTATTCTCAGCTACTAGGGGCTGTAGTAAGGATCGAAGCTTCATCCTTCAAAAGACTGTCACTTGGATCTGATGATTAATCAATGCCTTTATCAGTTGTGTCAAGATTCCAATGCAGTAAGATGTTACACAAGGTTGGGAGGTGGAGAGAGTCCATCTAGCGCCCTTTAAGTGGGAGAACTCTAGCTTAGCAAATATTGCCTGGATAGCCCCATTGGTTTTCCCTGGTGAAAGCGCCCCATGCAGTAAGCAATGAACTTAGGCCTGCTGAAAAGTGAGATATAAGGCCTGGGAGGGTGGACTTTTTAGTTACCACCCAGATGAATATTTCAGTCTGACAGGCGGAGAGCTACATTAATGACCCCGAACCTATTGGGCTGATTGACCAGGACAAATTCTCGTCTGGTATTTCTACTTAGGTCTCCTTGCAACTGAAGCACCGAAGAGACCACTTTTATTTAATAAAAAATATTGAGGTCGGAGGTTACATTAGTCAAAATATTGTAAATATAACAACCAAGATGTGAATAATAATCCGAACAATCCAAATTAAATCTCGGTGTGACCTATGTTGCAGAGCGGCCATTTTGAAGAGAGATGATGGCTCTCTAGAGACTGTATCTAACTTGGAACATTGTCCGGGGAAATACCAGCTAAAAGGAACATATATTTTTTTATTAAAAAAAAAAAAAAATAAGACAGAGAACAATTGATAAAAGCATAAAAAATTGATCTTTGCTTCGAGATAAACCAATTAGCTATGAACAAATTGCCAGTATGTACACCTCTTTGAAAACAGTAGCAAGCGTAAAAAAAAAGAAAAGAAAAAAGTTTCATAAAAAATAAACTATGATAGTTAAAATAAGGCATCCTTTTTTTTTCTTTTTGCATAAACATAAAAACAGAAAAAAATTATGTACTCAAAATAAATGAATGTCTATTCAGTCAGATGCTCGTATTTCTCTCCCTTTTACTGAGTAAGAAATTGGCTGACAAATCCTATTTTGATAAAATTGGCCAATTTGAAATTTGCTCAAGAAGGTCAGTACATAATTTTTTTTTCTGCTTCTTATCATATTAAAAAGATATTTCCCCTCCTTATTCGGGACATAAAATGTTTTACCTTTTGACTGTTTTTTCAAAAAGCTTGTGACGTTACCACTATACCAACGTAACACGCATATAAACCGATTAAAAACTAAAAATAAACTGAGATGAATGCATAAAATGTTTCACGGTCTTTTCAATTTTGACCCTTTATCAACAATTTTAATTGGCTAAGATCCATGAAAGGACAGCCCGTAAAAAAATCCAATCATTTGGGGCCCCTAGCGCTGCTCTGCAACTTTTTGTTTTGGAAGAGATAGAGTTTGAAAATATGAAGACAAACAGACAAACCGACGGACAGATCGACAGACAGACAGATCGACATATAACCGTTTATATATTAAATTATTTGGATTCTTCAGACTACTGTCCTCATCTTGAGTATTATTTTCATAATGTTTCGGTCGATGATACCTCTGGCCTTCTTCTGCTGTATCTTGTTGAGCTCGGAAATCTGCAGGGAATTTCGAACAGAACCCTTTATTTAATCGATGAGATAAGCATGCTCTCATTCTGTCAGCCATTTGCTAGAAGTCATAAGTAATTCGCAATTGTATTTGGAGTGTTGCCCACACGGAATGATTGAACCTTCAACCTCCAGAAAAGTGTAACTTACAACTAAGTTTTACCAAGTACTTTATCCACTATGCTACGGGTGCTCGCAAAGAATCCCCCCAATTACAAATAATCAACCGTCATCTAAAAAAAAAAAAAAAAAAAAAAAAAAATCGGAAACGTAAATTTATTTGCACTTCTGTTTCTTTGTTTTATGGAAATCGCTCCAGTCAACACATAAAACCACTTGATGTAAGAAACTAAACAAATAGTACTTCAAGGTCAAAAACTTGCCAACGGTAAGTGTTAGATGGAATAGATTCTGACACAGAAAACAGCAGTTCTTCCCTCTTTGTCAGAAACATCGCTCATTGAGATGCGAGGACTAGAGGGCAAGTAAAGAAAATAAACCCAAGATCCACTGCAAAATCAGCATCCGTATAACCTTCGTACATGCTGCGAATTACACCGTTATTCTACTAATCGTGCAGCTTAGAATGTATATAATCATATGATAAGGCATTTCTAGTTTGTACGTACGTTATCTCCTTTCACACATTAAAAAAGAGATGGTCCGATCAGCAAAGATGATGTTTGGTAACTAATCTGATGTCATTAAAGTAAACAATTCCGTGTTTACCCATTTTAAAATGAATTGTTCCGAAATCAAAGTCTCGTCGACTTAAAGAGTACGATTAAAAAATACATGTCAAACAGTAACATTCGTTTTATTGACACACACAAACAAAAATTATCTGACAAAGATTTTTATTGTAAAGACAGATAATATTTATAGTTTTAAAAACGAATTCAATTGCTACAATTTGAAATAAGAAACATAGACATATTTATTTTAATTAATTGGAATTCTTATTGTATTATTTATCCATTTATTTATTGTGGACTATTATCCTAATCTTATACAGTAGTTGTTGTTTCAGGACGTTTCGGCCAACTACTCTTCTGGCCTTCGACAGGTGCTTAACCGCGATGGGATAGGAATGCCGAATCTGCTAAGTGTATATGTGGCGTAGTGGATAGAGAAGTTGAATCTCTATGATCCCAGGTGAGCATTGTCTGAAGATAGTGGTTTCAATCCTACCCAAGCCGGCCAAAGGCTTAGTTGGCCAAAAACATGGTGAGGCGACAACAACAAGGAAGGCAGTAATTGCTGAGGATGCAGTTAAGAGATTCGGTTTTCCTGTCTCATCGCGGTTAAGCACCAGACGAAGGTCAGGGAAATAGTTGGCTGAAGCGTCGTGAAACAACAAGAGGAGGATAATAGTCCGCAATAAATAAATAAATAAATAAATAAATAATAGGCATATTTATGTTATTTAAATAATAAATACGCTAAAGCACTTAATGTTCGTACGTACGTTATCACCTTCCACACACATTAAAAAGATTCAGATCGTTCGATCAACAATCTAATATTAGTACGATAAGCAATTTCGACTTTACTCATTTTACAATGAATTGTTCTAAAATTAAATAATAACGCAGTACAATTTTAAATAAGTAAAGAGATATATTCTGTTTATTTGTTTAAATAAAAAAAAATTGATTAACGCATTTCATGTTCGTGCGTACGAATTAAAAAAAATGAGATCGTTCGATAATTTGACATCACTAAGGTAAGGAAGTCTGAATTTACCGATTTTGAAATGAATTATTCCAAAATTAGATTATGTCATCCCGTGCCTGAAACAGTAAACAGTGACATTCGTTTTTAGTGATTTAAAGCATATTTAATTGAATTTATATTTATTCTTAAAATCCTTTAAGATTAAGTCTTAAATTTGAGACATTTTCTAGAATCAAAATCATATAATGGATTTTGATTAAAATTAGAATAAGGATTCTAGATATAAGGTTTAGTAGTATTATATACTGATTTTACCCTTTGTAAGGAGACATTAATAAAAGTGGTCAAAAACTTTTGTTCTGTGAATTAATTTTACCCATCTTGGGACGGGTAATGGAAGTATCTTGCGTCAATTTTAAAACACGTATAAAATTTTTTTAAAAAATCAAACAAAATGTTGGTTTCATTCTTTTAATTTATTGATATTGTTATCCTAAATTAATTAGTTAAATTTATTTCTTTATTTCAGATAGTGAATTAGTAAGAAAAATTAAAACGGCAGATCTATCATGTTTCCAAAGACGGTAGATTGTTGATGCCTGAAGGGCAGATGCTTCTGTTATGGAAATAGTTTGAGAGGAATTGTCTGGAAGCTGATGACAGTCTTTGAAAAAGAAGGCAAACATCCCCCTCTTTACAAAATCCTGGAAGAAAGCCGAAGCTGTTTGAAAAAGAACGTAGATAGCCCTTGTAAGAATGACGAAGAATGAGCACAAAACTACGGCACACAAAATTACAGCATAGCTTAACAATCATGTAGATAATCTCGTTTCAACATAAATTGTTCACCGAGAGCTTCACAAGGCTGGATTTTATAGGAGGGCTGCCATTGGCAAACTGTGCTCAAGATGTTTACATTATTTTGTCAAATATATATATATATATATATATATATATATATATATATATATATATATATATATATAAGGCTTTGTTTATATTCTTTTCACTTTTGCCTGATTCAAATAATTTCATGCAACATTGGTTTTCTCCAATATTTTTATTTTCTAAAAAAAAAAATAAAATAAATAAATAAATAAATAAATAAAAAAAAAACGATATAAAATAAGCAATTTCTTCTTTTGTTTTTGATAGCATTTCCTAATGTTTTTTGTTTAATCATAAAAACGTTTCTTTTCCCTGAGATTACAATAAAATAAAACGACGAAAAGCCACAAGAATTTTGTAAATATGGCTTCGTTCAAGAAGTGAACATGGAATCTTGACAATTAGCAGGCTATGTACATATTAGCCTCCCCCCCCCCCAGAGGGAGTATGTTCAGTGAAGTTATTAATGAGAAAGAGAATGCAATATACTTCCCCCGGAGGGAGGGGGTGAGGTTAACAAGTACATAACACTAACAATGACTCAAGATTAACATGATCCAATTTACGTTTTGATGATTTTAAAACTCTAGTTAGGATGATGACCAGTTCTATCTTACAGAAAGCTATGTTAGAGCGTACATGGTAGCCGCACGGAGGGTGGCGTAGAAATAAAGAAGCTGTGATTGGCCGATCGAGACCATGTGATATTAAGAGATAGAGTAACAATCACTTAAGTAAAGGGGATTTGAAGAATAGGAACTTAGCTGTAAAGGACTACGTAAAATGCTCTACTTAAACGCCACTTGGAAACGAGAATAATAAAGAAAGCTCCTTATATGGCATATCAACCCTCAAATCAAATCAAGTTTATTTCAGTCTTCTATTCCTTTAACGCCATTTTCTTTTTTTTTTTCAGGTATCAAGCGCTTTTTGAAATTTCACAAGCTCATTTTCCAGTCTGCACGGTTTAATGGGCCAACTGGCTACAAATTACTCTCTGTACGATCTTGTCTAATCATTTGCTTCCAACTTTCCTTTTTCAGATAATCTTTACGGACATACATGATAATCTTTTTAGGACATACATGTTTCTGCAACAATTTATCTGGGTCAAATCCATTGCTAAGGCTGCTGGAAAAAATGGTGGGATCGTTCTACCGCTCTAGTAAGTACGTCCAAGGATGGAGTACTGTTGCCACATCTAGGCAGGAGTTGCTAGAAGCTGCTTATCCTGCTTTGACAGAGTTTAAAATAGACTTCGTAACCTAGTGGGGTATGCCCTTTTCTCTTCCCTGCAATCTCTTTCCAACAAAATGGACGTTGCGAGCCTGCCTCTGCTTTACTGTTATTGTCATGGCAAGTGCTCATCTGAGCTCCAATATGGTTCCCCCGGCCTGACTTTCACGAAAAAAAAAAACTTGTCTAGCTAAAACCACTATCAATAATTTTACCAACTCTTTATCTGTGCCTAAATCTGAGCATAGATTCCATAAACAACGCTTCTTTCTTAGAACTACACGCCCGTGGAACTCTGTTCCGTTTTTCTACTTTCCAACTGACTACAATATGGTTGTCTTCAAGTCCAACGTGAACAAATGCTTGATGTCATCCCCTTAAGTAATCCAATTTACAAAATTCCCACTACTAACGGTTACTACGAAATTTTTCATTGACTACTGTACACTCATTAACCCTTATCCTTGAGTGGCCTCTGAGCCTTGATAAGTGATGACTCCTTTTTAAACAAAAGCACAAACACTCCACAGGACCATACGAGTGTAAGCGGTTGTTCTTAAGATGCTCTAAAAGAAGTTTATTTATTTTTTACTAGCAGAGGGCATTGGCATTGCCCAGTCGTAAAATATGCTTAAATATATATTTAATTCATGTAAATTTAGTATTTATTATTACAGTCTATTGAATATTATATTGTACCTAATATTAGATTGGTGCAAAAATAATGTATTTTTTAAGCAGATACCCCCCCCCCCGCACACACATATACATATATATGTCAAAACACGACATTATTTTTGCACCAACCTAATATATAGTACCGATTTCAAAAGATTAAAACAAATAGCTTGGGTGCTATCAGCTAGAATCGAAGCCAAAACATTCAGTACACCAACTGCATTCCTTACTATTTGAGGTATCGACAGATAGTTAAGAAAGATTTTAAATTAAACCACTTCAAACTATGAATAAATTTGCGCAATGGGCAAAAATAATAGCAATATATCGGCAAACTGAAATGAACATTTTGCATTTCAACTTACCAACATATTTTTGTTTGCGTTATTTATCCATCCAAACAAAGATTTAACTTTTTATAAACCATCCTTGGTATATGATTACTATTTTCTGTTAATTTCAGTGTTATGTGACCAGAAGTTTAAGAGTTTATCGGCTAAATATTTACACACAGACAAACGCGCACATACATACATGCATACATACATGATGATTGCAACGTCTTGTCAGACGAGTGCCACTCCCTCAGACACTTAAAGTCCATGAGCCCGAAAATGACTTCCATCGCCACAGGACCATTTTTATAGACAAATGCCTGAGGGAGTATATATACACAGATGATGTCACAGAGTCTTAGCTTTGTACGACAGCTAAGTCTCTCTCTCGGTTCAAGATGTTGAGATCCAGCAACAAGCAAGAGCAAGATAGCCAGCAACAAGTTAAACTGCAGACCAGCTTAATGCGGGTACTGGTCTCCCACTTTATGTTTTTTTTTAATCAGAGATTTGCTTCTCCTAGAAAGGTTGCCTTCACTACGGCTTACGGGAGTCCTCTCCACCCCAGCACACACATACATACATACACACGAACACACACGGTGCTAGTTGGCCCCAAAAGGGTTCATTCGCCCTTTGGAAGGTCTAAAACATACATACATACATACATACATCTGTTTTATTTATATAGATTATATAAAAATATTTTTGATGGAAATCGCTCCAAACAAGGCATGAAGCCACTTGATGTAAAAAAAACAAAAAATACTTCAAGATCCCAAACTAGTCAATGATAAGTGACAGATAGATAGACCTTAATCTAAAAACAGTAATATTTCCTCCTTTGACAGAAACATCACTCATGGCATCTGAGCATTAACGGACAAGTGAGAGTACACTCAAGGTTGACTCCTTGTAAAATCGGTTTTGTTTAATTAGTGAAGGCAGAACTTGTGCACTTGTTAAACCATGTTCATATCTGCCGCCCCCACCTCGCCATGTTTGTTGCATTCCACTTCGCACTAATATCGTCATCATGATCACCATCATCATAGTTCCATTGAGATGATCAGGTAACAACCGCAGCTACGCAAAGATGCATGTCTAACTGTAATGCTGTTTTTTACACATTTACAACATACCGCATAACTTTTGATTATTCTCTCTCTCTCTCTCTCTTGCAACCCAGACCATGTCACATGATGAGGCAATTACTTTAAACACTTTTTGTTAAGTTTTGAGACATTGTGTTGAACAAAGATGGCGGCGTAGTTCAGATCAGTAACCAAGATGGCGGCCAAGAATCAAATGCGGTCCGTAGCGTAGTTAACGGCAAACTGATTGAATCCAAAATTCGACAATTTTTATAATAATTTTGAAACGTTTTCATTGATTGTTTAGCACAGCCGTTGGTTATTAAAAATGATTTGCGAATCCATTCGTCTCATACCCCATTACTCGTGATGGGGAAGGTCTCCTAGCGGCTTCGGCTGCAGGGAGACAGGGTAGTAGTACTCGTCAAGGATTCGTCACTTGACACTCAGCCCGACAGGTGAGGGGCTGGGAACCAGCCCAGCACCTGTCGGACTGCGATACGCTGCCTGGGTAATACCTAGGAGGTCCACCCTCCCAGGCCTTGCCACTGGGCTTTCCGGTGGAGTAAGTTCATTGCTTACTGCCTGAGGCGCCCTTACCGGGGAATGCCGGCGGGGTTACCCAGGCAATTTTTACAATTGCAGGAGTGGCCCTCCTTTATGGGAGCCTGCTGGATCCCCACTTTCCGGCCTTGTGCCACATTTTGCCGAGGTGGGTGGCAAATAAATAACTACCCCCATTAGGAGTCAAAAACATTTTACACTTTTAAAACCAAGCTTCTATCCGTTCATCGCCAGTGTGTGTAGCCTTGTTTTGCTCAGCTTTGGTGATCTAACGGGTGACCGGTGTGTCAACGTGATTATGTTGTGCTTATGCTATGTTATTACGACTTTTTATTTGCATCTTTTAAGCCAGAGTTTTAAGTAAAAGTAAAGAGATTCTAATTATCACAGCTTATTCTAATTAAACCTAAATTGTCAATTTAAAATCGCTCAGTATAAAAGTAGTTGTCGATGGGTAAAAATCGTATCAATGTTATTGTGCCTCAAGGATGCGTTCTAGGCTCAACCCTCTTCTTGATCCTTATAAATTATCCTGCAAATAATATTTGGAAATATATATACAATATATATATATATATATATATATATATATATATATATATATATATATATATATATATATATATACCTATACCTATGTATTAAGCACTGTTAAAGTAAATACTTAAAATTCATGCATAAAATAATACTTTCGTATATTAATCTATGTGATTAAATGAAGTATATATATATATATATATATATATATATATATATATATATGAGAAAGAGATACAGTATTAGACTATTTTCCAATTACTAAAATTTTATTCACGATAGTGTTAGTTTTTACTTCCAAATTTTCAATTTAGAAAATATGAATAAAATCTCGGGCATTGAAATATTGTCTATATATGCTCTGTTGTTTTATGTTAGCAATCATCGATCTTTTACATTGAAAAGGTTGTTTCATGAGAAAACAAATTATATGAATAAACATATTCCCTCTTTATATATGTGCTATAGACTGATCGAACTCTTTCTGATTCAAGAATTCTCTGGGTGAATTCACTCAGAACTATATAGATAAAGAAGGCTCTATCGATTAGTTAAAAAGAGGATCGCTGCACGATAATGGCTGTCCAAGGTCAAAGATTGATGACAAATGCTTTTAAAAAAGACGAGTACTCTAAGCAATGTCAACAAGTGCAGGTTCTGCCACACAAAAGTAGAAAATGTGAGCCACCTGACATCCACTTGTCAGGTTCTGCTGGGGGAAGGGGCTACAATACAATGTGACACAATGGAGTGTGTAAATATCTCCTCTGGACCATCTGTAAAATGTTGAATATCGAATGTAGCAGCTAATCCTGTGCATATGTGCCAGAAAGAACAGTTGGAAATAAGTTATACGCCATCCATTATGACTATGCAATTACTGCAGCTACATACCTTGAAAACTGAGCTGTTAAACCTGACATAGTGGTATGGGATAAGACGGAGAAAGAAACAACCTTAGTAGAAGTTAATACTCCCAATGTTGCTGTGTTAAACAGAGTTAAGAGGTAAAAGATAACAAAATACCAAAGTTCTTATGTACAGCATAAAAAAAACTGGAATCTTAGGAAGATTTCCATCATACCAGTAATTGTAAGAGCAACTCATCTCATAAAAAAGAATTTAAAAAATTACCTGGCAAATATACCCGATGAACGAAGTGCAAGAGAGATTCATGCAATTGCATCGAAAAGAACAGTCAGAATCTTAAAACGATCTCTCGGTTGAAATATCTAAGATTCCGTCTATACCTGAATCTCATTTCATCGGATGTCATAACACCGCAAATCTATCTATATATCTATAAAAGTGAAAGTATGTGTGTGTGTGTACATTTCCATACGCAATAATTCTGAGAATTTTTAGTCTACAGACTCGAAATTTGATATACAGGGTACTGAGCTTTAGGAAAACCTATGTGATTGGTTTTCGGCCAGAAATTCGGCTGTTAAGGTGTCAAAGTTCAACGATTTGACTTTTCAGAACTCTACCAAACTCCTCCGACAATTTTGGGTTGAAACACTTGAAATTTTAGATATAGGTTCCTTGAACATGGATCTAACTTAATAACTCGATTTGAGCCCAAAACAAAATTTAAGGGGTCATAATAGGGGTCAAAGTTAAAAAAATTGACCGTTTTTTTTTTTTTTTGCTCAGCATATACCTCTAAACGCCGGGCACTCATGCTAGTATATATAAGTGAACGCCGGACACCTATGCTAGTCCATCTATCAAGTGTTTAGACCCAAAATTGCGGAGAAATTTGGTAGAATCTGCAAAGGTCAACTCTTTCAACTTTGACATTTTGGCAGCCAAATTTTCATTCAAAAACTAATTAAAATGCTTGCCGCATGTCTGAATACCCATTATGTATAAATTTCAAAGGTTTAGACCCAAAATTGGCTGAGTAGTTTACTAGACATCACAAAGGTCAAGTCTTTTGAACTTTGACGCCTTGGCAGCTCAAATTTTCGACCCAAACCGAGTAAAAAGCTTGCCCTATCTTTGAATACACTTTATGTAAAATTTCAAATGTTTAGACCAGAAATTGGCTGAGTAAGTTGGTAGAGACCAAAGGGGTCAATTTTTTTTTTTAATTTTGACCCAATTTTACCCCTTAACATTTATTGTTTGGGTTCAAATCAAGTTAAAAGTTTGATCCATATCCAAGTAACTTACATTTAAAATTTCAAGTGTTTAGACCCAAAATTCACAAAGGAGTTTTCAAAGGTCAAATCGTTGAACTTGACCCCTTAACAGCCAAATTTCCGGCCAAAATCGGATTAAAAAGTTGTTCTCAAATCTCACTACCTCTTGTGTCAAATCTCGGGTCTCTAGACCGAAAATTGACAAAGTTATTTGGTAGGGAAATGTACACAGACACACACACACAGACAGACATTTTCACTTTTATATGTCATTTTTTGCAATTTTGGGGCATTTGTGACCTTTTTTCAGCTTCTGGGAACACCGAATCCCAGTGACAATGGACAAATGATGCAGTTTTACACCTTAAAACATGTATATTTGAATTTAGCATCATGGAAAACCACTATATAGACATACATATCAAGTTTTTGAGTAATATGAAAACAGAACTCCAAAAAGGGATGTTTTTTTAGCCCTAAAGGTCCCAGAGGGATGCGAACCAGAATTTTGCCAGGTCACCCATACTGAATTTATAATAACAACAATGGCCTCCACATTTTGGACAAGTTTCAGGAAAATCTAATGGATGGATCAAATGCTATAGGGAAAAAGTGCTATTTTTGGCCATTTTGGGGCATTTTTGACTCCGAATCCATGTGTAAATGGATAACGATGCAGTTCAGGCCTTAACACATGCATATTTGAGTTGACCGTCGCGAAAAACCACTATATAGTCAGACATAGCAAGTTTTTGTTGAGATATATGAAAAAAGAAAAGTCTGTATGCCAAAAGTTTTTAGCACTGAAAGTCCCCAGGGACGCAAACCAGAATTTCGCCAGGATCACACATACTGGATTTATATTAAGAACAATGGGCTCCACATTTTGACCAAGTTTCAGAAAAATCTAATGGATGGATCAAAACTTATTGTGCAAAATGTGTCATTTTGGGCAATTTTTTTTACCTCTTTAGAGACCCTGGGGACGCAACGGGAATTTTCGCAAAAACATCTTTTTTTTACTGTGCACATCTATTTAATGAAATACAATTTGTGGCAAAATTTCAGGAAAAACTAAGAAACGGTTATCTGGCAATCGTCCGAACTAACGGATGGACGGAAGCCACTGAAAATATAGGTCCCTCTCCGGTAAATCGGGGGACCAATATACACACACACATATATATATATATATATATATCCCATTTAGAGGAAATGACAACGTTTGGCTTTTGCAGTGAAAATCCTCCTACACAAACGTGGCCCTGTGGATGGGGCATTAGAATACGCCGACTGCCCCCCCCCCCTGCAGAGGGTAAAAGTCCCTCAATGGGGGTCCTGGATATGACCTTAAACTATATCCAGTGGTGAGGCCCCAGCTTGTAGGCTTTGGGGAGTGTGGAGCCACCCTTTAATTACCATTGCTCCCAGGTCCACTCTGACCCGGAGTGGTAGTACCTGTTAGGGTCCCAACTATGGGTTAAATAGAAACCGACGTGAAAACAACAAATATATTCTATAGGAAAAATTTTTCTTCAAAATCTTTGGATTCGGCATTAAATAACCCGAAAAGGGTTGATATGCCGTAAAACAAAAACAACTAACCAACCAAATCCTACACAAACGATTAGCTTCATACTCATGCTTCTTCAGATTAACTCCAACATCATAAGAAAATTTTACAAATAATTTATGTACTTACTTGTTAGGTTTAAAAAGTCTGTATGCCAAAATTTATACAAATTCTTTTTTTTTTACAGCTTGCTAACATTTTAAACGTGGCTCACCGTTTTCAGTAAAGAAAAAAAAAATTGGAACAGCACTTTCATAAAAGTTGGCTAGCGTTTTCATGAAAAAAAAATATTAAAAAGAACATGTAGTTTATGTTTGCCATCTTCCGACGGTTTACGTAACCTGCCCGAAATATGCCGACAATAAAAAAATCTTCCCTATTCTGAATAAATACAAAAATATATATATATATATATATATATATATATATATATATATATATTTTGATCAGCTAAAAGCCACCTCTCTCATTCTACGCACACTGTTTCCAGTGTTTTTGCGAAACTGAAGATATCGACAGACGGTCGAACTAATGTTATTTCTCCCATATTAAAAAACACGTTACACACAAATATTTTACAAGGAAAACATGCTACTTGTGTAGATCGGTGATCTTTTAAACCAACTCATTTCAGGTGAAAACATTATTACGTACTTAGGTATTATGTCGAAATTAGTATAAATTCCAAAACTTACGAAAAATGGTCGAGTAGAAGATGTGCTAGACGTATTTCTAACAAAAATTTAACTGTTTAAAATGGCGGACCCTTAATTGAATTCAAAGGAGATAAGTCAGTTTGTCATACTGAATTGTTCTTCCATATTAAACATACGATAAAACTCTATAATTTGATTAATTCTATTTTTAACCCAACCCTACTCCCATTGCCACATCACTGATCCCCCCCCCCACACACAAAAAAAAGAGCGAGACCAAATAACCAAGTAGAGTCAAGGAGGAAGGAAAGACCGATGAACTGACCAGACCTCAGCAGAATAAGTGCGAAGTGTGAGAAATTATGGAAAGGGTCGGCCTCTGTGGGCGTCTGCGGTGCCATCGTCTAATTCTTAGACATGCGTGATTCACGTGTGAACGTCATTTCACGTTATGCCCCCCCCCCCCTGCTTCGTATTTAAAGCGGCTGAATACCGCATAGGGGTGTGTGGGTTTTTTTTTTTTAGGCATTGGCATTCCGGCAGTGAGAGAGGTTGGACGCACATTAGTGCTTCCAAACCTTAGAGGTCGCAACAGGGCAACCTGTTGCAACTTTCTCCCGGTTTCGAGCCCCAGCACAAGGAAAATTCGCCACATTTTGCAACAGGTTGTGGTCGGTAATTTCTAGATCGGATTGAATTAATTTCTGTGATGGCGTCTTCCTGGATTGAATACCTGCCAGCGCATATCTATTTCCTGGAAGACTAGCGGGGGGGGGGGAATATCTTGCGTCGACTGGTAAGCGAGACTAGCGAGGTGGATATCTTGCATGGACTGGTAAGCGAGACTAGCGGGAGGATATCTTGTGTCGACTGGTAAGCGAGACTAGCGAGGGTTTAAATGTGAGGTGACCTTTAAGGTATTTTCCTGCGGGCTTGTATTCTGGGAAAAAGAAAAAGGAAATATATTCCAAGACTCCTTTTTCTTTTTTGTGTCTTGAGACGGGAATGTGTGAGAAATTATGTTATGCGTCGGCCTCTCTGGGCGTCTGCGTTGCTATCTTCTAATTCTTAAGCATGCGTGACTCACGTGTGAACGTCATTTCACGTTATGACCCCCCCCCGCTTCGTATTTAAAGCGGCTGAATACCGCATAGGGGTGCGTGTTTTTTTTTTTAGGCATTGGCATTCCGGCAGTGAGAGAGGTTGGACGCACATTAGTGCTTCCAAACCTTAGAGGTCGCAACTTTCTCCCTGTTTCGAGTCCCAGCACAAGGAAAATTCGCCACAGAAGAGAACTGGGACCTTGGGGAGGCATATTGCCACTCAAATCTCAGCAAAGCTATTGCCAACGAGCAGCTGTTGCGATAAAGCAAATTTATTTGCAAATGTTATCGAAAGAGGTGGAGAGTACTGGAAACCTTGGGAGACTTGTTGTCACTCAGCTTTCAGAGAACACCACAGGATGTTTTCTGAGAAAGATCTCTAAAGACCTGTGTGAAAGCTCCTTTTGATCCAATAATAATAATAATAATAATAATAATAATAATTCCTCTAAGAATGTGATAAATTCCTTCAGTTTTAATATCTGTCGGAAGATGTTTCGTCAGGGATGCCAAATCAGCTATCACCGTCTAGAAAACGCCGGAAGTAAGGCAACTATGAAATGCCTCGCGAAATATGCCGGAATGCCCGAAATTTATATTAATTTCGACACAACATGTACGTTTACGCATGAAATTCGTTGGTTTAAATGATTCACAATTTACACAAGCAGCAAAAATTTCAGGTGCTTATTCAGATTGGCACTTATGATGGCATTTAAAATTAAAGAAAACATAGAAATGTCTGTATGATGTACATACCATTCACGGAACAAAAATGAAAAAATTTTTAAATCACGTAATTTGATCAAGTAGTTTTTTTTTATTCAAGAAAATCAATTTTTAATGTTTCGATGAGGGTGAAAAAAAAGCATTCATATTACAATCCACGAATCTGTGGACAAGGGCAGACAAAATTAATGCACGTGTAAAGTATCAAGATAATTCCTGATTACCTCCCCTTCCCATGTTCTCCATAAAAACATGGCCTCGTCTGTCACTTTTTTTTGTAAAAACAGAAAAAAATGATTTTGTAAATAAAAATCAACTACTTGGTCAATTTTTGTGATTTTTGGATTCTACAATCTTCATTCCGTGACAAGTAGGTACAATATAAAAGATTTTCTTTATTTTTGTTTATCGCCATAAGTGCCATTTGAATAAGCAACAAACTATTTATTTAATTAAAAATCTTTAAGTTATTCTTAGGTACTTGTGTAGTTTATCGACCGAGCTGAAATAATAACGTTATTATTTAAAAAAAAAAAAAATTCTTAACGTGAACAGATGGGTTTTGTTAACTATTCTGTACTTCCGCCTAGTAATTACATAAACAAGATTCCGTAAAAATTGAATTTACCTTGAAAATCCTGTCTAAAAAAAAAAAAAAGCAGCACTGTTCATAAACTGCACAAGTACATATTCTTGAATAGCTACGAGTACGGTTCCGTTTGTAATTTTTCAATGAAATGAAATCAAAATAATTTGAAGAAAAAAAAAATTAATGGACATATTCTGATGAAGCTCCATGAAATAAATTCCTCAAAATAAAAAAAAGTATACATATATATTTAAAAATATATTTTTTAAATGTAATTTAAAATTGTGTTACCTTGAAACATGTTAAAGTTGTCATTTTGTAGTCGAATGAAGGTTAGAAACCAGAAATGTCAAGTGGAGGAATACGTGTGTTAAAAAAAAAAAAAAAAAAAAATGTATATATAACATGAAAGAGTTAACAAAGGGGAGATAATTATCGAATTTGCAAACCACTTCTAACAAAATGCATCTTGCATATACACTTATTAAGTAATCAGGGCAACATTATTTGGGTTAATAGGAATTTAATTTTGCCACATATCAAACAAAAAATATGCAATACTAACACTTGTATTATAAATAATAACATGCAATATGTGCAGCCCTGTCGCCATTCTCTAGTAAGGGTGCCTCAGGCAGTAAGTAATAAACTTGCTCCATCCGAAAGACACGATGCAAGATCTGGGAGGGTGAACCTCCTAGGACTACTCAGAATAGATGTTTAAGCCCACTAGATAAAAGACCACCAAAATGACTCATTTTCTGCCAAAATGATTGTCAGAATTGGAATTTCGACTGGTATGTGTCGTGATTTTGATGCAACGTCAAATGAATGAGGCGAATATGGCCTTTGTCACAATGCACACAGGGTGTTTGAGTTTATATAGTTTGACTCATGTGACCCCCTTAGGGAACAGTGATTAGGTTATTATTTTTTTCAATCCATGCTAAGGGACAAAGGAGACAACCACTAACCAATCAGTGATGATCTTGTTAACATGGTAGCCTTCAAATCCAATGTAAACAAGTTCTTAGTGAGTCGGCGCCTTAAATAATCAAATTCTACCCAATTTACACCATTAACGATTACTACACTACCACCTTACATTCATTAACCATTATCCTCGAGTGACCTTCAGGCCTTGATAATCCCTTGTATGTATATATATATCATGTCATGTGCTACTGGTACCATGTAACCCAGTACTACCTGCCTCATGGTCGGGTCACCGGCGACTAAACTGGTTCCCCCACCAGACTTGTTTGGTGAGGAGGGCGGCTAGTCTCCCTGAAGGATAAAAAACAAGACCTTCCAAAGGGCGAATGAACTCTTTTCTGGGTCAACGGCCAACTAGCACCGTGTATATTTGTGTGTGTGTGTATATGTGTATTGGGGTGGAGAGGGCTCCCGTAAGCCGTGGTGAAGGCAACCTTTCTAGGAGAAGCAAATCTCTGATTTAAAAAACCATAAAGCGGAAGACCATTACCCGCATTAAGCTGGTCTGCAGTTTAATTTGTTGCTGGCTATCTTGCTCTTGCTTGTTGCTGGATCTCAACATTTTGAACCGAGAGAGAGACTTAGTTGTCGTACAAAGCTAAGACTCTGTAACATCATATTTGTATAGATACTCCCTCAGCATTTGGGCTCATGGATTTTAAATGTCTGAGGGAGTGGCACTCGTCTGACAAGACGTTACAATCATCATATGTATATATATATATATATATACATACGGTACTAGTGCACTTATTGATCCGTGCTGAAATAATAACGTTATTATTTAAAAAGCCATTCTTAACATGGGGAGGGTGTTTTGTACTTATTCTATACTTTAACCTTACAATTGAATAATAAAAAAAACTTTAATTAAACTTGGAAATACGATTTAAAAAGTAGCGCGGATCAGTAAGTACACTAGCACCATATATATATATATATATATATATATATATATATATATATATATATATATATATATATAGTCTTTGAAGTTTTAACCTTTAAAACTATACAAAAAAATATTTTTTTATCATTCGTTAGAAAACCATCTAGTCAGTAAGTCATTTAATCACCTGCAATCACTGCAACAACTCGCTCTCGAATTTACTATAATACCAATAATTTATTTTTCAAGGGATCATCAGTTGTTTATATATATATATATAAATATATATATATATATATATATATATATATATATATGTATATATATATATATATATATATATATATATATATATATATATATATATATATATATATATATATGAAAATGTAAAGAAGAATACGAAAAGTATAAATGCTTATAACTTTTCTTTATTCGGTTTCAATTGGTGACGTGCAGGAATACAAAATAATATAAATACTTTTTTTACAAGTACATAATTTCCGACCGATCCTTCAGTCTTCATATATATAAAATAAAATGTAAATTGCCTTAAGTCTAGACGGATTTCACTGATCAATGACAGGAAAGATGAAATGCAGTACCAAAACAGATACTATTCTTTACTCCTAGCTAAAGGATAATCTATCATCACTGATAAGATCATTACCCAATGCAAATTCTCAACCTAAATATCTCTTTTCCAACTCACTGCTCAGACCAAAAAATCAATTTACACATGAAATATTCCAACTGTGAACCATGCAAAATCTACAGCAATAAAACCCGGAAACACACGATGAATATGAGAAAATTTTTAAGTGATGCTTGATCAATTTATTTATACTTATATTTTATTTTTTATATTTGACTAACACGGTTACCCGGCATTGCCCAGAGTAAAAGATGTTACACAGAGAAGAGATCATGCCCTACTAGTTTTTGGAGAGTGCTCAGAGTGGCGACCCTCTAGATGTTGCAACAGTACACCCCCATCCCACCTTCGCAAAGAGTGACACTAACAAGAAAAGTGATTCAACAATAAATAAATAAAAAGATCCCAGGCAACGCCGGATAGGGACCCTAGTAAAATATGGAATTTATTCAATAAATGCGGAATCTTGTATTAAGATTAGATAACTTTTTTTTAGTTTTGATAATAAAAAAAAATAGTATATATATATAAGGTTTATTTATAAAGAATATACTATTAGTGGTGGTGATCCGTTTCATATATCTGAGAGAATGGAGGCATGATCCTTTTTGCAAGAATCATCAAAATATATGATAAATCAACGACACAAATACTTGATGTAAATCAGTAAAACTGTGTGTATGGGGGGGGGGCGTCGCGTAACATAGAAATAGGAACCCCAAACATTGTCCATTGCTAGCTGTCTGGTCCTATCAATCCCCAGCGATTTTTCTTCTCGGGCCGATCTATTTTTGCCCAGCTTTGACTTCAATATCCCTGATCTCTCTCGGGAATATCTCCGAGCTGCCAAATGTCTGACACTGGACACTATTTTCAACTCATCACTGTTGTCAACTATTGCAAACCGCAAACCGTCCCCAACTATTGCAAACTATCGCAAAGCTCATCGCCACTCCTAAAAGTGACTGTAAACTAACTTTAACCATATTGACTTTCTTTTTCTCAATCATTGCCACATCTTGACCAACAGTCAGTCTCAGTTTCCTCCCCGGTGAACAACTTCCTCATTATTGTCTTTCCACCAACTCTGTTTCCAAGGACGTGTCAAAGGGTGATGAAAACAAAGTTTTCGGCATCAGTTATGGTCTTTGGTGTAGTTTCAAGTGAGGGCCACATCATGCCACCTCACATCTTCGAAGTCGGCTTGAAAGTCAACACCAAAGTGTATCTGGATGTGCTGAAGAGTGTGGTGATCCGCTGGTGCAATCAGGTAGCCACTGGCAAACCCTGGGTGTGGCAGCAGGACTTGGCGCCAGTCTGCAAAGAGACCCAGGCTTGACTTCAGAAGGAGTGCTATGACTTTGTACCTTCTGCTCTCCCAACCTGAACCCGCTGGAGTATTCGTTTGGTCATACGTCGAGAACATCACCAACAAGACCTCCCACAACACCAAAGCCAGACTGATTACTACCATCTGCCGAGCTCCTACTGGCGTTGTGGAAAAGGCATGTTCCCAGTTCTGGACCCATATCAAGGCAGTGATTGAGGCTGAAGGCAGCTACATTTAATAGATGTCAGTTCTACTGCATAATCAAGTTACTCGAATTGATTTTTTTCCATAAAAGTTTTAAAATAAAGCTGTAGTGTTGGTTTCTTTAGGGCGACAACTTTATCGTTCCACCCTGTATTTGGGAATACTGGTTCTGCATGTGCTCTCTGCTTAACTTCGACGTTCTTTCCAGTCGTTCTGAATTTTTCCTTGCCACTGAAATCAAGCAGTGCCAACTCAAGAGGGGTGTGGTGGATATTGCGCAACCTTTGCTTCATAATTACATGTGCAGCCACATTTACAGGGGGTATCCATTGTCTCTTAAGACTAAATGGTGGCCATGCACAAATTACAGCATATTCAAAGATTTTAATTTAAGAACCGGTTCTTCTTCTTCTTCTTCTTCTTCTTTTTTTAAAATCAAAAACCAAAGTTTTAAATTAAGAAATATTATTCCTAAAAAGTATTATTTATTAAACGTTGCTTCCTTTTTTTTCTTTTTTTCTTTTTTCTTACTCAAAAGAATCTCTGGATTAATTCCAACCATGGAAAGATTTTTTTTTTTCGTCATATTTATGATTACTTTTTTTTAAGTAATAATAAAGTAATAATAAAGGAATATTGATTTTCAAGCAACTTTTGAAATTATTATGGAGGTATCATATTACTGAACAATTATTATATTGATCACGTAAAATTAAACATTATTAACATGAACATATAAATTCAATAAAATGCTTAATCAATGGAGCCAATTTAAATGATAACCTTAAATGACAGAATTAAAAGGAAATTTTGAATACAACGTAAGGGTTTTTTGAAAATATATTTATTGAATCTTCATTTCTAGTCAACATTATTGACATATCACAGTGGATTGTACAACTATACGAAAACAGAACTATTAAACCTGACATAGTGATATGGGATAAGAAGAAGAAAGAGGCAACCTTAGTAGAAGTTAGTGTTCCCAAAGATGCTGGATTAAACAGAGCTGAGAAGAAGAATATAATGAAATACCAAGATCTTATGTATGACATGAAAAGAAACTGGAATCTTAGGAAGATCTCTATAATTTTACTAATTATAGGAGTAACTGGATTCGTGAAAAAGAATTTCAAAAACTACCTGGCAAATATACCCGGTGAACCAAATGCAAAAGAGATACAAACAATTGCACTTAAAAGGGACGGTTAGCATCTTAAAAAGATCTCTAAGTTGGAATGTACGAGATAGCAGGAGGTTGTCTGGCATCCGGTAGGATGCTCTATCCCCAGCTAGAACAAAATGCTAAGAAAAATAATAAAAAACTTACGAAAATGGTTGGAATCGGTATATTTTAAGCTTTTATTAACAGTGTGTGCTTGCAATTGTACGGCATAATCACGTTGACACACCAGTTTCCACTAGATCACCAAAGTTAAGCAATGTTGAAGCTGGTCAGTACTAAATGAGTGACCATTTGGGACTTCCAGGTGCTGCATGCGCTCTCCGCTTATCTCGGCATTGTTTCCAGTCGTCCTGGACTTCTTCTTTCCACTGAACTCAAGCAGTGCCGATTCGGGAGAGGTGTGGGTGTAGATTGCGCAATCCTTGCCTCACAATTACATGTGCAGCTGCCCCTATAGGGGGTATCGTTTGTCTTTCGAGACTTAACAGAGTGTATGACCAGAGAGAACCCATATGTGGCGAAAATATACCTGGAGGGTGAAGGTATTCAGATTGTCAAGTCCTTTTGTTTTTTTCACTTTGATAATACCATTGGAGCACAGGGTGAATGAGGTGCTAATGTAATAATAGCTAAGAGTGGATGGTGTAAGTTCAAGGAACTTTTGCCATTAATAACCAGTAGAGTGCTACCACTGTTGATAAAGAGAAACGTCTATCAGGTATGTGCACGCAGGTAGATGATGTATTGAAATAAAACCTGGCCAATGAGTGCATAAAACATGTGTTGCATGGAGAGAAATTATATGAAAATGATGGATGTGCAATACAAGTCTTAAAGACAGGCTTAAATCCAATGACCTCAGAAAAAGATTAAATCTCGATAGTATAGGGAGATGCGTGCAGAGCAAGAAAAGTTGATGTTCTGATCACGTTGCAAGAATAAATAAGAGTTCTTGGCTTAGTAGATTTTTTTACAGGTAGTCACCACTTATCAAGGCTTAAAGTCTACTTGAGAATAAAGGTTAATAAGAGGACGGTGATCACCGGAACAACAGCATAGTAATCGTTAATGGTGGTAATAGGACAGAAATGGATTATTTAGAGGAATAGCTCAACAAGAATTTGTTTACATTTGACTTGAAATGAAAGAAACTTATGGTGATAATGCCCCATCATATGATGAAATGAAAGAAACTTATGGTGATAATGCCCCATCATATGACCTTGGCAAACGCTGGCATCGTGAATTCAAGCACTCTGAGCACTCTCCAAAAACTAGTAGGGCATGATCTCTTCTCTGTGTAACATCTTTTACTCTGGGCAATGCCGGGTAACCGTGAAAGCAGACCAGTGGGACAGAGTGCCACAGGTGGGCAGTTCTAGGAAAGAAGCCTTGTTCATGGAATTTGCTTTTGGATTTAGGCATAAATAAAGAGTGGGAGATATTGTTGATAGTCTTTGTAGCTAGATGAATGTGTTTTGAGAAAGTTTGCTAAGGGGCCTCCATAAATTGAAGTTCAGACGAGCACTCGCCATGAAAATAATAATAGAGAAGAGAGAAGCTCGCAATGTCTCTTGAGAGGTTGCAGAGAAGAGAAAATGGCATCATCTATTAGATTTCAAACCTAGTTTGAATTTTGTAAAGGCAGGATAAGATGCTCCGAGCAACTCCCACCCAGATATGGCAACAGTACTCCATTTTAGGACGCACTTGGCTCTTATACAGGTAGAGGATTGCATCAGAAGTGAGATGCCTTCTGGAACTGTAAATGATACAAGCATTTTACCAGCGACGTTCACAACAGATTTGATGCAAGTCTTCCATTTCAGACCAGGATGTAGAATAGTTGAGATAGCAGGTTCAGATGACAGGTGAAGGCCAAGAAAAACATGAGAGGAAGTGATAAGAACAGACATGAGAGAAAAAGTGGTAAAGTCCTGGCAGTAGGTGAGTCAGTTTGGATATCAATTTTCAAAAGCCATCAAAAACACGCCAGAATATTAAACAAAAATAAAATTGAATATAATGATGATAAAATTCAGCCCGGCCAAAGTATATTGTCACTGAAATGTAAGGGGCTACTCTGATAGGGGCCAAATTTATAGGGGGCAAGGTCGGGAGTTGGGCAGCAAGATTTTTATTCACATTACATTTAGATTTCTACATATTGGTACGTTCAATGGATAAAAATGAAAAGTGCCCTAGTAAAAAGGCTTTTTTCTTACTCTGATCGAGAAGAGAAGAGATAATATACTTTGCTCCTAGCTTGAAGACCTGATATAAAACTGAAATACGAGGGGTGTGCAATAAGTAATGCCCCTAACCCATTTCCAGTTGTCTGATCCAGCTGAAATTTTGCATGTGCAATGATTTATACCTCTACAGGTTATGTGGCAAATTACAGCTCTGAACTAATTGGGGTTTCTGTTTTACAGGAGTTTGAACTGAGTCAGGTGTGAAATGGAGCCTGTTGAATGTTGAGAAGTGATCAGGTTTTGTATTTAAAAGGATGCATACCACAGGAGACTTTTGATGAAATGAAAGAAACTTATGGTGATAATGCCCCATCATATGACCTTGGCAAACGCTGGCATCGTGAATTCAAACATGGCCAGAAGTCTGTGGAAACAGCTCTCAGACCTGGTCGCCCCCCCCTTCTGCCATTGATGAGGTATCTGTCAGTCAAGTGAAGCTGTCATTTTGGAAGATCAGCGCATTACTATTCACCAAATAGCGCAAGATGTCAAGATTAGTACAGGGCCTGTGGAAACTACCATTCATGACCATTTGCATATGCATAAGGTGTCTGCCAGATAGATTCCCAGGTTGCTCACACCATTCCAGAAGCGAGAACGCGTCAAGTGCTCGAGGATGAATTTGGAGATGTGCCAAGAAGATGAGGCAAAGTTTTTCAAAAGACTGATTACACAGGATGAAACCTGGATCCATCACTATGATCCAGAGACCAAAGCCCAGTCAATGCAGTGGAAGCACTTGGACTCACCACCTCCAAAGAAGGCAAGGGCGCAGCCCTCCGCTGGCAAGGTCATGCTCACAGTCTTCTGGGATCAAGACGGAGTAGTGATGACAGATTTCCTGGCAAAGGGTACCACAATTACAGGAGCCTATTATACTTCACTTTTGAGGAAATTAAGGGAAGCTATCAAAATCAAGAGGCGAGGCAAGATTAGCAAAGGTACCCTCCTCCTGCAGGACAACGCTTCGATCCACAACTGGCATGTGGTCAGATCAGAAGCACGGGTGTGTGGTTATGAAATCCTTCCCCATCCTCCCTACTCTCCTGACCTTGCACCCTCTGACTTTCACCTCTTCCCAGCCATGAAGTTGTTTTTGAAAGGAAAGCGTTTCCCAGATGATGCAGCCTTGATTTCTGAAGTCACATCGTGGTTGGAGGACCAACTTGGAGTGTTCTACAAAAACGGTCTCCAGAGCTGCATCAAACGATGGAAGAGATGCATAACTCTGGGTGGTTCCTATCTAGAGAAAGACGAATAACTGTGTCAAGTTTCGTTGCTCTACTGCGATCGGAGGTGAGTCAGGGGCATTACTTTTTGCACGCCCTTCGTATTAGCTCTGTACGCATGTTTGCTTTGATCTGATTATATTGTGGGGCTATTCATTTATTTATGTTTTTTTCAACATGCATTTGCATGTATTGATGCGTAAAAGGGACATAGTTATATGTTGTTTTTTTTCTTTCTTTAGATTTTTGTTCACTCTCAAATAAGACATATTGCTATTATTGAATAAGGGGCCACTGTAATAGGGGCCAGAAGTTTAAGGGAGAAACGTGAGAGAGGAGTTTGATAGAAGGAGGAGATGATGATGATGATGATGATGATGATGATGATGATGATGATGATGATGATGATGAGGATGTAAGAAACAATTGACGATATTGTATTTAATTTATGAATGCTAACACCAACAGAATACGAAGCTTGAGTGCCTCCGTCGATGCAAGATATGACACAGTGCTCCATCTTTGGCCGTATTAGGCTCTTGTTTATGAGTAAGTGCAGTCTTTTTCCTCAAATCTTGATTCTATAATGTCTGGTCAAATTGCATTTATGGTCTGATCAATATTGAGTGTAAAGTCACATAATATTGCAACACCTTGTGCTTTCTATTTCAGTTAGAGGATGGGGTGGTCGTATTAATTTACATTACGCTTTGCATCGTAATGTTTACGATGGAGGCGCTGAATTGATTGGCCGACGCTGTCATATCCAGCTTCGTATTCTGCTGGCACTAGCATTCAGAAGCTGAGTAAAATAACGTCCACTGTTTCCATCGTCGTCGTCGTCGTCGTCGTCGTCGTCGTCGTCGTCGTCGTCGTCATCATCATCATCATCATCATCATCATCATCATTATTTCTTATTCCCTAAAGAGTCATATTTTTTTTTACAAGGGAGTTACTTCTTATCAAGGCCTGAAGGCCACTCAAGGATAAGGCTTAACAAATGAACAGTGGTCACCAGAACAACAGCGTAGTACTTACAAGAGTAATGACCAATAATCGCACATTGACAATAAAGTATGTGATGTTCCCTGGAGTTTGAGTGATAGCATGTCTTCCCAGATTTCAAGTACTCTCCACTTCTTTCAATGACTGTTTCGAATAACCTTTATCGTAACAGTCGTTCTTGCTAATGACGTTCCGCTTATGTCCCCTATTATTTTCAGTTTTTTTTTTGTTTTTTTTTACTTAGTTTTCTACCTCTTTGATTTTTACCCTGTTAACTACTGGGACTGTAGAATCTACTCTTTAGCAAGTTTTTTTTTTTCCTTCTTGCAAACGATTATCACGTACGATCTTCTTGCTTGGATGGATTTTCCATTTGTATTTCTATATACCAGAGTGTGTTATACTATTTTCCAATACCTGTATTATTTTATCCTATTTATTTACTTTCCATTCCCTCACAAGGGTAAAGTTAGACACAATGTCGGTTTTTAATGCGAGGAAAATCCAGTGCCCCAAAAATTAAACTTGGCTCAATCTAGAAGACTTTATCCTTCACTAACTAAGGGCACAAAAACTAATACCATGAAGTAAGAAGAAAAAGAAGAAGAAAAAGAGGTTTATTGAATCCTTGACCGTTTGACTAGGAGCGCAGTGTAGAATCAGAACAGATATTATACTTTGTGCTCCAAGCCAAAAAGTCAAAGATTGGATTAACCTCTTTTTTGTACTACTACTACTACTAGTAGTAGTAGTAGTAGTAGTAGTTTCACCCTGATGATTATAAATTCTTAAAAAGGAAAGCAGCCGTAAGAATAATTAAGAAGAACGTTTTTTATTCTTAAAACTCGAATGTGAAAGTGAAACTAGGATCACGTGGGGGGAAAACAAAATGAGAAAAAAAATGTTATCATGCCGAAACCAATTATCATCATCATTTTCATTATTATCGCCATCAAAATCATCATTTAGTTAAGCATCATCGTAATCATCATTATTTTAAGCAGCGTGTTAATCATGAGGGTTCACCTATGATAATTTTTGAACCCCACCCCCTCACACACTCACACATACAAAAAAATAAAAATAAAATAAAAAAATAAAAAAAATTAAAATAAAATAAAACATCATAATAACGAATTTATTCCCTGGACATGTGAGATATCAGTTCAGTACCGTTGTAACACACTGTTTTGGGGCGACGATGACAATGGTGATGGCGTGAAACAAGTTGAATTTACGTTTAGCAGGGTTATCCGACGTTGTCCGGAATATGGATAAAAAAATAACACTTTTTTTAAAAACTTTTCTATTTTTATCTTCAACTGCCACCTATCTCTCTCTTTCTCCTCCATACTCACTCTCAATCTCTCTCACTCTCCACCTTTCCTCTCTTTCTATCTTTTCACCTGACTTTCCTCTTTTTCTTACTCTTTCTCCACCTCTCCTTACAACAATCTTTCTATCTCTGACTGTTACTCTCTTTCTCTACTTCCTCACCCGACTTTCTCTCTCTTTTTCTATCTTAATCTTCAACTCTCCAACTCTCTCTAACCTCCCTTCGACTGTCCATCTCCAACTTCCTCTCTTTACCTCTATCTCCGACTGCTCTCATTTCTGTACCTCAGCTTATCTCTCTCTCTCTCTCTCTCTCTCTCTCTCTCTCTCTCTCTCTCTCTCTCTCTCTCTCACACACACACTGTTACATTTAACTCTGATGATCTCGGATGAGGATGGCCGAGTCGTTAATTTCGTTAAAGTCTATTTAATTTAAAAAATAATAATTATTGTAAAATAAAATAGAAAACACACGCAGCTGGTTATAAAAAAATGTCATTGTTTATTTCTGTACATATAAGTTCTTAATGACAGATTGACAAATCTGATGATTGTGTGACGGGGATGGCGGTGGATGGTGTATAGAAGACTGTGTTGCTACCCCACTCGTGCTGTGTCGGGTTTGTGGGAGTTGAAAACTCTCAGCATTACTCGATTGTCGCCCTTTAACTCAGAAGAGCGACCTACCTACGTCACTTTCTGCTTCTCATATTTCACCCTCTTTTCTGCTGAACGCTCGACCAGTCAACATGTGACAAACACTGCTCCGGTGGAGCCATGAGCCACCACCGCGTTCTTGACTAGCCAGTCAACCGCAAGTAACGTTACTAATCTCACTGAACTCTTATTCCTTCCATCACTCTTTCCTGTATATTTATGCAATAAAATCGCATTTGTTTCGTTGATATATAACGGTATATTTTTGTCTTCATTATGCGACCTTTCGCCTTTTCAATTCCTCTACCATTAAATACATTCACCATTATACACAACATGGGAACGGGATCGTCTAACACACTGCAGAGCGTCCTGTCCCCAACAGGTTCTCTCTCTCTCTCTCTCTCTCTCTCTCTCTCTCTCTCTCTCTCTCTCTCTCTAGTCGCTGTCACTTTGTTTGACCTAGATGGCGACGTCATTCAAATCGGCCGACATTCCGATCACCATTGTTTCGCAAAAATGTGGTCACTCGCTGCCCAGATATTTTGCGTCCTGTAACTTGATCTCGCTTTGACGTCATCTCCCGGGCTCTGCCTAGACTTGTGACCGACTTTTTTGCTTGCCGTCACTTGAGCACTCGAAAATTCAGCACGTGACCCTTGGTCACGTTTTCTGGCCAAATGTATTGTTTAACCTCCTCACGGGGATCTACTTATGAAACATCACTCCCTTTTCAACTGTCCCTCTTTAATTCGTTTTAACTCTTTCCCACACAATCGGGTAACTTACTGTTGTTTCAGGGTTGTTTTTGAAACAAGTACCAATTAGTATTTTTAAAAGTAATCTTTTACTACACCGTTCCCCCTTCCATACATCTCCATGCATTGATATGGTCCCTGGTGGTCGCAAGAAAATGAATATTGCAGTATGTTTTTTAACCATAAGCCGATCTATGTAAAAGTTGTAAGTGTATGTTATGTAGTTTTTAACTTTTAGCCGACACAAAAAGAATTAGTTCTTTTCTTAATATAATACATAATAAAAGTGCTTTTGGGTCTGCGAGTATGCTTATGTTTTTGTGTATCTCTAGATGCATTTGTGTGTATGTTTATGTGCGTTTGTGTGTATGCGTGCGTATGTATATCTTTGTGTACTCATGTGTGTCTATGCGTGCGCTTGTATGTGTGTGTGTATGTATGTGTTCGGGTATGTATGCGTGTATGTGTAAATGCTTGTGTATGCATATGTGCGTTTGCGTGTGTTTCTATATATGTGTGTATGCATGAGTATTTATATGTTTGTGTGTGCATGTGTGTGCTTGTATATGTTTATGTTGTATGTGTTTATGTATTGCACATGGGTTTGCTTGTGCGTGTGAATATGCCTCTGTGTGCATGTGTGTTTGTGTTCGTATGGGTTTATGAGTGTGTATTGCTTAGGGGGCACACTCAGTCGATAGCGAAAGTCATTTATTCTTAAATTGATGACAATAAGTACCGTAAAATGAAAAAAAGAGCTATAAATGTCAGCTTAGGGGGTGATCCTCCCCCTCCTCTACAGATCTACAAATATTTTTCTTTTAACGGTTATTACAGTGGAACATTTAGACGCTGCTTATGAAATTTTCAGCTTACGAAACTTGATGTGAAAAATTTTTGTTCCTGCATGCGAAAGTTTTTTTTCAAGATACGAAAGATACAAGTGACAGAAAGACTATTTTCCAGGAACGTAATTCTTCAAAAATCTTTTTAAAATCAGAGTTTATTCTATTAAAATAATTTTTTAGAAATTTTCTGGGAATGTTTACGTTGAGTTTTATCTAGAATTTTTTTTTTCTTGGACTTGAATTTAGTTTTTGTACTGATCCTCCCCTTTCCTTAAATTAAACTTATTTTAAAAATCGAAAAAATTAATGTACACATTACAATTTTTACCATATTTAAAGAATCTGGATTGAAGAAAGGTTTTCTGTTTTAATTTTTATCATATATCCTCTGAAATTTTTGTAACAGGAGTTTGTTTTTATTTTTCTTATAAATTGTAAATTAGCTGTAACAAAGTAAATTAGCCATTTCACTTTGAAGCCTTTTTGCGTCTGTGACCTATGGGCACACAGTCAAAATGATTAATGACTAAAATAACGACTTAAAATATATCTCTCGGTCATTTTTTTTTTATTAAATATAATTTTATGCTTGGATGTGAAAGAAAAGTACAAAAATAAATAGCAAGTGAAGGTATTAACGGTTAGTTTAGGTACTATTTGGCTTTTATTTCATACTGGTTTTGCGCTTACTATGAAATTTAATGAGTGCTTTCATGGGGCTTGGAACGAATTCTTGGCTAGGGTTTTTTTTTATCTTGGGCCCTCTAAATCAACTGTAGTGACCTGGTCCTTGTTGATTTTGCGGTGGGAGTTTATTTTGCGCAGTTCTAGGCTTTGCCTTCTCTCTTCAAGAAGTGGTTAGTTTATTGCTAATCGCCTTAGGTGCTCTCACAGGAGAATAGCGACGGGGCTTGCCAGGCACTTTTTGCAGGTCAGAGTGCTTCTCCTCGGGGGCGCTGACTTCTCAATCCCACTTTCCGATCCTGGTGTTTAAGTTTTCGCAATGTAAGAGAACTAAACAACGATTTACGTGTAAAACGCCTTTCATGATACGAAAATGTCATGATACGAAAATGTCATGATACGAAAATTTCATGATACGAAAATTTCAAGATACGAAAACCAAGTCGGAACCAATTAATTTCTAATCTAGAGCTTCCAGGGTAATGGAAATGCGAGAAACGCCAGAATTTTGCACAGAAGTGTAATCTTGCGATTAGGTTTTTGCTATTAATGCGGTTATATATTTAGAAGTCAACCGTCTATTTTCGGAACAACGACATTTATTAATTCAATAATTTGTGCATCGAGTGCTTCCTGCACAACGTTCAAGGTTTCGTAGAATTTGTTAGAAATCGTTAATCGCTTTAGTTTTATTGTTGGATTATTAACACAGTAAATGATTTACCTTTAACCTTTGTGGTCGAACCATTTTCTTTTTGTTACACCTGTCACGTGGTATTCTTTTATTGAAAAGTCACTTTTAGGTCTTTTAAGAAAATGGGAAGGAGGGAAACAGAATTGTATACAGAAGATGAGAAGAGGAGGAGGGGGAAAATAGTGAAAGGTAAGGAAAGAAGAGAGCGAAAGAGAGAGAGAGAGAGAGAGAGAGAGAGAGAGAGAGAGACAGAGACAGAGACAGAGACAGAGACAGAGACAGAGAGGGTGGGGATGAAAAATAGAAGAAGGTAAAGAGAGAAACGGGTGAGAGAAAGCAAAATAGATGATAGAAGAGAGGAGGAGAAATAGAATATATATATATATATATATATATATATATATATATATATATATATATATATATATATATATATATACAGGGTGAACAGAAAGTCCTTGGACCATTTTTAGTTTTAAAATTAAATATTGTTAAAATCACTTTTTCTCTTTTCGAATAAAGTAAGTATTTAGTCTAACTATTGATCTAATTATTTTCAACAAAAATAATAAAATAATTTTGTTTAATCTTTCAGAAAAATAAGCAAATGCGAGGCCATAAATCAGCTTCATTCATAAGAAAGAGACTGTACCTCACACCTGCCCAAAAGCACAAGAGACTTGAAAGAGCAAAGCTTCTTCTTGGAGAACTGAAGGCTGGCACGGCAGAGCGAGAGATCGTTTTTTCTGATGAAAAACTCTTCACAATTGAAGCGACTGTTAACAATCAGAACGACAGAGTTTACGCAAAATCTTCGGCAAACATTGATAACTCCGTGAGAATAGTTTTCCGCCGACAAAAGCCATCTTCCCTCATGGTGTGGGCTGCAGTCTCCAAATCTTGGAAGTCGCCTCTGATTTTCGTGGAGCAGGGGGTTAAGATCAACACAGATCGCTACATTAACGATATTTTGGTTCCAGCATTTGAAGAGATGAAGAAATACTTCAACGATCAGCCTTTCATCTTCCAACAAGATGGAGCACCATCCCACACCTCCAGAAAAACTCAGGACTGGTGCCAACGTCATTTTCCAAGATTCTGGAGTAAGGAGATGTGGCCTCCTGCATCGCCTGATTTGAATCCCATGGATTTTTCGGTGTGGTCTTTGTTGGAGGCAAAGGTCTGTTCTGTTGCTCATCCAAGTGTTGATGCTTTGAAGACATCTCTTCTGAGTGAATGGACTAAAATACCTCAGGAAACGCTGCGTGCCTCGGTTGGTAACTTCAGACAGAGAATTGAACGTCTAATCGAAAGGAAGGGACATCACATTGAAAATAAATAATTTGAATTTATTCTTGGTTTCCTAACTTATAATTTTCATTCATGTTTAATTTATATTTTTGTAATTTTCTATTAATAAACCACTTTTGAATTGGTCCAAGGACTTTCTGTTCACCCTGTATGTTACATGAAAAATGCTTGTCCACTTTTTCATGTAAGTAAAAATAAAGAGAATTAGTAAATGAAAATAAAATGAGAGAAAACGGGAATCGAGCCCTGGAGATAAGTTTTAAAGAAAAATAGGTTTTAAATGGAATGTCCAGTAAATTGTTGATTCTGATAAAATAAATAATAAATAAACAATTCATTGTTAGAAAGAATGTGGATAATAAAATATGGGTTAAATGAATTAGATATGTAGGTTGAATTCCTTTGTGAAAACAACAAAGGAAAAATGGGAAATCCGAATGTTCGGAAATGTGCAGGTCGCGCATGTTGATGGCATGTGAATTGTGGTCACGTTGGCCGGACATGCATGGATTTCTCAATATAGGAAGTGAGAGTTAGTTAGTGAGAAGTCAGAAGAAGGGAGGCAGAGAATCAGAGTCAGACGAGAGTCTGACCAGGGAAGAGAAGGTTCAGTTCGAACCTTGGACTCTGGAAGCGAGAGAGTTTTAAACAGAAAAAGATGTAAAGAAAGAAACTTCGATTTCCTGGATGCAAGCCATTGACCGGTCAAGTAGAAGAATAAATGCTCATCATGTTTTTTATAACTGCCGTCTCCTGTGTCCATCATTACATGAAAAAGGTATTGTCTATTTATGTGTAAAACCATTTGAAATTCATCATCTAAAAAATATATGTGTTAGAAAGTATATGTGTCTATTTATGTTATATAGACACTCCTGTTCAAACAGAACTGTCAAAAGCATAAATGTCAACCTCTCAATCTATCGGTATAAATACCAATCTATCAATCTATCTAGATATCAAATCCCCTCTCAAAGTGTAATTATATGTACTCTCTCTCAATTATAAACTCTCAAAATCTTTCATTTATATACACCTGTTATTGTCTCCATATCTCACAACATGAACACTTACACATGAACCTCAAAGATTTCTTACTTCAATGAACACTCTTAAGACTCTTATCCTTCTTAACATGAATACAAAAGAAGTTACATTCATCATTGTAATAATAACACTACGAAACATATATATATATATATATATATATACTTTATTTATACAAACATTGATGGCTACATATGTGCATACATTTTTCTGTAATCACCCGTTACTGGGAAGATTACGTCTTCAGGCTAAGCTACATTTCAAGTTTAAAATATTTATTTTTCTTATCCAATTCAAAATGTTGGCCTATTTTTTCGTTACAGAGAAACAATCTGTTTCGTTACAGAGAAACAATCTGTTTCGTTACAGAGAAACACTCGTATTATTATGCCAATATCAATGCACATACTCTTCAGAAAAAAATAGATTTATTTTTACTAAAAGGATAGATAGAGAGGGAGAGAGAGGGGGAGAAAGGGAGAGAGATGAGGGGATAATGTGTGTGCTATTATGTTTTACATTTGTCGGTATCCTTTATAATAAAGGGCAATATGTACTTTTTTTTACTATAGATGCGGGGGAGGTCATCGCATTTAAGGCCTGAAGGTTATTCGAGGATAAGAGTTACTGAGTGTCAGTTGGTCGGTAAGATAACACCGTGAATAATAACGGTAATGGTAGAACTTGGGTAGTGTGGGTTTATTTAAGATGACGGTTTAACAGGAACTTATTTACATTAGACTTGAAAACGGCCATGCCATAGTCAGCTTGGAAGCAGCTCCGCTATATTGTGCCGCACAGACGGACATTTCTAAAAAAGAAACTTTGCTCATGGAATTCACGTTTAGTATTAGTTACTGATAGATAATAAGGGGAAATTGTTAGCAGTCGTAGCTAGACGGGTGTCTATTATGAATGTTCTACAAGGAGGGGACATAGATAGAAGCTCAGGTGCTTGAAAACACCAATGGAGCAGAGACGGACTCGCTACGTTTCTTCGCCTACAAGATTTCGAAGCTAGTTTTGAACCCTGTCAAAGCAGGAAACTGGCAACTCTTGTCAGCCCCCCCCCCGATTTGGTAACAGTACTCCATCATAGGGCGTACTTGGTTCTTATACAGACAGAAGATTGCGTCAGGGGTGAGATATCTTCTGAATCAGAATTTATTTGTAAAGATATATCCGTCTCGCTTCATACTGAGAGAACGCAAATCTTTTTCCATAATCAGCCGTTTTTTTTTATTTTTATTTTTCATTTCTGCTTTTCATAGCGATTTATACGTTTTTTCTTTTGTTTTTCGCTGTTGTTTTTTTTACTTTCGAACTTTCTTATTTTTGTTTCCTTTGAACATCCAACATAGTTCTTTAATGTCTCCGTACCCTTTAACAATCCAAGCAAGAAAATTAAAGGAACAATAAAATAAAATAAAAAGCAAAGTCAAAGTTGATTTTTTCATTTAGGTCATTATAAATGATTCGCACTTATTTTTTCATCTCGCGATAATTCAATCCTATCCTAGTTAAAAAAAAAAACTACTACTACTACTACTACTACTACTACTACTACTACTACTACTACTACTAATAATAATAATAATAATAATAATAATAACAATAAAGAAGAAGAAAAAGAAAAAGAAGAAGAAGACAATATAAAGACGTACATTGGAAAAAAAATATTTAAGTCAGTCAATATTGCCACTGTCTGAAATTGTTTCAGCAAGAAATCCTCTACTCTAAATAAAGAATCAACAGTAACTGCTTTGGTGTTTGTATAGAACTAGCCTGGGTGCCCGGCGTTGCCCGGGTGTTTGGAGGTGTATGTTGAGCAATAAAAAAAAATGTTGTAGTAGGCAGCCAGGCTCGAACCCGTGACGCGAAGGTAGAAAGAAAGTGGATGTGTGTGTAAGGGTGTTGGTTAAGCAAAAAAAAAAAAAAAAAAAAAAAAAAAAGAAGGAAAATTGCGAAATAAATAAATAAATAAAAATAAAAATAGTAGTAAGCAGGCTCAGACCCGTAACGTGCCAGAGGAAAAAAGGTGAAAAAACAAACAAACAAACTTTCTTACCGATGTGCCTATCGTGGTTGTAACGTCACGAGCGGTCGAAATAACTCCTTTTATGCGATGTCAAGGGTTGAATGACTTGCAAAAAATATCAGCAAAAAAAAAAAAAAAACGACCGTTCCTGTAGAAAAGTGCCCAGTTGAGGGTGAAGAAATTAATGTTTTGGCCAATTGTTCGATATTTGTCGTCCGAAGGATTGAGCTTCAAAGTGATACCAATCTCGTGACAATCCGTCGCGTCTGTCGAAAGTTTTAGGCATACATACATACATACATACATACATACATACATAGATGATCATTGCAACATCTTGTCAGACGAGTGCCACTCCCTCAGACACTTAAAGTCCATAAGCCCATATGCCTGAGGGAGTATCTATACACAGATAATGTTACAGAGTCTTAGCTTTGTACGACAGCTAAGTCTCTCTCTCGGTTCAAATGTTGAGATCCAGCAACAAGCAAGAGCAAGATAGCTAGCAACAAATCAAACTGCAGACCAGCTTAATGCGGGTACTGGTCTCCCGCTTTATGGTTTTTAAATCAGAGATTTGCTTCTCCTAGAAAGGTTGCCTTCACTACGGCTTACGGGAGCCCTCTCCACCCCAACACATATATACATACACACAGATATACCGTGTATACATACATACATACATACATACATACATACATACATACATTAAAACAGATAGATGAGATTTATATTATAGAAGATGGGGCACAGATTAAAATCGTATTCCAACAAAAAAGATTCTTCAATGTGGTTATGTTTCAGGCAAAACTTAGTATCCCCATAAAAAAGTAGGAAAAATTATCGAGCAGATTAAGGTATAAAATCAATTTTTGTATTTTGCCAACCCGCCATTGATAAGAGCGGAAATCCTATAAATAAGGAGGGGATAAGTCACCATGTCATTTAGACAAGTAATAATGAATAGCGGATTGATAAAATACGATAAAATTTTATTTTATCTTTAATTAAATTTAGGCGTTGATGTATTTTTCTTGTTCTATCTTTTCTGTTGGATGTCTAAGTGCAAAACTTGCTTTTTTCATAATCTCATACAGAAATATTCTTATACACATACACACTAACACAAATGTACAATCATACACATACATGGCGCAACATGCTTCTACATTTTTGTATTCATTAAGTGTGCACGCATACAAACTTTCATTCCGTAGCATAACGTGATGCTTAGCAGTGTTAGAAACCAACATTAAAAATGCGTGGAAAAAAATTGAATAATTCGACCTCATATCTTTCCAAGCTTATAAGTACTTGAAAGATGTAATTACACCCCTAATTTTTTTTTCAATTAAAGAAGCAAAGACCAAATTTTTAAAAATAACAGGTTTAATAGCAAATTATGCAATATTTGATTTTTTAAATTGGTTTTCTTTAAAAAAAAGATGTAAAGAAAATCAACGAATTTAACTTGGTTCGATAAATATATGTATATATAAATTCCAAAAAAAAAATCACATACCTATAAAAAATACTATTCAATGGGTACTTACATTATTCATTGTTAAGAATTTATCCATATTTATATTTTAAATTCCATGTATTTTTTAAAGAAAAGAATTGTTTTCAACAACTATTTGAAAATAGCGCCATTACGTAAGCATTGTTACGTTTTAGCGAAAACTTTAGGAAGTGGAGTTAATCATGTTTTGAAATACGGATGGACATAAGGAAATAAAAACCATACGTTCGCGTTAGCCGTCTAGCCTTGTGCGTGAAGAAATATGTGTCTCCATAGGTAAAAAATACTCACATTTTACTTATAAGCTTGCCTTAAAACAAAACAGTCGAAGAATTTTTTTTCTTTTCTCAAAGTAATACATGAGTTTTTGATTTAATATATTTTATTACTTCTTTATGGAGTGATTTTTTTAATATCTAAAAAAAACATTGAATGAAATAGAAATAAGTGCCGTAATTAAACGAAACTTTCTGTGCAGTATAAGAACATTATAAGGTTTCACTTAAAAAAAAAATTCAACGTGTTTTTTTAACTTTACAGGTAAATTTACAAATAACTGTATTTTTTGTTTTAAATTAGATTATTTTATTCATTAGTCTTTTATCTTCAATTTGTGATATATAAATTCGAGTTGAGAAAATTATTTTCATTTTAATAGACATTTAAAAATGGGGGGGGTGACTTTAAAAAAATCCCTTGTCTAGAATATTATATTCGGTTTATTGGAAAGAGCATAAAATTTCACATTGAACCTAAAAATATAGTAAAAATTGAACCAATAGAAAGATTTTGATAGATTTTAAAAGTGAAAAAATTGAAAAAAAAATTAACTCGTAAAATTCAATTGATTTCATTACGTAAATAAAATAGCTGCACGAAGGCTCGCAGGCACTTTGTAAACACTGTTTTTTAAGAAATAATATTTCTATTATTTTTTAAACAACTTTAATAGTTTATTTTGGAAGTATAAAAGAATATATAGCAAATAAACAACCCACTTTAAAAAGAGAAATTACGAGTTTTTTAATATTTTATTCGCAGTTTTTTTTGTTAGGAGTGTCAAAAATTTCCCCTAAATTCTGATACATGCTATATTCCTTTCCAAAGGAAACGTTTGTTTCGATTTTTGGTAAATTTCTATTTACCACCCTCCTTAGAAGGGTTAGATGTGACACAGGGTCAGCTTAATGCGGAGAAAATTTATCTCCACACAGTGTATATATATATATATATATATATATATATATATATATATATATATATATATATATATATATATATATATATATATATATATACGTACAAACAGATAACTCCGTACCAAGAAAGGAGACCAGATGTCATAATAATTAACAAGAAGGAACAATCATGTAAGATCATAGATTTCGCCGTTCTAGCAGACACAGGGTCAATATTAAGATGGAGACGCAGAGCAAATACACGGAACTTGCCAGGGAGCTGAAAGGATTATGAAATTTAGGCTAGCATCAATAATCGAAAGAACATTTAGAACAATTCCGAAAAACGTTGAAAAAAGAATAAGAGAGATTGAAATCAGATGGATGGCTGAGAATATACAACGGATAACAATAATGAAAACTGCCGAAATATGAACGAACACCCTTGAGTACGTGTTAAAAACGCTAACTGAAAATTGCAACAGAAGTAAAAAGAAAAAAAAGAAAGAGAAACACCACATCGCACCAAGAAAACTGAAACTGTATAATACTAAGTTACCCTCCCCCCAAATAAAAATTCCAGTGCCGGCATCAACTGCACCCCCCCCCCCAATAGTCGTGGAGAGCCAAGGATGATGGAAAGAGAGAGCAAAGAAAGCACTAATCAGACCTTCATTGGGTTAGTTCTAAGAGGAGTGGGACCTTAGGAAATCTTGTTGTCATCCAAATCTCTGCTCCGTTGCCAGTGAGAAATAGACGTTACGATAACGCAATGCCAGCTAAATAGATGTTGTGATAACGCAAATTTATTTGCAAAGGTAATCAGGGGAGGTGGAAAGTACTGGATATCTGAGGAGACTTGTTGTCAATCAGACTCCAGGGAATCCTACAGCTTGTTGTTAATAAGTAATCTTTAATGATGACCTGTGTGAGAACTCCTAGTGAATAATAATAATAATAATAATAATAATAATAATAATAATAATAATAATAATAATAATAATTCTTCTTCTTCTTCTTCTTCTTCTTATTTCGTTTTTCACCGTCTCTCTGGAAAGGATGGAGTTCATTTCCAGAGGGTTTCCCTCAATCCCGGCTTCAAACCAGGAGCTTCAAAGATAAAGGGTTTTCCTAAGGATGTTGGTGGTACCTACAATTGCAGAAGTCTGGAGGCCGTCTACACCATCGGGGATTTGTAATTTTTTTTTCAATTGTCCTTCCAGACGACTTGATACTGCTCCTAGTGTACCAACTACGACCGAGATTATTTGTATTTTAACCTCGTGTATATGCCTTATCTCCAAGGCCAATGGAGCATAATTGCTCCACTTCTCATTCTCCTTCTCTCTCACATTCCTGTCCCAGGGTACTGAAAAGTCTACAATCTGCCAGTTTTTTGAGACCTTGTCAATGACGACCAAATCCGGACGATTATGTTCCAATTACTTGGTCGTTATGACACTTTTGTCCCATCATACCTCTACCTTGCCATCCTCACTTGTTCTCACTTCATCAGGCACTTCCTCAAACCATTTTCCAGCACACTTCACCTCTACCCTCTTGGACACCTCTCAATATATCCGGAGTCCCATGCGATCGATCTTTTGCGGTACTCTCTCTGGGCCAGTCCACTACATCTTGCTGCAACGTGCGCAATTGACTCTGAGATCTTGCCACAAATCCGGCATTCTGCAGCAACTTCCTCTCCTAGAACCACTTTTTTGAACAATCGTGTTCCTAATGCCTGCTCTTGTGATTCAGTACTCTTAGCCAGATACCCAGCTCTAAGCCATTGCCGTGATCTTTCATCAGCCACTTCTGCTATATCCTGAAAAAAAAAACCTTCCATGCATTTTCTTCCTAGCTAGTTCCTCTGCCCTTTCTCTATCCATACGTTTCACATAATCAGTCTTGGTCTCACATATCTCCACTTCATTGGCCACAACCTTAAGCATCCACTCCTCACTTCTAATCACATGCTCCTTCAACGACATCTCCTCGGTTCTAACACAATCTTTTACACTTTTCAATCCTCTCCTACCGTGTTTCCTCTTTTGATACAGCCTTGCTACGCTACTTCGAATGTGAAATATACCAAACATTGCTAAAACTTTTCTTGTTTTGATATCCATGGCATGCAACTCCTTGTCAGACCATTCTAAAATTCCTGCACTGTATCTCAAAACACTGACTGCCTATGCATTTAGTGCTTTCATTAGATTTCCTCCATACAGTTTCGACTTTGCAATTAGTTTCACTCTTCTAAGATACTCCTTCCTGACTTTTTCCTTCATTTCTCTGTTCATGATGCCTACACCCTCCAACATTCCCAAATATTATACTCTGTATCTTCTATTTCTTTCATGATTTCTCCATTTGGTAGAATTATTCCATTCGAATGAACCTTTACTCCTCTTTTCATCACCAGCACCGTGCATTTACTAATCCCACACTCCAAATAATAATAATAATAATAATAATAATAATAATAATGATGATGATGATGATGATGATGATGATGATGATGATGATGATGATGATGATGATGATATGGCTGACTTGCTTAAGAAAAAAAATGAAAATGCATTTTGATGGATTTCATTTCAGAGTTAAATTATTTTAAATATGGTTTGAGAAAATGTGTTATTTTATAAGAAATAGAAATGCATTCTGGTAGATTTAATTTCGGAATTAAATCGTTTCTAAATAGGATTTTTAAAAATTTCGCGCAATTTTTACGCTATTGCATTTTGTAATCAACAAATAATCGATTAATATTTAAAAAAAAAAAGAAAGGTAATGATATGGAACTAAAAGAGACCAGAAACATACAATTTTATTAATATCGATTGTAAATAATAACGGAAACTCCATACTAACAAACAACAACAGAAAAAAAATAAAATAAATAAAACGATTTGGGGTTGTTGCGTTCGTGTGAATTTGATGTGTAATGCATGAAGTTTTGTAAAATCGATACGCGAAAAGCATTTTTCAATATAATCAAAAGATAGCAGACGTACAAAAAAACAAAAAAACAAAAAACAAAACAAAAAACAAACAAAAAATCTCAAGCAAATATATTTAAAATAATATACACATATACGTAATATTTTTATGATTTGCATATAATATTTTTTTCGTAGATTCACGCCTTATCCCTATCCGGCAATTATCCGAGAGTGAATAATTTTATATCTTCCTGCCTCACCCCCACCGTCCATAAACTCATATCGTTTTTCTTCTTATTTAGTACATTATATATAATTCGATTTTTAATCTATTCAGCAATTATTGAGTGGGAGCGGGTGTAAGTAAGATGAGTTTTATTGAAACGAATTTTCTTAAATGAATAATCGTTTAAGACTTCAAGGAACACTCGGCATTTCTCAAAAATAACCGAGGGCCCTGTGCTAGGTGTGTCAGAAATTTCGTGAAAATAGTGAATAATTCCACCCCGTCTTTCCAAGCTTATAACTCCTCGAAAAATGTAATTCAAGCCCTAATTTTTTTTTTCAATTAAAGGAGCAAGGACCAAGGTTTCATTAAAAAAAAAAACAAAAAAAAAAACAACGTGTTTTTTTTTTTAAGAAGGTTTTAAACTTCGGACTTTACAGGTAAATTTCTAAAAAACAGTTCTTTTTTTGTTTTAAATTTGAATATATTATTTATTGACCTTTTCTCTTCAATTTGTGATATATAAGAATTTGGTACATAAATTAATTATTTACTTTTTAACAGACATTTCAAAATGGGAGGCGTGAATTATTCGACCCCCTGTCTTTCCAAGCTTATAACTCCTCGAAAAATGTAATTAAGCCCTAATTTTTTTTCAATTAAAGGAGCAAGGACCAAGGTTCTATTAAAAAAAAAAAAGCAAAAACAAATAACGTGGTTTAAAAAAAAAGGTTTTAAACTTCAAACTTTACAGGTAAAATTCTAAAAAACACTACTTGTTTTTTGTTTTAAATTTGAATATATTATTTATTGACCTTTTCTCTTCAATTTGTGAGTAAATTAATTATTTACTTTTCGGTGTGTAAATTAATTATTTACTTTTTAATAGAAACTTGAAAATGGGGGGGGGGCGTGAATTAAAAAAAAAACGTTTTGTCTAAAATATTATATTCGGTTTATTGGAAAGAGCATAAAATTTCACATTGACCCTGAAAATATCTTAAGAATAGAATCAATAGAAAAATTTGATAGATTTTTAAAGTTTAAAAATTGAAAAATATTGAGTTCGGAAAATTCATTACTGTTAAAAAAAATATTTCTATTACTTTTAAAACAACTTTAATAGTTTATTTTGGAAGTATAATCTATAAAGAAAATAAATAACCCACTTTTAACGGAGAAATTACGAGATTTTTATATTTTATTCGCAGTTTCGTGTTAGGGGTGTCAAAAATTCCTACAAAAATTCTGATACACCTAGCCCTGTGTACTCCTGCTCAAACCCCTGAACCTTATATTTCACTGATATTGTTTTTTTTATCATTATTATTCCAATAATTTTGAAGTTATGAATCAAATAAAATAGACTGTTGCAGTTTACTTTTTATAGATGTCAGTATATATATATATATATATATATATATATATATATATATATATATATATATATATATATATATATATATATATATGTGTGTGTGTGTGTGTGTAATAATAATACAAAGAATATTTATTTACTGGCATAAGACAGAGTAAGACACAAGGTCCGTTTTAGATGTGGGAAAATCTAGTTCCCCCAGATTGGAAATAAATGTTTGTCTTTAAGAATTTCTCTCTCTCTCTCTCTCTCTCTCTCCCCTCTCTCTCTCTCTCTCTCTCTCTATATATATATATATATATATATATATATATATATATATATATTAGCTGTACCCGGCCACGCGTTGCTGTGTTTAAGTTTGTTAAAATGAACACGTCCCTCAAGAAAAATTGCATTTTGTTCGTTTATTTACTTTTATTATTTTTTGCAATTTTTTTAATCAATAAAAGTTGTTATTTCCCCCCCCCAAAAAAAAAATGATTAATTTTTTACCATAAATTGTTAGGTGATCGTTGTTTTTTCAGGAAAACTTGTACTTTTTTTTTTAAAAAGAAATTTGTCAGTAAACGTTTTTCTTTGAAAACGGAATTTTTATTATAAAAAGAACAGATGAATACTGTAAATAGTTATGTGCAAGTAGAGAAAAATTTGATTCTTTTTTTCAAGAGAATTTACAAATTATTTTTTTTAACAGATGTTCAGAAAATAAACAGAAAAATACTTCCATCATTAATTATGCAAAAAATAAATAAAATGTTGATTTAGTGTTTCAACATAATGCTTATAAATTACGATAAAACTTGCTGAGTATGCGCTGTTTTACGGTTGTTGTAAAAATGGAACGGAAACTTAAATTTCGCTTCGTTTTAATCTGTCTTAATTTTTTAATTGTGCCCCCCTCAAACGAATATAATCAAAACAGTAACGTTCAACAATTGTACTTTATGTATATAAAACACAAAATATTTATTAAAAAAAAAAGTTAATAACGAAAGGGAAATAATTCCATTTTTAAACGAAAAAGTCAGTTTGGTATATCTTTTTGTTATTTTTTACATAAGTCCAGCTTACCATTCACATTGGAAATGTCGACATTTATAGGTTGTAGGGTACGTTTACAACGAATAAACACTCCAATCTAGTAGATGTATCAGAATTTTTGACACTCTTATCACGAAACTGCGAATAAAATATAAAAATCTCGTAATTTCTCTTTTAAAAGTGGGTTGTTTATTTTCTTTATGGATTATGCTTCCAAAATAAACTAATAAAGTTGTTTTAAAAGTAATAGAAATATTTTTTTTATTTTTAAAAACTAATGAATTTTACGAACTCAATATTTTTCAATTTTTAAACTTTAAAAATCTATCAAAATTTTTCTATTGATTCTATTTTTACGATATTTTCAGGGTCAATGTGAAATTTTATGCTCTTTCCAATAAACCGAATATAATATTTTAGACAAAGGTTTTTTTTAATTCACGCCCCCCCCCGTTTCAAGTGTCTATTAAAAAGTAAATAATTCATTTACTCACCAAAGTTTTATATATCGCAAATTGAAGAGAAAAGGTCAATAAGTAATATATTCAAATTTAAAACAAAAAGTAGTGTATTTTAGAAATTTTCCTGTAAAGTTCGAAGTTTAAAACCTGTTTTTTTTTTAAACCACGTTGTTTGTTTTTTCTTTTGTTTTCGTTTTTTTATGAAACCTTGGTCCTTGCTCCTTTAATTGAAAAAAAAATTAGGGCTTGAATTACATTTTTCGAGGAGTTATAAGCTTGGAAAGAAGGAGGTCGAATAATTCACGCCTCCCATTTTGAAATGTCTATTAAAAAGTAAATAATTTACTCACCAAAGTGTTATATATCACAAATTGAAGAGAAAAGGTCAATAAATAATATATTCAAATTTAAAACAAAAAAAGTAGTGTTTTTTAGAAATTTACCTGTAAAGTTCGAAGTTTAAAACCTTTTTTTTTTAAACACGTTGTTTGTTTGTTTTTTTTTTGTTTTTTTTTTAATGAAACCTTGGTCCTTGCTCCCTTAATTGAAAAAAATTAGGGCTTGAGTTACATTTTTCGAGGAGCTTGGAAAAACGGGGTGGAATTATTCACTATTTTTCACGAAATTTCTGACACACCTACCAATCTACCCATGTTAAGAACGGCTTTCGGAATAGACACCCCTAACCTTGCCAGCATACCCGAAAAGCTATAAAAGTTGATCTGTCGAATGTGAACGATGAGTTGGACGTAATGTAAAAATGTACCGAATTTAAAAGGGAACGAAATTCAAATTTCCGTTCCATTTTTACAACAACCGTAAAGCAGAGCATTCTATGCAAATTTTACCTAACTTACTGTATTTACTTAATATTTAGGTTTGGCTATAAATTCCTAAACTCATTTCACCCTAAATAATTCAGGTGACTGAAATAGGAATCTAATTGAATCTTTAATTTCCTGAATAGTAT
>NC_136492.1:59998713-60006213 GCF_053919585.1 Euprymna scolopes | reverse complement strand
CAGTTACAAGTAACTTCAGGCGATATTGCTTATACAAAAATTTAGTCCCTTATGAAAATCCATTATCATTACAGACTAAACTTTGTATAAGCAATATCGCTTGAAGGGGTCTTTAGTTACTTGTAACTGGCTGACCAGTGTAGCGACATTTTAATGCTTATGTAAAACAAATAAAATGTATATATATATATATATATATATATATATATATATATATATATATATATATGCGTGTGTGTGTGTGTGTGTGTGTGTGTGTGTGTGTGCGCGCGTGTGTGTGTGTTAATGTGAGTACTCCCATAATATGGGGATTAGCAATAAATTAACACCTTTTCAAAGAGAGAAGATAAAGCCTGGGATGATGGACCTCCTATAACTGCACAGGACCAGCAACATAATGCAGTCAACAAAGAATGGGCAATTTTAAAAATTGCATAGACTGTTGATTTGGTGGGAATAAATGCATGTCGTGCACCTGCTTATGTTGGCAATGTATATATATATATATATATATATATATATATATATATATATATATATATATATATATATATGCGCACGCGTGTGCAAAGAGAGAGAGGAAAATAAAAGATGAGGAGATAACAAAAACAGAGAATCTAATTCCACAAAAGAACATTATTTTGATAGAAGTAGTCAGTTGTCAGGGGTTGCAAGAAAATCACTGAAGCCTGTTTTATCTACAATAAAAACTGTATCAATATACCTTATTGAACTTTGCCCAAACCAGTTAAACAAATGCTATACTACAGGACAAATGAACAACTCTGCGTATTAGACTAGGATCAACGTGTAGTATCAGTTTGTCTTAGTCTGAATAAGAGAAATTCTCTAAGATTGAGGCAATTTTAAACAATTTCGTTTTCCATTTTAGAGCACCCTTTTTAATTCTTCACATTAAAAAAAAAACGACAAAAATACAACAACAAAAATATAGCGCGTTTAACTTTTCTCTCGTGAAGATATTCTCTTTTTTCTTTTCTTACGAACAATCATAGAGCGCTCTCTCTCTCTCTCTCTCTCTCTCTCTCTCTCTCTCTCTCTCTCTCTCTCTCTCAAAACCTGCAAGAATTTGCCAATACTAGTCGACCGGAAATGAATCAGTGAAAATTGAGTTCCTATTTACTTTACGAGGGAAGAATTAAACATCAAGGTCGTTTTTAATGTGGAGAAAAAGAAACAAAAATTAAAAATTGTCTCCGTCCTGAAGAATTTATCCTCCACTAACTGAGAACAAATAATTGAACTGTAGTATCAGAACAAATACTACACTTTGATATTGGTCCGAAGGCTAAAGAAATCTATTATTTTTTTAAAGCATCTTCTTTTTTTTTTTAAAGCATATTCTTTTTTTTTTTTCAAATGTTTTTTTTTCATTACATTTTCGATGAGACAATATACTATGTATAATGTACTCTTTCTTGCAATATTAGTATTCCATTTGAAAACAGGCTCAGGTCGGACCCTATTCCCATTGCCAACATAAGCAGGTGCACGACATGCATTTATTCCCACCAAATCAACAGTCTATGTTGCTGGTCCTATACAGTTCTAGGAGGTCTATCATCCCAGGCTTTATCTTCTCTCTTTGAAAGGGTGTTAATTTATTGCTAATCCCACCTATTATGGGAGTACTAACATTAATCAAAGATATGAAATGTGTTCATTTACTTTGAGAGCGATCCATGACATTTGTTGACATTTGAATTCAAAGACGACCAAGTTGTAATCAGCAAGGAAGCAGTCATGTGACAGTGTGTTTCACAGTGAATGTATTGTATAGATAAAATATGAAACGAACTATATCTTATAATCCCTATATATAATAAAAACGTCGCAGTTTTTTTTGTTTTTTTTTTTTGTTACCAAAATACCGTAGGGTTGCAACAACAAATGACACATACAAATTAATTATGTCTACTTTATTAGCCAATATGTTATGTAACTATGGATTGACATCATAATGACATTATAACAACATTATTAGAAAGTAATATTAAAGCCATACATTTACTCCTAGGAGCGACATCATCATCCTCGCAATCATCTACAGAGGCAGTAGTTCCCAATTTCCCTCTAACCACCAAGTCCTTCCACCGCCCACTACACCACGTACTTTTCCTCACACGGTACTTATATTGAGACCCCACCCTTTGTAACTGATCCTTAAACTCGTAGACATAGCATTCACCTTCCATTCCTATGAACACAAAATAATAACGTTTCCCCAGACACATTCCTTTCTTTCTGATTGGCTTATACTTGACATTCTCCTATTCCGGGATGAAACTAATTCCGTTATTTAGCGAGCACTTCGCCACAATTAAATTTATTGTCCTCGCTTACCACTACATGCAAACTAAAAAGCATTCAAAAACACTTAACGACCCAAAAATTATAATCCACATTTCCTTTATTTTAAATTTTTTTATGGAGGGAAGGGGGTCATTATTTATAGATGTACGCTAAATACGGATAATATTCTGTGTTTTTTCTCAATTTCTCTCAGTTTTTCTTATTATCAAATTTGAACAGTTTTATTTGCTTTTCCACGTTTTTATTTGGTTTTCTTTTTTATTATAGAAATGAAACTAAACCTTAATTTTTTTGTTTTGTTTGAGTGTTTTCCTTTTGTTTGTTATTTGGGTTTATTTACATTTGCTTTTTTTTTTTCATTTTATTTTATTTTTATTTATTTTTTAGTGTTATGGTGATAAGTGAAATATTTGACTCCAACTATAGGGGAAAGGGGGGCATCATTTATAAATGTACGATAAGGTGTTTCCTTATTTTCGCCTGGCGTTAAATACAGATAACATTCCGTGTTTTTTTTTCTCTCCATTTCTCTCCGTTTTTCTTATTATGGAATTCAAACAGTTTTATTTGTCCCCCCCCCCCTCATTTTATTTATTTATCTTTTATATTATCGAGACGAAACGAAAAACCTTCATTTTTTGTGTGTGTTTCCTTCGGATTATTATTTGGGTTTATTTATATTTGTTTACTTTGCGTTTTATTTATTTGTTGAGGTAAGTTGCGATGATAAGTAATTGCAGTAATTGAAAAAAAAAAAAATAATAATAATTACAGATAAATACACGGAGGAAGTTTCGTTTCCATGTTTTCGTTCTTAAATAAATTTCTGTTTCTTAATAAAACATTGAGACGAACTATTTTCAGTCGCGGAGACGATAAGTAACCAGTCGACATTACCACAGCTTCAACGGCTACATGGATGTTTTTTTTTTCTTTTTAATTTTTTTCACCTTTCTCTCCACCCGGGGTGCCTACTGCGTTTAAATTTTTAATTCTTTTTCCCCTCGCTTCTATTTTGTATTTATTATTATTAATATTTTTTTTTACGGTTGGGAGTTGCTCAATATCCTTAGGACACCACCTCTCTCCACCTGTTCTTGACATTCCGATAGCTGTTCTTTCCACGAAGAGTTGGGGGTGTCTATTCCGAAAGCCGTTTGTAGCATGAGGTTGGAGGTTGGATAGCAGCAGCAGCAACAACAACAACAACAACAACAACAACAACAACAAACACCGTACTTTACTTTTTCGGGGGCACGGGGGCACGCTCCACCGAGCAACGCCGGTTCGCGGGTACTGCTAATAATAAATAAAGAGGTGGCGTGAAATGATCTGGTGATGCGCGGGGTTCAACTGATCGTACACCCCAAAGACTCAAGTATAAGGCCTAGTACTGAGAAATATTATGAGAAAGGGGAATGGCTTGAATATGATTGGATGCTCCCACCCACCCACCCAATTGTCCGGGGGCCACTGTTTTTCACCCTCCCCTCATTATGTACGCCTCTGATGACAAGTGATGTCAAACTTGTAATGGAAATTTTTTTAAAAATTGTAAGATTGAAATAAATTTAAGTTTTGAAGCGATCCAATCATGGAGGATGGGAGTCCCTTCGTTCCAAAACCACCAGAGTCTAAGGAAACCATTGTTGTGATGGATTGTTCCCTGTTGGACGAGGTATAGCCAATGGCCCTGTGTATTTTTAGCAGGTTTAGCCCCTACAATGTATTTTCTTTTTTTAGTCCAAAGCGCTCTTCATCTATAGCTCTGACTTTTCACATCCTACTTTCCTGAGCTTGTGTCACATCTTCTCATCGTGGAAGAAGATAAGCAGAGAAAAGTTAATAGAAAGATATCAGCATATCTAGAAGGAACCGTGGAAGGATGCAGATAAAGAGGTAAATCACTAAGAAGAAAGAGTGATGATGTATGTTCCTGAATTTCAAAATCGATGAGTCAGCTAAAATAAATAGTGAGAGATAGACTGTCTTTGGAAATTGTTAATCGATTCTATACGATGATTGATTATAAAAAACCCCATAAAAATGTCGATTAAGTCAGGAAACATAAATAAACTGTAACATTTATTTTTTATTTTTGTGCTGGCTTAAATCAGGTGAATTAGATAATCAGCGTTTTAGTAGTATATAGACAGGTTAACTTATTTTAACATTCGTTCATTTCGTATGAACCAGATGATTCTATTGTTGGCATTCGTTTCCTCGATATCTTTCAAGTTAGAATTCTTTCTAGAAGGACATCAAGTACACACAGGAGGGGCCACGTAAAGGCTGCGAACATCATAAGTAAAAATATTTCTGTAGAACGCATTTCTCACTCTGTCGGTAATCACTTACACACCACCACCGCCCGTTATTTTAACAAATCAAAAAGAAGAAGAAGAAGAAGAGGAAGAAGAAGAAGAAAAAGCACTAATTAATAAAATTTAAATAATTATTTTGTTGTTGTATGGACTCTTATTGTAATTGCAAATAGATACCCCAAACATACGAGATGCCTTAAATAAGTTTCTAGACGTGTTTTTTTTTATATGGGCGCTTTTATCGATAATACACACATGAAACTCTGGTCCCCTTTGAAGTAATCTCCTCTGGCTGCAATGCACTTGTTGTACCGTTCCAACGTCTTCTGAAATGGCCCCATGGAAGTCGTTTTGTGTGAGCATGTCAATGATCCTCGTCACTCTTTTCGTTTCATCTCTTCAATTGTCTCATAATGACAGTCTCTAAGGTTGTCCTTGAGCTTAGGGAATAGCCAAAAGTCACAGAGAGCAAGGTCTGAACTATAGGGAGGGTGAGAAACTGTCTTGATGCTCATTTTGGTCATGATGTCTTTCTTTCTGATCTTCTCTCAGCATCCTTGGGACAAACTTTGCGCAAATCTTCTGCATCTTCAGTTCTTCACGAATAAGTGTGCGTACAGTTCCCCACAGAAATCAACCTGTGCACTTTTTATCTCTGTAGATACACGATGGTCTTTCTCCATGAAATTCTTTATTTGGCCAATCAACTCTGGTGTTCTGACTTCCTTACTCCTCCTACACTTCTCATCATCCCTCACAGACTCCCTGCCTTCCTTGAATCTCTTATGTCACTCAAAAACTGATGTTCTATCCATTCAAGACGGTCCAAAAACAATCTGAAGCATTCCATACGTTTCTGTGGCATTTTTTCCAAGTTTAAAACAGAATTTTATTGCATATCGTTCTTCTAAAGTTTACTCACGACCAGATTGCATTTTTGAAATTCACTAAATGTGACAATCAGGCTTTAATAGGGTGTATTCGAATTCCTGTTGTAACTGTTCATTTGAACCTGAAATCATAAAAATTGGTCAGTCATCTCATAAGATGTATAGCAATAGCAAACTCCATTTTCAAGCGTTTATTAAATCAAGTGGTTATTAAATGCGTGTACAAAAAAGCCTGGAAACTTATTGAAGGCACCTCATAGTTACCTTCTTTGCTTGCTTGTCACCTTATGATTTGGTTTGGTCGTTTTGGTTTACACCATATAAACCTTTTTTTTTAGGTTATTTAATGCCGAATCCAGTAATTTGTTTGGGGGGGGGGAAGGATTTTATACTTCAAGTTAAAAAAAAAATTATTTATCTTCAAATATTTATTCATTATGTTTAGTTTAGCTTGGTTGTTTCGGTTCTACTAAATTGCAAAGATTTTCAACAAATTCAAAAAAAAAAAAAAAAAAAAATCACCAAGAAAACAGTTTAAAAGACCTCTTCCGCAACGTCGTCCCTAACAACCTTCTAGCGTTCTTAAAAGCAACGAAGATATACAATAAAATATTAACGGAAAAAGAAAATAACCTTATAACACAAACTAAACACAACTAAAACTATAAAACAGCATTTTACTAAGATCTGAAAAAAAAATAAATACGAATCAAGCAATAAAGAAAATTAACGTAAACAATCTCTTCAGCATTAGATAACCGAAAAGGGTTGATATGCTGGTGAAATAAAGCATCAAATCATATCGATTGGTTTAAGGCGTATAAACGGTTCCTGTGTTAATGCCGAGTTCAATAATTTTGGAAAAAGGTTTTATTCTTCAAGTTCTTTATATCGTATCTATTTATAGCGTTTTGTATGGGTGATTAGATTTACGGCATATCAACCCTTTTGGGGGTCATTTAATGCCGAATCCAATAATAAAATGAAAGTTTTTATGCTTCGAGTTCTTTACATATTCATATATTTATCCATGTTATTTGGATTGGTTGTTTTCTCGAGGAAAACTATGATTTTGACTTTGACTCTGCAGAACATGATTGAGTTTTTTTTTGCAAAGGGAACGAGGAAAACAATAAGATTAATAGCGTTTCTAAATTTTTGAGATGAGGATTGGTTATTTGCATCTTTTGGATTCATCGGACTACTGTTCTTATCTTGAGTGTCATTTACACAACGTTTTGGTCGATGTAACTTCCGATCTTCTTCGTATTTTGTCGAACTCTGGAATGTTTCTGTCGAACTCGGGAGTTTGGGCGGCATTTCGAACGGAACCCTTTATTTACTTCAGGGGTTAGCATGCTCTTGTTCCGTCAGCCATGACTGGGTAAAGGTCGTTAGTAATTTGTAATTGTATTTTTCGGTCGCCCACACTGAGAATTGAACCTGCACCTTTCAGAAGAATATCACTTTTTACAATAATTGTTTCCAAGTACTCTAATCACTGCGCCATGGGTCATGGCAAACGATGGAAAAATACAATTGCAAATTACTTAGGACCTCAATCTAGTCATGGCTGACCGAACAAAAGCATGCTACTCTCGTGAAGTAAATAAAGGGTTCCATTCAAAATTCTGTCCAAATTCCCGAGTTCAACAGAAACATTCCCGAGTTCGACAAGGTACGCCCGAAGAAGGTCGGAGGTTACATTGACCGAAACGTTGTGTAAATGACACTCCAGATGAGAACAGCAGTCAGATGAATCCAAATAATATGAATAAGATCAATGTTTGATGCATTTTAGGTCAGGAAGCTAGTATCTTTAGACAGCCTGATCTGGTAGCATCGAGTGTTTGTCACCGTACAAACTTCATCTGTACATAAATATTTTAGATAGTGAGAGGAAAGGGAAATAACGTAAATAAAGGAGAACGATAAGAGAAGTAGTGAGAGGA
>NC_136492.1:59953713-59993713 GCF_053919585.1 Euprymna scolopes | reverse complement strand
TATATATATATATATATATATATATATATGCTCTCTCTCTATATATATATATATGCTCTCTCTCTCTCTCTCTCTCTCTATATATATATATATATATATATATATATATATATAGAGAGAGAGAGAGAGAGAGAGAAATATATATATTGAAAGAGAGAGAGAGAGAGAGAGAGAGAGAGAGAGAGAGAAATATATATATTGAATGAGAGAGAGAGAGAGAGTGAGAGAGAGAGAAGGATGGACAGAGAGAGGAGAGATGGATAAATAAAGTGTGTTGAATGCCTACACAAATGCAATTATATTTCAATCGCTGACTGAACGACCTGATGAGACCAGGAATCGAAACATCATTGCGTTTGCTAAAACTACGCGTGTGCGTGTGTCTATCCATCTGTACGTTTTCTTCTGTTTTTGAAATGTATAAACTAAACAGCGTAACCAGAGAGTCGAGTGCTTCCATGAAGGGTCGTCGTTACAATTGTATACAATTAATACGTCGTGTCCACACATATGTAATAGGAAGTCGTTTAAAAGCCTTTCATTTGGTTGAGGAAATTTACAGATTTATTTTTAAAAGGGGGGCGGGAATAAAACGAAAAATCACATTATGACGTGGTGACACTATTGTCAGCGTACACGAACAGTTATTTCAGAATATTGACCGATTTTCAACCAAAAATTTAAAAAATAAATACGCGCTCCACTCCACCGCTCCACAAAACTGAGACAATTTTGTATTTAACATTTGATGATGATGATTCGATGATTTTAGCAAGTGCGTTCTGTTTCTCTTGTAATTGCAAATTGCACGCGCACTCTCACATAGAAGAAGAAGAAGAAGAAGAAGAAGAAGAAGAAGAAGAAGAAGAAGAAGAAGAAGAAGAAAGAGTGAGTGCGCCATGCAACAACTGGCAATTTAACAATAATATTATATGTACACCAAAATCGACTCGATTTATCCAAAGGATTGTGACAAGTCTTTAAAACAAGAAAAAGGGTGGGGGGACCAGTGGGGGGTACCGAAAAAAATCTGGGTTGGGGGTCTTTCTTCGAAATAAAAACATTTAATCTAAACTGATTTGAAATAAACACAAAAAATAAATAAAAGTAATAATAAAAATAAACAAGATTCATCATACTAATTTCATTTTCATATTAGAAAAAAAAAAATAATAATGCAAAGATATATTAATATTTTGTAATGAAAAAATAAACTCCCGTCAAAAAACACGGATCATTTTTTTTTACCGCAATCATTCTATAAATTTAAAAATAAATAAAAAGTATAATAAAATACACACTCATAATAGCAAGTTAAAATAACAAGAAGACACCGTCTTGTTGTAATAAATTAATAATACTAATAATAACAAATAACAATTTACCTTTTCATAGTAGCCAAATGAGCGTATGGGCTTCGTTTTTGTTAAAAGATTTTTTAAAAAGCGCGTTGTTTTTTTTTTTTTTTTCAAAAGCGCGTCTTTTTATTTAAGTGGTAAATTCCGTGTTTAGTGGCGACGACGACATCTCTAAAAAATTAAACTAAATGCACACAAGTAGCAGCAATAATGGTTTTGTGGCAGGTACCGTGACTCCTGCTACACCATCGCAATCATGGTCGTCGACATCAGCATCATCAGCATCATCTTCCTTCTCCTCTTGCGATCACCCTTTTTCTTTCTGCTGTTGTTGTTGCTGCGATGGTGGTGGTTCTTTCTCCTCTTCTATTTTTCCAGTTCACCAGTATGGAACGCAGAGAGAGAGAGAGAGAGAGAGAGAGAGAGAGAGAGAGAGAGAGAGAGAGAGAGAGAGAGAGAGAGAGATTGGAAGAGGGATTGAGGAGAGGGAGGAGTGGTGGTGTGGTGGTGTGGTGCTGCCTACGGATGCAAAACAAGTTGTAGGGAAAGAGGGAAGCGAGTGCACTCTCTCTTTATATCCACGGTAGCTGGTTTTGCGAAGAAGAAGAAGAAGAAGAAGAAGAAGAAGAAGAAGAAGAAGAAGAAGAAGAAGGGTCGTTTCAAGTGGTTATCGATTTAGAATGAAGGAAGAACAAACGCGTCTTTACAGACACACGCACACAAATACACAGGCACGTGTGCGCATACACACACACACGCACACACACACACACACACACACACGCGCGCGCGCACATGAACAGACCGAGTTTACATTAACTTCCTGTTTTTTTGTTACTTAGACCAGGCAATAATATTTATCAATCTAAACCCTAATATACGTCAAAAATCAGATAACTGCAAAAAATAAATTTTAAGAGAGAAAAAAAGATTATAAGAATAAAACCACCAATCAACTTTTCCAACTTTCTCTCTCTCTCTCTCTCTCTCTCTCTCTCTCTCTCTCTCTCTCTTGCTTTCTTTCTTTAAATCACTTAGCAAAATTCTAGCAACCCGTTCCCTCTACATAAACATTGCTTACCAGTTATAACATCCCAAACATCAACCCCTCAGTCCCACGAACACACATTGCAAAATAGTTATTTCACGAGTTGAATAGGATAGCGGCCCTGATGAGCCTAAGGTGGCATGGACCGAAACCTCAACTCGTCGATGTACCCCCCCCCCAAAAAAAAAAAATCTCGCACATATTTGCACCAGCTCTATTAATAACCTCTTTAGCATCGAGCACTATCAGAACGAATATACACCGACTTATTACCCAGTAATAAGCTTCGCTTATCCTACTCTACCGTACCCTCTATAATAAAGACCAATGTGTATTTATTTGCATATAAACAAATATATACATGTCCTTTAACGTTAGTGTGTAAAAACTGCCAGAAAAAAATCATTTCAATTAGTTAGGAAAGCGAGAAAACATATAGCAAGTCAGACAACCGCCGCTGTTTAAAATAAATTGGGAAAGAAATCATTCACTCGATTTGCACCAGGACACGTTTTCTTTTTTCCTCTCCTTTTTTCTTTCTGTACCGATAGATACGTTTTTTTTTTTTTTTTTTTTTGTCTTTTTCTTGTTTTGACTTTCCAATTTGAGACATTTTCTGCATTCTTTTTTAACTTCTTTTTTTTAACTTCATCGATTGAGGTGCTATTTTATACTTATATTAATAAAAGTGCGAACCCGAGTGAAGTATAATTTTTGCTACCATTTTTGACGAAAGGTATAACCATGGCCTACTATAATAATATGTATAGTAGGCCATGGTATAACACACACACACACACACACACACACACACACACACACCACACACTCTCAAGGAGAGGAGAACCTTTTTCCACCACGAGGTGAGCTCTAAGGACTTCTTCCACCAGCCGGTGAGTCTTATTGAACTGTCTCCATTGTACTATGTTGTGTTGTTCTTTAAATGTTTGTCAGTGTACAATAAATGTGTAAATGTAATTGGGCTATTGTGTTTTATTTGTATTTTTCTGCTTAGTTTAAACTAACAAATTTTTATAAATGTTTATTTTTGAAATATTGTTAATTTCAATGTATACTGTTTTCATTTAACGGGGTGAGACTGTTATGATAAAAACTGAATCACTGTTAATTTGGAGTAAAGCTTAATGTAGCTATTTTATAAGGGCAGAGCATGGATAGTAAAAAACTTTCTTGAAATTCCAAGACTTACATTTTTTCCTTTTTTATAAGTTTGGTTTATTTCATCCTGGATCTCTTCATTAATGATATACCAACCATTATCAATGGACCAGAGGTCATCTCGTCAGCGTCAGACAAGGCCAAACTATTTGCAAAGAACTTTGCAGCTAATTCTACCCTATGCAACGAAAGCCATCAACTCCCCATATTTCCTCCTATAACACAGAACAAGCTGGGTAGCATACAAATATCCGTGCATGAGGTCGCCAAGCTAATAAAGAACCTAGATTCCAGTAAAGCAACTGGCCCTGATGGCATCCCAATTATAGTGTTAAAAAAGCTTCAAACAGAACTTGCTCCCATACTTACGAAACTATTTAAGCGCTGCCTTAAGGAGAAGTGCTTTCCGATTCCCTGGAAGACCTCTTCAGTTTGCCCTATATTTAAGAATTCAGGTGATAAGTCATCTCCCTCTCAATACAGACCTATAAGTCTCCTGTGTGTTATGAGTAAGTTGCTGGAATCCATATTAAATAGAGAAATAGTCAACCACCTCAGCAGGAATAACCATCTTAGTGACACACAATATGGTTTCCGCTCTGCAAGATCTACCGCAGATGTGCTGACAGTTATATCCCACAGGATAAGTGAATCTCTTGACAAAGGCTTTCTTTCTAGGGCAATTGCTCTTGACATATCAAAGGCCTTTGACAAGGTATGGCATAAGGGTCTACTTCACAAGATTTCCAGCTACGGTATAATGGGAAATGTTTTCTCAATCATTAAATCATTTCTCTCCGATAGGCTCATAAGAGTAGTGGTCGATGGACAAAAATCGGAGGCCTGCAATATAAATGCTGGAGTCCCCCAGGGGTCAATCCTGGGCCCAACTCTCTTCCTGATCTACATCAATGACCTCCCTAAACACATACTTAAATCATTCGTTGACATCTATGCTGATGACACAACCATCTACGGCAACACATCAAAAGCTGAAAATGACAAAGTTCTCTCTGATTCTCTCTCCTCTGATCTCGAGCGCGTGGTTCAGTGGGGGAAGATGTGGCTGGTTACCTTTAATGCATCCAAAACCAAACTCCTATCCTTACATCATCAATGCTCTGATCCCCATCTGGCATCAATTGTGATGGATGGCTCTCGTCTGGGTGAGGCTCCGTGTTTTGACAAGCTTCTGGGTTTGACCTTTACTCCTGATCTGAAATGGAACACGTACATCAAGTCTGTTGCCAAGGTCGCTGGAAAGATGGTGGGATCCTTCTACCGCTCCAGAAGATATCTCACTACTGATGCAATTCTCTATCTATATAAAAGCCAAGTACGTCCAAGGATGGAATACTGTTGCCATATCTGGGCAGGAGCTGCTAAAAACACCCTATCCTGCCTTGACAGAGTACAAAATAGACTTCGTGGCTTAGTGGGGGATGCCCTTTTCTCTACCCTGCAACCTCTCTCCCACAGAAGAGACGTTGCGAGCCTGTCCTTGTTTTATCGTTATTTCCATGGCAGATGCTCGTCTGAACTCCAAGATTTGTTTCTGAGAAAGTTTGCACAGAACAAAATCTTTCAATTTGTGTATCCATTCTTTTGCGAGTTGTTATCCTCATCTTCATTGTTATCCTCATCACGTTCCGGCCAACTCATCCTCTGGCCATCTTCAGGTGATTAACCGTGACGAGATAAGAATGCCGAGTCTTGTAACCAGATTCGCAGTAATTACATAGTTGTTGTCTCACCACGTTTCGACCAACTAATACTCCGGCCTGCTTGAGCAAGATTGAAACCGTTATATCTCCAGACAATGCTCATCTCGAACTGAGAGACTCAACACCTCTATCCACTGCACCACAGGTCCAGAATGATAACATGGTGAAACATCGTTATTTCCATGGCAGATGCTCGTCTGAACTCCAATCTCTGGTCCCCCCTCGCCAATCTTTCACGAGAAACACCCGTCTAGCTGAATCCACTGTGAAAAATTTCCCCCACTCTTTGTTTGTGCCTAAATCAAAACGCGGATTCCATGAACAAAGCTTCTTTCTTAGAACTGCACGCCTGTGGAACTCTGTTCCGTCTGCCTGCTTCCCTCCGGACTACAATTTGGATGTCTTCAAGTCCAATGTTAACAAATTCCTAATGAACCGCCCCCTTAAGTAAACACTTCAGCAAATCTCCTCACTAACTTAATGTACTTGCAATAACCCTTATCCCTGAGTGGCTTCCGGGCCTTGATAAGTGGTGATCACTGTGTAAAAAAACAAAAAACAAAATGGCAATTTTATGTTTTATGTTTTCATAAAAATTTCCTTATTCCCACCAATTCGTCAGATGTGATTTCCATCCGGTATTATCAACAAAGAGTTAATTTTGTACATGATAAACCTGGTGCGTTCATTTGGGGAAAAGAAATTCCATTCCCACGTTGCTACAGGTCGGTCATCTTCCTTCCGGCCATATATATATATATATATATATATATATATATATATATATATGTGTGTGTGTGTGTGTGTGTGTGTGTGTGTGTACCAGAATTTAAAATTTTAAATCTTAAAATGAACACACAAATATCAATACTCATATTTACAAGATAATCATATTCAGATAAAAAAAAAATGTTCAATATATAAGATAGAGCATCAGTATATTAAAGGAATTAAAATATTTGCAAATTATGATTTACAACATTTATTGTGCGCAAAAAGGATAAAGATAATTATTTCCTTATTCCATGGAGTTTCAAAAATTGGTACTTTTCTTCAGAGGAAAAACAGTTAGCAAAAGAACTATTATATATAGATTAGCTATAATTTTGCTGGTTTTAAAGTGTTCGTATTCTCATACAATGGTTATTTTCATAGGGATTAGCACTGAACGATCCCAAGTTTTCTAAGAGATGGTTTTTAAGGTATTATCAATAATTGATACATTTTGAAAATTTGGAGGTAAAAGGATCGTGAAGTGATTTTAAGCTGATTATATTTGAATTTTTCTTGCGCTTACAGTGTGAAATTAACTCATTTTTTGCGCTGATAATATTCTATTAATCTACATGTTTGGAATGTTCAATCACCCTATCAGTTTTTATGTGCATGGCCCAAAGAAGTTTGACATTGTCTTTTTCCTGTACCATTTCTGGTACCACTTCTCATTGACGTTGCATATATTTCAGTGTACAACCTGAGCGACTTCGTCATGTCTCCAGTTTTTTATATTAATGTTGAGCTAACATATTTTATAGGGCATTCTTACCTTTCATTACATAATCCGTGCATTGGTCATTTTGCAAGTTTGTTGATGTAGTATTTGATGGCCCCCAAAAGACCCTGACATATACAAACTATGTGTGGCTACTAACCAGTTTTCTCAGCCTACCGTTCATTCGCCTCTCACTCGAAGAATCATGTGAATCGAAAACGTTTGTGATATCTATAGAACATATAACCTTTTAGTTTTTACACAAAAAATGAGAAATGTTCTAGGTGAGAATTGCCTGAAGATAGCAGATTCAATCCTATCCAAAGCCAGCCAGAAGCTTACTTGGCCAAAACATGGTGAGACAACAACAACTATGGATGGCAGTAATTGCTGAGGATGCAGTTAGGAGATTCGGAGTTCCTATCGCGTTGCAGTTACCACCTGACGAAGGTCAGAGGAATAGTTGGCCGAAACGTCGTGAAACAACAACTAAGATGAGGATGATAGTCTGCAATAAATAAAATAATAAATAACTAGCAGGACCCGTGGAAATTCCACGGTAGTTAAAATCTTTTAAAACACATCAGTAAGAAATTCCTTGATTGAGATTGTCGGACTGACTTCCTCATCTTGGTTGTTATAGACACAGCATTTCGGCCGTTTTGACCTCCGGCCTTCATCAGGTGTTTTGTATCGAACTGAGGAGCCGTTTGTTAGGAGTCTCGAACCCAACCCTTTATTATTATTACGGGGGTACCGTGTTCGGACTCCAGCTAGGCTCTGGGACATAGTTGCTTATTCTGTTTTGAATGTTACTTTTCACTGCCTTCGTTCAGGATTGAACTCAGCACCTTTGGGTAACTGTAAACTTTGATACAACGTCTAGGACCACTCGGCCATATGTCACTAGGACACAAAACACCTGATGAAGGCCGGAGGGCAAAACGGCCGAAACGTTGTGACTATGACAATCAAGACGAGGAAGTCAGTCCGACAATCTCAATAAATGAAACACCTCATCTTAAAAATACAGACAATTACAATGTGGCAATTGAAGCGAAAACCTTATTAGGTATTAAATGCTAAAACATTTTAATACAGCTGGCTAATTGGCTATAAAGTAAAAGTTATTCCGAACTTTGATTTAACATTTTAATAAAAAAAAAAGAAAAAAAGCTTAACATTGTCTTGTATCTTTTTTTTATACTAAGAAAAATGTAAGCATCACGCTGAAATAACAAAAAATGCCATTCTTAATAAGGGGAGAGGGTTTGACTATTCTAAACCTTCACCTAAATAACGATTTAATGAAAAACATGTTTAAAATGTTCTTGTATCTTTTTTATAATTTTTGTTAAATAAGAAAAATCAATAAACTTTGATAGCACTAGTGTAAGAATCATGCTGAAAGCCATTCTTAATATGGGGAGGGGGGTTAACTATTCTGAAACTTCACCTAACAATGTAAAAAAAAATAAGGGAAAAATATATGTATGAACAATAAATATTTCTTCAGTAATATATAATATACTGAAAATCTTTAAATAAGGAATAAATATTTATTTAAACCATAATTATTGAAACAAAGTATTTTACTGCATAAAAAAAAAACGGTTATGGGGAGAAGGGTTAACTATTTTGAACCTTCACCTAAATAGCGATTTAATGAAAATAAAATTAATGGTCTTGTATCTTTTTTTTATAATTTGTTTTAAAATAAGAAAGAAAAAAAACTTTGATACCGCTATTGTAAGAATCATGCTGAAAGCCATTCTTAATATGGGGAGAAGGTGTTAACTATTCTGAAACTTCACCTAACAATGTAATAAAAATAATGGAAAAATATATGAATGAACAATAAATATTTCTTCAGTTAAATAAAATATACTGAAAATCTTTAAATAGGAAATAAATATTTCTTTAAATAAATTAAGTCATAAGTAATGAAACAAAGTGTTTTATTTCATATTAAAAAAAAAATTGTTGTGTCCATTTTTTATAGTATTTAAATATACATGCCCTGTCGGTGGGCATTAGAAGATGATGACTGCCTGTAAAAGAAGCAAAATAAAACGAACAAAACATAAGTAATAACTATGTAAACAACGTGAAGCTGTATAAATGTTACAAAATTACTCGATTCGACATTAAATAACACGAAAAAGGATTGATATGCCGTAAAACAAAAACAAAACAGAACAAGACGTAAAATATGTTTAGTACTCTGTGTTACTCAGTGTATTTGCGAATGGTGACTTTGGTGATTTATTTAATAAAGTCATTCTTGACTTTTGTAACATTTATTTCTAAACATATTTTTTGTTATGTAAGGCTCACTCAAAAGTAAATAAAAATAATAAAAAAGATAAAGTGGCACAGTAAAAAAAAACGAACTCGTAACGTTAAATGTAAAAAGTATATTTATTACTGAATAAAATAGAATAAGCGTTCCGTATTACACTACAATAATAAACAGAAGACATCGTTAAAAATGTAAGTAAAATACTATACTATTTAAACTGTGGAACGATACCTTCTATGCATAATTGTCTTTAAATTAATCCGGAACCATAAATAGACAGTTTATACATATCTTTTTTGTTCGGGAAGTCTTGGGAAATAAAAGGCTTTAATAATTTTTAACTAATAAAGATTGAACAATAAAGGGAGATAATTCACATTAATTAATGTTTGCGATGATGATGACGCGTTTCATTAATTAATGTTTGCGATGATGATGACGTGACACCGTACGGACAAGCATATTAATATATAGATACTCATCTCAATAATGAATTCCAATTAAAAAATATATATAAAAAATGAGAATAAACAAAAAATCAGAAAAATAAGGTGTAATTAAACAGGAACTAACAATGTCTCTCTCCACACACACACACACACACACACACACACACACACACACACACACACACACACATATATATATATATATATATATATATAATCAAGAAGTAAAAATCAAGTTTACAAGCCAAAATAATATTTCCTTTTTGAATATCCTGTCAAACAATAAATTCTTGTAAATTATGATTTACAATCTTAAATTGAGTTCTTTATATATATATATATATATATATATATATATATATATATATATATATTTATATATATATATATATATATATATATATATATATATATATATATATTAGGTCTCCACTAATCAAGCCAGAGATGTCTCGTGTTATGGGATTCAAATAGTTCGACTGGTATTAATCGTAACACCCTGCACTGAAGATTCCCGAAAGGATGAAACCCTAGTGTCTGTAGGTATTTAATTATTATAATAAAAACTAATCATATATATATATATATATATATATATATATATATATATATATATATATATATACACACACGCACGAGGTGCCTTAAATAAGTTTCCAGACTTTTTCCGTATGGGCACTTTTATTGATAATAACACACATGAAACTCTCGTCTCCCTAGAAATAATCTTTTCTGGCTGCAATGCACTTGTTGTATGGTTCCAACAACTTCTGGAAGACCCCATGGAAGTCATCTTATGTGAGTATGTCAATGACTCTTGTCACAGCTTCTTTCATCTCCTCAATTGTCTCAAAACTACAGCCTCTAAAGTTTTCCTTGAGCTTAGGGAAGAAGCCAAAGATACAGGGAGAAAGGACTATAGAGAGGAGGAGGAGGAACTGTCTTGATGCCCATCTTGGTCAAATAGTCTGTGACAAGGATGGAGCACCATTGGGACAAACTTTGCACAAATCTTTCACATCTTCAATTCATTGTGAATAATTGTGTGTACAGTTTTCACACTGACATCAAACTGTGCACTTATTATCTCTATAGAAACACGACAGCCCTTATCCAAATTCTTTATTTGGCCAATCAACTCTGGTGTTCTGACTTCCTTACTCCTCCTACACCTCTCATCATCCCTCACAGACTCCCTGCCTTTCTTGAGTATCTCATATCACTCAAAAGCTGATGCGCTGTCCATGCAAGATAGTCCAAAAGCAGTCTGAAGCATTTAATAAGTTTCTGTAGCATTTTTTCCAAGTTGAAAACGGTATTTTATTGCATATCGTTCTTCTAAAGTGTCCTAACGTCCAGATTGCATTTTGGAAATTCATCATCTGTGACAATCAGGCTTAGTAGGGTGTATTCCAAATCCTGCCGTAGCTGTTCATTTGAACTTAAAATCATAAAAATTGATCAGTCATCTCATAAGATGTATAGCAATAACATACCGAATTTTCAAGATATATATATATATATATATATATATATATATATATATATATATATATATATATATATATATATTAAAAAGTTTGACTCATGTTCATGGAACCTACTTCTAAAATTTCAAATTGGCGGAGTAGTTTGGTAGAGTCTGCAATGGTCAACTCTTTAAACTTTGATTTCTTGGCAGCTAAATTTTTGCCTCAAAACTGATTAAAAGGCTTGCTGCATGTCTGAATACCATTTATGTAAAATTTCAAATGTTTAGACCCAAAATTGGTTGAATAGTTTGCTAGATACCACAAATGGGCAAACCTGTTAAACTTTGACCCCTTGGAAGGCAAATTTTCGCTCAGAAACCGATTTAAAAGCTTGGCCTATGTCTGAATACATTTATTTATGTAAAATTTCAAATGATTAGATCAAAAATGGCTGAGTAATTTGGTAGAGATCAACTTTTTTTAAGTTTTGACCGTAATTTTGACCCTGTAACATTGATTGTTTTCGGCTCAAATGAAATTAAAAAGTATGTCCAAGTAACGTACATCTAAAATATAAAGTGTTTAGACCCAAAATTATCAGAGGAGTTTGGTATAGTTTTCAAAGGTCAAATCGTGGAACTTTGACCTCTTGACAGCCAAATTTCGGGCCAAAAACTAATTAAAAAGATTTTTCCAATCTCAATAGCACTTATGTCAAATCTTGAGTCTGCAGACTGAAAATTGACAGACTTGTTTGGTAGGGAAATGCACACACACAGACAAACACACACACACACACATACACACACGGATAATTTCATTAATATATATATATATATATATATATATATATATATATTTCATGTTTTGTGCTTACAGTTCTCATCTTTCTTAAGTATTGTTTTTTTGCCGTCTCTGACGAGCAAGACGATAGACTAAAGAAATGTTTTCAGTGATTAGCTGTGAAACGTGTGTAAGACAGTAAATAAATAAACAAAAAATATGATTGTGGGCTGATTTTTTGCTTTGGTCATTTGAATGCAATAAAGAAGTATATATATATATATATATATATATATATATATATATATATATATATATATATATATATATATATATACAGTGATGATCATATTTATTGGCACGGTAAAATAAAAGTTAAATTTTGTCTAATAAATTCTAAAAAAGGGATTAAATTAAAGAAAATAACAAAGTATATTATGTATTTTTAACTGGCCTTTCCGATGCAGCAATCGGATTTTAGAAAAAATAAATAACAAAGGAACAACAAACATAATTGCAAAAATCCCTTGTTCAAAATTATTGGCACGGCTTTGTTTTTCTTTTAGTATCAGTATAATATCAATCAATTTCCGGTTTACGTGCTTTCTGAACTTTTTTATAGCCATATTATGCTTGTTTAACGCTAATTCAGTGAATAATTTTTTTCAGATAATTTTTAGACAGCGATTTATTTAAACTATTATAAGTGACTAAATTATAATTTTCAATCGCCATGGTTAAAACTAAGGAACACAGCGAAGACGTCAGGAAGCTTGTTGTAGCATGCCATACCAATGGGGAGGGCTATGATAAGATTTCAAAGAAGCTAAACCTTCCCAAATCCACTGTTAGAGCCATAATAAACAAGTTCAAATCGCAAGGCCACGTTATGAGTTTAGAGGATAGAGGGAGAAAAAGGATTCTTTCCCCAAGAGATGAACGGAAAATTGTTCGACAAGTAAAACAAAACCCAAGGATCTCTGTTGGGGATATTGTTGATGAACAGAGCACCTCTGGAGTGAATGGATCTCGACATACAGTTGGTAGAGTTTTGAAGAGAGCTGGTTTAAAAGCATGTCGTCCGAGAAAGACTCCCTTATTGAAGCCTATGCACCTGAAAGCAAGGCTAGCCTTTGCAAAACGTCATATTGATAAAGATGTTGCATTCTGGAAACGTGTTCTATGAACTGACGAAACGAAAATAGAGTTATTTGGCCATAATAAAGTGTCTTATATTTACAGAAAATCTGGCGAAGCTTTCCTGCCTAAGAACACCATACCCACAGTGAAGCACGGTGGAGGCAGTTTGATGTTTTGGGGATCCTTTGCTGCCTCTGGACCAGGGCGACTTGTTAAGGTCACAGGTAGCATAAAAAAGGAAGATTATGTTAAAATATTGGATGAAAACCTGAAAGACTCTGCTAAAGAGCTCTCACTTGGTCGTCGTTGGTGGTTCATGCAAGATAATGACCCAAAGCATTCGGCTAAACTGACTAAGAAATGGCTTGAGGACAATCATATTAATGTTTTGGAGTGGCCATCACAAAGCCCAGACCTTAATCCAATTGAAAATTTATGGAGAACATTAAAATTGAGGGTAATGCAAAGGAAGCCTAAGAATCTTATTCAATTGGAGGATTATTGTCAGGAAGAGTGGGCTAAAATTACTACTGAAGAGTGCAACAACTTGGTTGTAAACTATGAAAAGCGACTGAGGAAGGTAATCAAGGCCAAAGGCTATACAATTGATTATTAAATAAATCGTGCCAATAATTTTGAACAAGGGTTTTTTGCAATTATGTTTGTTGTTCCTTTGTTATTTATTTTTTCTAAAATCCGATTGCTGCATCGGAAAGGCCAGTTAAAAATACATAATATACTTTGTTATTTTCTTTAATTTAATCCCTTTTTTAGAATTTATTAGACAAAATTTAACTTTTATTTTACCGTGCCAATAAATATGATCATCACTGTATATATAAATACACTATAAATATATATATATATATATATATATATATACTAGCCATATATATATATATATATATATATATATATATATATATATACTAGCCGTGCAGCCCAGCTTTGCTCGGGCCCTATGTACTGTTAATAATTTTATATGCATATATATATATATATATATATATATATATATATATATATATATATATATATATATATATATATAAATTTTGTACTCATGTCCAGGTAACCTACATCTAAAATTTCAAGAGTTTAGGTCCATAATTGGCGAAAGTGTTTAGTAGAGTTTTCAAAGCTCAAGTCGTTGTACTTTAACCACTTGACAGCCAAATTTCTGGCCAAAAACCAATTAAAAAGATTTTTCCAAATCTCAATACCTCTTATGTCAAATCTCGAATCTGTAGACTAACAATTGACAGAGTAGTTTTCTTGGGAAATGTACACACACACACACACACACACACACACACACACACACACACACACACACACACACACACACACACACACACAATTTCACTTTTATACATATAATAGGTAGATTAATTCACTATTAACATCAAACCCAAAATTATTTGCTATTAATTTACTATTAATCTCAATTCCATACTTATTTTATTTTATTTTTTTTTACATAGGCATCACCACTTATCAAGGCCAAGAGGCCACTCAATCTCAAACCCCAAATTATTTGCCATTAATTTACTATTTTCTCAACTCCAAACTAATAATTCACTATTAATCTCAAACCCCAAATTATTTGCTATTAATTTACTATTAATCTCAATTCCATACTTATTTACTAATAATTCACTATTAATCTCAAACCCAAAATTATTTGCTATTGATTTACTATTAATCTCAATTCCATACTTATTTACTAATAATTCACTATTAATCTCAAACCCAAAATTATTTGCTATTAATTTACTATTAATCTCAATTCCATACTTATTTACTAATAATTCACTATTAATCTCAAACCCAAAATTATTTGCTATTGATTTACTATTAATCTCAATTCCATACTTATTTACTAATAATTCACTATTAATCTCAAACCCAAAATTATTTGCTATTAATTTACTATTAATCTCAATTCCATACTTATTTACTAATAATTCACTATTAATCTCAAACCCAAAATTATTTGCTATTAATTTACTATTAATCTCAATTCCATACTTATTTACTAATAATTCACTATTAATCTCAAACCCAAAATTATTTGCTATTAATTTACTATTAATCTCAATTCCATACTTATTTACTAATAATTCACTATTAATCTCAAACCCAAAATTATTTGCTATTAATTTACTATTACACTCAACAATAACCTTATTTACTACTTGCATTTCTGCTCGGCTTTGCTCGGGCCCTTTGTACTGTTCATAACTTGCCCTATGTGTGAATGCCTTTTTATGTAAAATTTCAAATGTTTAGACCAAAAATTGTCTGAGTAATTTGTTAGAAACTGCAGAGGTAAATTTTTTTAACTTTGACTCCTATATTGACCCTTAACATTTATTGTTTTTGTTTCAAATCAAAATAAAATGTTTGACCCATGTCCAAGTAACCTACATTTAAAATTTCAAGTATTTAAACCCAAAATTGGCAAAGGAGTTTGATAGAGTTCAGCACCATGCAAAACTGCTAAATAGACATAGACAGAAAATTTTGGACAGATATGGTAAAATAATTCCAAAAATGGAGTGCTTTTATTAGCACTAAAAGAGCCCCTGGGGCACACCCAAGAGATATCATGAAGTATAGACAAACAAAATTATATAGAAATCAGTTAGTTACAGAAAGTTTTATAAAAATCCAAGGCATCAATTTTTTTTATAAGCACAAAAGTGTCAATTTTAGCCTTTTTAATTCGAAAGGCACACCAGGGGGGAGTGCAAACGGAGTTTTTCCCGGAAAATCCGTTCTGTTACATTTTTACTCATATCATGTTTAATGTTTGTGCAAAATTAAAAAAAATTCCAAGCGGTAGTTTTTGAGAAAAGTGTGGACAGATGAACGGACAAGGGTGAATTTATAGGTGCATGTTCCTTTTGTCGGGGGACCAAAAACAAATTCATAGAAGTATAGATATACAGATATAAATATATAGATAGGTAGATTGATAGATATATACATTACATTCTGTTTCTCGTTTAGTTCGATAGCCTTTCTTTGCACTTGAGTACCCATCAAATTATACTCAGCAATCCACATTATCAATCATTGCTCCTTAAAAATGTAAATCCGATTTTTGCAATAAAATATCTAAGTGTACAGTTATGTATACAAAACATTGCAACATAAAAGGCCAAAATACTTTGATCATTTGTATAGTAAAAAGGTTCTTACTTACTAAGTGATTGATTGCACAAATGGCTTGAAGCCGTTCTAATCTTCGCTAACATTTTTCCTTTCATTCTTCTAATAATCTTTTTACAGAACATAAACCAGAAGGTAATGTAATTAGAAACTTCTTTTCGTCTTCTTCAATAAAATGTTTTGCCTAGATTGTTAATATACATACCTTGTGATTTTAGTAAGCGTTTCATATAATCTGCGGATCATTTTCTAATCATTTATGCTTTCCATCTGTGGGATACGTTACAACAGGATTGCTTCCCTGTGAGCCATAACATGTTCATCTTCAAATCCAATATCAATAAATATTTGTCATAAACCAAACTCACAATTAATCAAATTTTATTTATTCTATTCATCAGTTTCACTCCTCTCATAATTCTTCATCATTCAACTGACAATTTATCCATCTCATTAATCCTTTTCCTCGAGTGGCTATTGACCCTGATAAATACTGACTCATTAGTAAATAATAAAAAAATAAATAAGTAAATGATTTCCAGCTTAGGAATAGATGGAAATATTCTCGCAATTAAATCCTTTCTCTCTGATAAGCTTATAAGAGTAGTTATTGATGGGCAGAAATCAGAAGCTCACAGTATTAATGCTGGCATCCCTCAGGGTTCCTCCTGGGTCCAACTCTCTTCTTGATCTTCATCAACGATTCTTCTCAACTTTTTTCCTGATCTTTATCAATGATCTTCCAAATCACATTCTTAGATCATTCATAGTAATTTATGCTGACAACACCACAATCTATGGCAGCAATTCAAAGGCCAACAATGACCAAGACCTTTCTGATTCTCTCTCTTCTGATCTTGAGCACGTGGCGCAATGGGGAAAAAGGTGGCTGGTTAAATTTAATGCATCTAAAACAAAGCTTCTCTCTTTTCATCATAATCGCTCTGACCTCCATCTGGCTCCAATTGAAATGAATGATTCTCGTCTTGAGTAAGCACCATATTTTGACAAGCTTCTGTGACAGACCTTCATTCCTGATCTGAAATAGAACACATACATCAAATCTGTTGGCAAATGGTTGGATCATTCTACAATTCTTTATGTGTATAAGAGCCAAGTACATCCTAAAATGGAATACTATTGCCACACCTGGGCAAGGGCTGCTCAGCACCCTATCTTGCCTTGATAGAGTTCCAAACTGACTTTGAAACTTAGTAGGTGATGACCTTTTCTCTTCCCTGCAACCTCTTTCCCATAGAAGAAACATTGCAAGCCTGTCTCTGCTCTCATTATTTTCATGTCAAATTCTCGTCTGAGCTCCAATTCATGGTCCTCCCTTGCCAAACTTTCACAAGAAAAACTCTCAATTAACTACAATTACTATTAACAATTTTTCTCACTCGAAATCTAAACGCAGATTCCATGAACAAAACTTCTTTCCTAGAACTGCCCACATGTGGAACACATGCTTTCCGGCCAATTACAATGTGGTCGTCTTCAAGTTCAATGTAAACAAGTTCTTGTAGAGCCGTCCCTTTAAATAATCAAATTCTATCCAATTTACACCATTAACGATTACTAAACTACCACTTTGCATTCATTAATCCTTATCCTCGAGTGGCATTTGGGCCTTGATAAAGGGTAACTCCCTTGTAAAAAAAAATGTCTCTCTGTTTGCTTGTTGTAGACAAAGAGACTATTTGTTGGATTTCAACCAAACCTGGCATACTTGACCAAGGAAATATAATTTTGACCTATGTCTTCAGTAAAGGCCATGAAAGGGCAAAGATAAGGTCAAAGGATATGGGCTTCCAATTAAAAACTTTCATTAGAGAACTGTTAAGGTTAGAGTTATAAAGTTCTTCAGCCCTGAAAAATTACAATGAAAAACACACCTCCAAAATATTAATCAATTAAAAACGCAAGCCATGCCCCTGAAATTCATTTAATAAAACAGAATTATGTTTTTCATACACCCCCCACCCTACACGGAAATATTGAGAAACAAAAAACGTTTAAAATCGTGTTCATATGTCACTGCTTTCAACTACATCTGCGATACATCAAAATCACCTTGTGCATTCAAAATCACTTTTAGTACTCAAAATACAGGGTGGAACGATAAAAGTGTCGCCCTAAAGAAATCAATATTACAGCTTTATTTTAAAACTTATTGAAAAAAATCAATTCGGTAACTTGATTATGTAGCAGAGCTGACATCTATTCAATGTAGCTGCCTTCAGTCTCAATCGCTGCCTCGATACAGATCCAGAACTGGGAGCATACCTGGTGGATGGCAGCGATCAGGCTAGCTTTGGTGTTGTGAGAGGTCATGTTGGTGATTTTCTCGACGTATGACCAAACGAAGTAGTCCAGTAAGTTCAGGTCCGGGGAGGATGCGGGGGGGGGGGCATTGAGAGAAGGTTACAAATTCGTAGCTCTCCTTCTGAAGCCAAACCTCGATCTCTGGACTTGTGAGCTGGTGTCATCCTGCTGCCACACCTCAGGTCTGCCAGCGGCCAACTGATTGCACCAGGGGATCACCACTCTCTTCAGCACATCCAGATACACCTTAGTGTTGCCTTTCAAGCCGACTTCGAAAATATGAGGTGGCATGATATGGCTTTCACTTGGAACTGCATCAAAGACCATAACCGTGGCTGGAAACATTGTTGAGCTGTGCCCTCAAGCGATGAACTGTCCGGATTTGCATTTTGAAGGTGTTGGCAATTATCCTGTTGTCATAACTTGGATCAGTAGAGAGCATGAGTTGTACAGTGGCGCATCTCCGATCTCATTTTTTTGAACATTGTGTCACTTTCAGACATGATAGAAGGCTCCTATCGCTCTTGGGATTCGTACACAACTGGCCAACTAGTAGATGATTTACAACAAAAAATGAAAACCAGTTTTCATCAAACGGAAATGGAATCCTGTCGTCTTTTCTAGGGCAACAATTTTATCATTCCACCTTGTAAAAGCTACTTGTTTTAAGCTGATGCCTGTGTGCAGAGGCCAGAATTTTTAGCAGTCAATCAGTTGAGCCCCTCCTCCTAAATTCACCCAGTGAGTCAAGCAGAGCTGTTAAAAAGTGACGAACAGATGTACCACTATGCTGCTGCTATTTCCTTTTAAAGCAAAATATCACCAAACCCTTTTCTAACCCAGACACTTTACACTGTAAACTCATCATATGTTTTCTCGGGTTTGTATTACTGTACACATAGATTCAGAAAAAGTTGTCAAAAGACAAATATATAACAAATAAATGTTATCAAAGGAAAGATAAATTACTTTTCTACCAAACTGGATATATTTTTTGTGTTTTTATTCAATGTAACATGTTTATTCAGCTTGAAAAACGTGCATTGTTTACCGATGTATTGGAAAATTCAAAATGGCGCCCGACTCTCTCTTTAACACGGTAAGTTTGGGAAAAGGTGTTATAAATAATAAACTAGGCAAAATACTATTAAAAAAAACACCGAATATATGTCAAGTTATGTCACGGTAACATATATTGAGCGAATTTCTAACAGTATTTTGTCTAGTTTATTATTTATAACAGTTTTTCCCGAACTTACCGTGTTAAAGAGAGAGTCGGGCGCCATTTTGAATTTTTCAATACATCGGTAAACACTGTACGCTTTTCGAGCTGAATAAACATGTTAAATTGAATAAAAACACGAAAATTATATCCAGTTTGGTAGAAAAGTAACTTATCTTGCCTTTGATAACATTTATTTGTTATTTGTTTTTTGACAACTTTTTCGAATCTATGTGTACAGTAATACAAACCCGTTTTCTCTTTGCAAAATATAATTAGATCACACAGAGATTTCTTTGTCATTTCACATAGTCACATACAAATAATCCTTACCGTTGAAGAGGCATTTTATTAAAAAAAAAAAAAAAAAATACGGAAGAGACTTTCATTCAGTAAGTTTATAAAGGTCCACGTGTCAGTAATTAATAAATTGCTTATTGCTTATACAACCCTTTTTGAGTACTGGATTTTTATTTCTAACCGTGTTGGTGTCTGCCAGTTTCGCTTATGTGTTTAATGTTTAACAAGAGGATAGTAGAAAACGAACATCAGGTTTACTTTCCACAAGTTTCATCACTTTCGCTTCCTTTATTTTGTCCTCACATTCCATGAGCGATATTTCTGACAAAGGTGGAAGAATTGCTGTTTTTTTTTTTTTAAAGTTAGATTCTAAAACTTATCATTTGCTAGTTTGTTTGTTTTTTTTTAATCCTTGAAGTGGTAGTTTTTAGCTCCTTACATCAAGTGGCTTCATGCATTGCCTTGTCTGGAGCGATTTCCATAAAATAAAAAAAATGTACATCCACATGTTTGATGAGATCGGCGTGATTATTTCTTTAGTCAAATTCCTACTTAAACGACTATGGCTCTAAATGAACTGAATGCGAACTTGCCTACATACAGGGTGTCCCAAAAGAAACTGACGGATTTTAAATTTGATTGACTTCCTCAATATTTAAGTTATGCTTACCAATTTTCATATGTAGGTAGATAAACCTCTCCGTGATGTTTGGAGATATAGTGAGATATTATAGTCTACTAATTCTAATTTTATTTACACAACTTAATCTAGGATATGTTTTTCACAAGGTCTAATTTTAATTATGAAAAATGATATTACTCAAATGTCCACCATTTTCATTTTCGCACCCGTGTGCTCTCTATAGGGCATTGTCCAGCACATCACTTAATGTTTCAGGGCTTATGGCCTTAATTTCCTCCTCTATATTGTTTTTAAGAGCATTTATTGTGGTTGGTTTTATTGCATTGGGAGTAGGGCAATTTCTTGTGTTAAAGTTTCGTCGAAATTCTCTTTGAGTTTCTGATATTGACTCATTCAACCGAAAATACGACTCTATAATAAATATCGACTCCTCGGTAGTGTAACGACTCATAATAACCTTGAAAGGATTACTCTAGATGATATGAAAAAATAAAAGAAAAATATAAAAAATTAAGAAAGTTATGAATTTTTTTTTTTAACCATCAGCTTCTTTTGGGACACCCTGTACAACCCTACAAACGTACAAACCTGGTTTTCCCCACGTATATGCGATATTTAATATGAAAAAAACAAAAACAAAAAAAAAAACAAAACAAAAACAAAAAAAAATAGCATTACAGAATTCAAGATATGCACATGAAATAGAGAAACAGATGTAGCAACAGAAATCGTTGATCTTCTGGATCATGGATAATAACACTTTAGCTGAGAGTTCATCATTCAGACTCCACAGCCTAACATTCACAAGAAACATGAATTGGAACAAATACAAAGAAAACATTGCAAAGGCTGCTGCAAAGAAAGGTGGGATCCCTCTACCATGCTAGAAAACTATTTACACTTGCCAGTATCCTATATCTTTACAAAGTCACCATTTGTCCATGCACGGAGTATTCTTGCCACATCTGTGCTGATGTATCAACCATTAGTTTCGTCTTATTAGACAGGGTTAAAAATAAAGAGTCTCCAATCTAATAGGTCTCGCACTGTGAAGCAAGATCCAACCCCTGTCCCATCATCGCTTCCCCAATGTACTAACATGCAAAAAATTAAATGTAATGTGAACAGACATCTCACTGTTCAACTCTCTACTTAGAGTGTCCCTGTGGGCATGGCCGCTAATTCGCAGTAGATTCTTACATCTCAGTGGCAATGTGCCTTTGTTGGGGTGGGTATGAGTAAAATGAAAAAAAATTTTTTTTTTCAAACATATGATGCTCTAAAAGATGCAATAATAAGGCGTACTGGAAAATCAGATGAAAGACAACTCCTTGATTTCTTGAACAATTTAAATTTAGATGACATACCCTATATACCAAATTTCAAGTCCGTAGATCAAAAAGTCGTTGAGTATATAGGTTAAGAAGTGTCCTCACACACATTCTCACTTTGATAGATATACAGATAGATATATCGATGACACAGATTGGATGGATGCATATTATGACTGGAATGCTGACCAGTGATGGCAAAAATATATTCTAGTTGAATAGATCAACAGGAAAAATATTTTGCTTCACTAAACATTAAATGATAGATTTTTAATATAATTGAAAAAAAAAATGAATAACGGAACAAGTTTTTCTTTTGAATAAATATGAATATTGAGAAGTGATACACGAATTACCATTAGCGTATAAAGCGATGCTCTTTGTGTAAACAAATCGAGCTTAGGTGGTTTGGACAATGTCAAAACATCGTTATTCACGACTCGCACATCAGCCGCTGATAGCGTAATGGTTAGGAGCCTTGACTGTCGTTAAGGCAGTCAGGTTTCGATCCTGGCTTCTTGACGTAGTTGCCTGTCTAGCTGCACTGGTGAGCTGTGAAACAGTGAAACAGTACTGTATGTGGATGACTATATATATATATATATATATATATATATATATATATATATATATATATATATATTCTGAAGCATATGTACACAAGCCAATAACGATGACATTTTAATAGCGCATAGCCACTCAAACCATGTTGATCCCGACCAGATGCCAAAGAAGATCTAAGCAAAGCGATGCAGCATATCTTTAATCGATTTGACGATGTTGAGAAAATATTCTTAGACAATGGCTCATGTTATTTTGTCAGCAGAACGCATGCAATGCCACAGCTGCATAGAAATTCAAAAGGACGGCATTGTTATCGTTATTACTGTAGTGAAATGGACTGCTTGAAAAAAAATACAGTAAAAAATATCCTTTAAAAATGTAACGATGTGTTAGATGGAAATCATATTTATTTCTATGTTTATAAAGAGACAACGTTTTTGTACCTTGTAATTTTCTTCCCTCGTCAAGAGACATTGAAGCAAGACTTATCTATCCTTGCAGGGGAAAAACATTATTATTGGATGTAGGTTCCAAGATGAACTCTATCGACCCACGGTCTAATAGTACGTATTATGTCTAGCCACACAAATCAAATTTACTAGCACCATAGTTTAATCCTCCGTTGCATTATGTTTTAAATAAATCATTTTAAATTTCCTAAGAATCGTTATCCTGTGTTTATTTCTACATTATTTTGTTTTAAACACTGTCAGTTTTTACTGATATCCGATGGTCTCTGGCGAGCAGCCAGGTAGACAAAAGACAGTGTTTTTCGTCATTGGCTGTGAAAAGCACGTAAGACAGTATAGAAAAAAAAATATAGGTATATTTTATAACCGTTAACATTACAACAATTACGATTATTAATACATTTCACTACGTTGGGTGTACGTGGATTACTATCATCAGAAATGCCTGTGGAGAGAAAATTAAGGCGCAATCTTCCAGGGCAAGTCACAAAAGGCAAAATGAATGTTGACCTCAATGAAAGACTTTTATAATGAATACAAGACTCGTATAACAAAGAGATTCAGTTTGAATACGAGATCTTACGTTAAAAAGATGGAGGTAAGACTAGGACTATAAGAACTGATTAGCACCACGCTCATTTATAGTGTTGCCAACCTCTGGTGCACTATACGATGGAATTGTAAGAATTTTCTATAAATATGCAAGCATGAAATATCGTAAACCACTACAACACAAAAAGACAGAGAAATACCAGCATTGGATAGTAAAGTTATCCGTGGTGGAAAACAGAATTCAGAGATGCAACAAGACTTAGCAGGACAACTAGTGATGGGACGATTCTAATATTTTTCCCAATTCCAATACAATTACCAATTCCGATTCCGATTCTTTATAAATCTCTAAATGTTGAACTATAAAGTTGTTATTTTGTCACGATTACCATAAAAACGCATCTTAAATGTGCCTATATTTTCTCAAACGTAAAAACACACTTGTAATACGGGTATCCAGAGATTTTAGTCTTACTGGGAGTTTAAAGCGATAAATATTTATTATTTTATTAGTACTATCAGCGGTGGAAGATTTTTCTCAATCCAAAATCAAATAAAAAAAAGATAATTTTAGGAATCGGTTTTGGCATTGGAAAATTCCTGGTCACGGCACCAAATTATATTTATGTTGCATAAGGGGGTTCATTGAGAGAGAGTCTTAGAGAGAGATGCTTAGAAAGAGTCCTAGAGAGATTTATTAAGAGGGATGTTGAAGACTCAGAGAGAGATAGATGTTGTTGTAAGAGAGACTTAGAGAGATTGTTCATATTATTACGATTCCTATATTTAAATGTTCATTCCTTAGATGTGTAGAAGAAGAAAGCTCTTTGAGCGAGGAGACAGTGTTCACTGTTCGGACATTGTGTAGACATGATGATGTTGAGACGTGTATGTAAAGACATTTTATAGCACAAATATATAATACAATTTCACTTTACCTTTTTGTAAGAATCGCAAGACAAGACGAGCTTTACAAAACACATGATGGTTTATTTCGTCACACGACCGGCCGTGATTCCATCATCAAGAATTCAAAGTCTCACATTTTAGTTTCAAAGTGACGTCTCGCTTCCTAGACGACTGACTCTCTCTGAGTTTTCTCACTGACTGTCTCTTCTAACTAAAGTTTTTCTCTATCCCTAGAACTTTCTATTTTCCCTGACGTCATACACATGTTAAAACATGTGCCTTCTTTCACGTGTTCTGGACATACGTGTCCAAAACTTTTCCTATACTCAGTAACCTATTTTTCCAATATGTTAATAACATTATCTTATAAGCTGCATTCTTTCAATTTAAAATTTCATAACAAACTTAACAGCTCACATTCTTTTCTTGAATATTTTATCTATATTCTAAACAAACGTTTGTTTTACATTTTTAAATTCTCACCCGTAATCTATTTCTAAACCTAAATTACGAGGTTCGAATTCCGTCTGTTGCTATTTCATTTTCATTTTAACTAAATTCTCTATTTTTATACTTATATGAAAAGGGGACAGCCCTTATCATGTAACAATAGAATCAAATTTTTTTGATTCCGATACCGATTCCGATACACCAAAAAGCTCTGATTTTTCCGATTCCTGATTCCGATTAAGCGTCCCAACCCTAATGACAACAATGACAATTTGCTTTGAAAGTACTACCATTACAAAAAAAATGAACTCATCAGAAGAAAATTGAGCTATTATTTAGGTTAGATCCGTTAAAAAAATTGAAGCTGTATATTTAATCGTCAGTTATAAGATATTACAAGTCTTCAGTGATGTGACACAAGACATAGAAACGAGGTATTGCTGTCTTCTATTCAAGAAAAGCATCCGGTTCAAACGTGTAAAAACACAGCTAATAAAAGCATATATTGAACACTAAATGCATTCTTTTAATTCCTAACTTCAAGATTGTCCTAATATATCACAGGCTTTATTCAATTTATACTTTTAGGATTAGTGATTTTTTTTTTTTATCATTTTGTGCATCCAAATTAATTTCCTCTGACTTAATATTATTTTTTAATATTTATTTAAATAACAAAGCACATTGAATATAATGATTTTATGTAAGTTATCTTGAAATCGTGCCGAGCTGCATGTTTTATCACACACACACACACACACACACACACACACACACACACACACACACATATATATATATATATATATATATATATATATATATATATATATATATATATATATATATATATATATACCGCTCCCCATGTGGGGGTACAAAATTGGTTAAAGGGAAAATTATTTCCAACTCGCATTTAGGTAAAAATGCACTTTCGTAAATAATTGAATTCATTCAAAACATATTGCAAAAACAAAAACAAATAACATTTAAATAAATCGCAATATATCCTAACAGTCGGCGAGATGGACCAACGGATAAATAGGTCAGGCTCATTACCGTGGGGTCCCGATTTCGAATCACGCTAGATTCAGCCATTCTGATGAGTCGTAGACGACGAAACACGTGTCAGTGGATAATTATATTTTAGAAAATAATATATATATATACCGCTCCCCATGTGGGGGTACCAAATTGGTTAAAGAAAAAATTATTCCCAACTCGCATTTAGGTAAAAATGCACTTTCGTAAATAATTGAATTCATTCAAAACACATCGCAAAAACAAAAACAAATAACATTTTTATATATATATATATATATATATATATATATATATATATATATATATATATATATATATATACACACACACACACATTTATGTGATACGTTTATGATAAGAGGGTTTTGTAATAGTAATAGGCAGTTATAATTTTACTCCAGAGATATAAAGGATATTTGATTAGTTCAGACGTGTAAAAACAATTCATACATATTGTCGCACCCTTGAGGGGCCGATAATAATTAAAACAAGGTGGTGGTATATTTACAAGAGTGTATTTACAGAAATACAGAATAGTATATTACAGAAAGTCTACGTCCGACACTGTCGTTTTGACTGTTATGACGTTAGCATCTTTATTATCATTGCAGACAGGTTTAGTATGTTTTAAGAGAGCAATAACAATATTTTTATACACTGCTGATCAAAAATTTAAAACCATTTAAAAAGAAAACCTTTTTTTAAGGCTAGATTTTAAACCCTTCCGACTTAAGGTTACTAATATTACAATCTAAAAGGTTATGGAAACAAAAAGGTACATTCCAAACATTTTATTTAAAAATTTGCATTTTTATTAAATGATCAAAATTATTAGACCAAGAGTATAAATTGTAAGATTTATGGTAATTCTAAGCTTTTTAGTTCAGTTAAAGATTAGCAATCACTGTGTAAAGGTGTTACCATACCTAAAGCAAGAAAACTAACTGAAGTTGAGCGCTCTCGAATTCTAGGATTCCATAAGCAAGGTTTGTCACAGCGAGCGACAGCAGCTAAGGTAAATCGCAGTAAAACTGTTATTTGCAACTTTCTAAAGAACACTGAGAATTATGGAAAAGCAAAATCCTTTGGTAGCCCCCCCCCCCAAGAATCAGACGGGTTGTTATGGATGACAGCAGACTTTCTTCTAGTCAAATTAAGGCGGTTAAAGATGCTGATTGCAGTCCAATAACCATCAGACCACACTTACAACAGAAAAGCATGAACTTCGTAAAGCCATCTTCAAAAACTGGAGCAGGATCCTCCGCACCTTAATGGAAACCAATATTTCTAACATGCCCTAAAGAATTTTTGAAGTCATCAAAAGCAGCGGAGGTAGAACTCATTATTAAGTTTAATTGTTAAATGTTTTCATACACTTTTCATGCACTTTTTGTACAATTTGATAGAATTAAACAAATTCCTCGATTGCTTCCACATCACAAAGTGAACCACTTGATATTTGGTTGTGAATACCAAACCTAGGACGTTGAAAAATCGAAGAAAGTCCTGTTTTCTGATGAGAAGAAATTCAATGGTCCTGATGGCTTCCAGCAATATTGGCATGACAAAAACATGCCCCTTGAAATTTTTTTCACATGTCAGTGGTGGAGGGTCCGTAATGATATGGGGTGCCTTTTCTTACAGAGGGACGATGGAGTTCCAGGTGGTGCAGGGTCGTCAGACAGCAGCTGGTTATGTTAGCATGCTACAAAAAGCATCTTTGATGATGGAGAGTCATCGTTTGTGTGGAGACGGATGGTTATTCCGACAGGACAATGCTGTGATCCACACTGCAAGACGGACCTTAAGCTTTTTACAACAAAATGGAGCCCATCTCTTGGGACATCCTGCATGCTCACCGGGCTTGATCCCAATTGAAAATGTTTGGGGATGGATGACAAGAGAGGTTTATCGAAATAGCAAACAATATTCAACAAAAAATGAACTTCGTGAAGCCATCTTCAGAAACTGGAGCAGGATCCCCCACAGCTTAATGGAAACCAATATTTCTAGCATGCCCTGAAGAATTTTTGAAGTCATCAAAAACAGTGTAGGTACAACTCATTATTAAGTTTGATTGTTAAATGTTTTCATACACTTTTCATACACTTTTTTGTACAATTTAATAAAATTTTTGTCTCTGGTCTTATAATTTGGATCATGTGTAAAAAGCCTAATTTAATAAAAATGTAAATTTTAAAAATAAATCTTTAGAATGTAGCCTTTTGTTTCCCATAACCTTTTAGATTGTAGTATTGGTAACCCCTAAAATCGGAAGAGTTTAAAATCTATGCTTAAAAAATGTTTTTTTTAAAAAGATTTTTAAGTGGTCTTAAATTTTTGATCGGCAGTGTATAAATATTTATCAACATTACCTCCCTCATATATATATATATATATATATATATATATATATATATATATATATATATATATATATATATATATATATATATATAAAATACCAATTTTAGCAAAGAACAGTGTATATACCTACATTGGAAACTGGTTTGTTTTGGTATTTTTAATATTTGTCTGATATTTTGCGATGTGGTTTGTATGATTGGAATTCCTAGTTTGTTTAGTGTGTTGCAAATTATTGTATTATTGGTGTGTGTCAGTAAAAGAAGATGTCTGTTCATGAGAGAAATTTCTGTTGCATATGATTTTTGTTTATTTATTTTGGAAAATATTTGTGGAGCTTTTCGCTTAGCATTGTTATATGGAATATGTGGGATATTGCAAGGTTTTCAAAGTATTTGTGAGGTATTTGAATTCTTCCTCCAGATATTCTGGACTGCAAATTCTGAATGCACGTAGGAGTAAACTATCATACCTGTTTTTTATTTTGTTATCCTAGTGTGAGTAGAAATGTCTGTAATTATTTGTGTGTGTAGTTTTGCAGTGAACTTTGAAATATAGTTTATTATTGGATTTTATAATAGGTATGTCTAGAAAAGGTAATGAGTGAGAAAGATGAAACGTTGATGAATACATAACTCGGTTTGTTCCTTTTTTATTTCTCTATTTCATCGGAATACTATTTGCATTGTTCTCATCATATATATATATATATATATATATATATATATATATATATTTATATATATATGTGTGTGTGTGTGTGTGTGTGTATATATATATGTGTGTGTATATATATATAAGTGACCATTTCTCTGTGCGTGCGGAATGGTCTCTACTAAACTACTCTGTCAATTTTTTGTTAACAAGCTTGAAACGTGATATATAGGTGATTTAGACCTGTGGAATAAATTCGATTTAGTTTTAGTCGGTAAAAATAGTTACTAAGCGGTTAAAAATGGAAGAATTGGAACTTGGAAGGCATAAATCGACTTTAAGTTCTCCTCTATGTATACGGAAATATACTTGGATACTTTTTAAAGTTTTAATATTCATCTGTCATTAGTTCAGATAGTAATGAATAATGCTGGGCGCCAAACGTTTCAGTTTTGATTCTAGCTGATGGCACCCAAGTCATTTTTTTTTCTAACTTTGAAATCACCATTTTATATTGGGTACAATATAATGATCAATAGAGAGTTTACTATATAATAATAAATACGAAATCTGCATAAACTAAAATATCATATTCAAGTGTATTTTACGACCGAGTAATGCAAGGTGCTGTACTAGTATATATATATATATATATATATATATATATATATATATATATATATATATATATATATATGAAATTCAAAATGGCGTAATGAAAGAAAATTATAAGATATTTGCAACTTCTATTCGAATTTTCAGATTTTTAATCATGTCCAAATGTATTTTATTTCCTTTTGGTGGATTGATTGTTGCTATTTCTTTTGATGAGTTAAGGGCAAAATATATTCACTGATTGATATAATAATTAAGTGATTGATTTTGTGCTATGAAACAGATACTGCCAAGAATTGTAAATGACAACTGAATTAAAGGAATAAATTGTAAGATGATCAACATCATATAATTTGGAATATAGACTTTTGCCATTTATTCATTTTATATATATATATATATATATATATATATATATATATATATTGTAGAATAATCAAAAGAACTGTAGTAGTCAGTAACACACAGCAACAACAATAACAATAATAATAATAATAATAATAATAATAATAATAATAGCAGCAACACTTACGAAGGGTCCAGCTTATGCACAAGACAGACACCAGATTGAGCTGGACTGAGGGCTTGTATTTATGTACAAGCATATCCAATCAGGTGATTCAGCCAATCACAATCCAAGGAATATACTGGCCCATGTGTGCACAATGGAATCTCCCATTGTGCCATAAATAGTTCTCCTCTTAGTCTTTGCCAAGTTATCCACAACTTGAACGCTGACCGAAAGTCCACTACACAATCCAATACTAAATGTACTAATAAGCTCCCTCCTTCTTGAGTTGAGCACTTTGTAAATATATTTTCACCTGACGCGTATTTAAGCGATTAAGCGAAGCCCACTGTTTGTAACTAAACTGACAGTTTGAGCACTTTGCGACGGGCAAATGCTAATTTAATAGGCATTTGAGAAGAAATATTTATGGGCACTGATTCTTGGTCCGATGGTTAGAGCTGCTGACTGTCAACACGATGGTTGTAGGTTCGATCCACGGCTGGGAAAAGGTGTATGTCTAGCCGCACTGATGAGATGTGATACAAGGAAACAGTACTGTATGTGGATGACTATATATATATATATATATACATCGTTGTGGGGATTCACCCATGCACTAAAGATTAACTCTAACTGTAGAGATAGACCAAGAGGTACGACTCTCGGGATGCACAGTGTACTTTCGTAGTCTGCCATCTTGATGGGACATTACTACGGCGATTACACTTTGTATATGCTGGTTTTTTGTTTTAATATTTTTTAGCTTTTCTAACTCATCTCCGTGTCTGTGTTTTCCTTAATGACCCGTACAGTGTCACAACACACACACACACACACACACACACACACACACACACACACATATAGGGTAGAGCACTATCTTAAGCGTTTTCATCTGCTTATTACTTGGCATAACACAAAGCCCTTTGTTTGTAAATAAACAAACAAAAAAAAATCGAGCTCTATAAAAAAAAAAAACGGAGGGTCCAATATTTATATAAATAGACATTTAAGGAGGTCGTTTGCGGGCATCAGTTTCATCGGCCAGAGTGTAGAACTGCTCTCAACTTGGATGCTTGTAGATTTGGACTCTGGTTCGAGATGGATGCTAGTGAATACAGTGGAACAGTCTGTTTGTGGGTGATTACTTATATATATATATATATTCCAGACTTTTTCATATGGGCCCTTTTATTGATAGTACACAGATGAAACTCTAGCTCTAGTCCCCTTCAAATTAATCTCTTCTGGCTTCCATTCACTTGATGTACTGTTCTAACAACTTCTGGAAGGCCCCATGGAAGTTCTCTTGTCGGAGCGTATCACTGACCCTCGTCACAGCCTCTTTCATTTCCTCAATTGTCTCATGACAGCCTCTAAGGTTTTCCTTGAGCTTGGGGAATAACCAAAAATCACAGGGACAAGATCTGGACTATAGTGAGGGTGAGGAACTGTCTTGATGCCCATCTTTGTCAAATAGTCTGTGACAAAGATCGAGTTGTGGACTGGTCCATTGTCCTGGTGGAAAGGCTACTGACCTGATTTGAAGAATGCTGGCCTCTTCCAACGGAATCTCTTAAAACCTCAACATAGTATTCCTTGTTGTCTGTCCAGTGGGAACCCAATGCATGTAGATCATGTCCATGCTGTTAAAAAAAAAAAAAGGAACCATCATAAGTTTCTGGGTGGATTTGCTCTGTCGGACCATCTTGGATCTGGGAAAGCCAGCATGCTTCCACTGGAAATTCTGGATCATAGTAGAAGATCCAGCTTTCATCACAAGAGCATCAAGAACTATAGGATCTGAATTGATCAGTTCGACCATTTTGTCAGGATAACGTCTTTCTTTCTGATCTCCTCTGAACAACCTTGGGACAAACTTCGCACAAATCTTCAGTCACTTGCGAATAATTGTGTGTACAGTTCCTACACTGACATCAAACTGTGCACTTATTGTCTCTATAGACGCACGACGGTCCTTATCCATGAAATTCTTTATTTGGCCAATCAAATTTGGTGTTCTGACTTTCTTACTCCTCCCAAACCTCTCATAATCCCTCAGAAATTCCCTACATTCCTTGAATCTCTTACACCACTCAAAAACTGATGCTCGATTCATGCAAGATCGTTCAAAAGCAGTGTGAAGCATTTCATACGTTTCGGTGGCATTTTTTCCAAGTTTAAAACATAATTTTATTGCATATCGTTTTGTTTTTAGTTCAGATTGCATTTTCAAAAATTTACCAGCTGTGACAATTAGGCTTTAGTAGGGTGTATTCCAATTTCTGCTGTAGCTATTCATTTGATCCTGAAATCATAAAGATTGGTCAGTCATCTAATAAGATGTATAGTAATAACCTACTGAATTTTCAAGAGTATATGACAATTGTAAATGCCTGTGCAAAAACGTCTAGAAACTTATTGGAGACGCCTTGTACATATATATATATATATATATATATATATATATATATATATATATATATATATATATATATATACTCGGGTTTTTTTATATTCAAAAGTAATGGACTAATGAATTCAACGAGGTTGTTAGATAGTGCTCAATAAAAAGAGCTGATAATACTTGTTTATTGTTATATACACATGCTCACATCCCGCTGCTACAAATAGCCACTTGTTTCAATCAAACAACAGATATCATCAGGCAGCGACTTGACTATTCAAAAGTTCAATGAATAACCTATATATATATATATATATATATATATATATATATATATATATATATATATATATATACATATATATATAAGTCTATAAAGAGATAAAATGAAGGTATAAAAACTATATAGCCATATATATAGATTTATTCATTTATTTAATAAGGGTATACATCAATTGGGGGTTTGGATAAAAAGAAACTCTTTATACCATGGTATTTCGAAGTCTAATGCTTCTCATCAGTAGAGTAAAGAAGATACTAGGTAACATAATGGGAATGCGACATCTAGTGAAAGTTTCATTAGGAATGAAATAAATTATTGAGGTTGTTTGGAAGAACTATATTTATCTTTGTGATAAAGGAGGAGTATAGTTTGTAATATATAATGTGAGTAGGAGTATAGCATGTCTATCATAGCGGGTCTCTCTTTATTGACTCCTATATAAACTCCAAAACAATTTATTGAGTTTTATATTATCCCGATAATCTCTTCTTACAGAATTGATTTTATTCTCTTATATATATATATATATATATATATATATATATATATATATATATAGATATATATAGATATATATATAGATATATATATATATATATGTAGTCATCGGCATACAGTCCTGTTTCGTTGTATCATAACTCATCAGTGCCGCTAGACCAGACCATCTCTCAAGCCAAGGATTGAACCTAGAACCGTCGTGTTGATAGTCGGCAGTTCTCCTACTTGACCACGGAAGCAATGCCCGCAAATAACCTGTCCAAATGTCTATTTAAACAAATATCCGTCCACCACTTTTACAGTGCTCAAACCGCCTGTTTGTAACCAAACAAACAGTGAGTTTTGCATTTTTTCAGCCAATTAAGTAGCGGGTGAGATTATTTACGACAGTGCTCTACCCAATGAGAGGGCTTAATATATATATATATATATATATATATATATATATATATATATATATATATATATATATATATATATATTAGGTTGTCCGGAAAATAATGGCCATTTCGGGAAGTCTGTTTTGAAATTGGATTTTATCATAGGATTTTTATTGTATTTCAGGTAAACATCAACATGATTATTGATTTATGTGTGCTCTTTAATAATTTCTTACTTTTTTCTTTCAGAAAACGTTTTATGAGCGAATGAGCCCATAATTTGGAATATGAGAAAAGAAGACTTACGATTACTTTTCCTGCATGAGTTTAAGCTTGGTAACAATGCTTCTCAAACAACTGCAAATATCAATAGGGCATGGGGAGAAGGCATCACAAGTGATAGAACAGTACGAAGGTGGTTTCAGAAATTTCGTAGTGGTGATGAGAGCCTTAAAGATGAAGAAGATAGAGGACGGCCATCTAATCTTGACAATGAAAATTTGAGAGCCATTGTTGAGCAAAACCCACGGCAAAGTGTCAGGGAAATGTCTCGGGAACTTGGTGTCAGCAGTTCAACAGTGTCGAACCATCTGAAGCAAATTGGCAAGGTGAAAAAGCTCGACAAATGGGTCCCACATGAGCTCAATGAAAATCAACAAGCTCGACGTTTTGAAGTGTGTTCGATGCTCTTTTTGCGAAACATTAATGATCCATTTCTTGACCGAATAGTCACCTGTGACGAAAAGTGGATCCTTTATGATAATCAGAAACGATCAGGTCAATGGCTTGATTGTGATGAACCACCCAAACATTTTCCAAAGCCAAAGTTTCACCAACAGAAGAGTATGCTGACTGTTTGGTGGTGTGCAATTGGTGTTATTCATTACAGCTTTCTGGATGCTAATCAGAGAATCACGGCAGAGGTTTACTGCAATCAACTCGAACAAATGCATCATCATTTACAAAAATTGAGACCTGCATTAGTGAATAGGCGTGGTCCAATCCTGCTCCACGATAATGCGCGGCCTCATGTTGTGAGAATGACACTTCAGAAACTCACAGACTTGGGATACGAAACTTTACCGCATCCTCCTTATTCTCCAGATCTTTCACCCACGGACTACCATTTTTTCAAGCATTTAGCCGCTTTTTAAAGCAACAAAACTTTCAGATCTAATGCAGAGGTTGAATCTTTTTTCAAAGATTTCTTAGCATCTTAGCCAAAGAATTTTTATCAACGAGGCATAAATGATCCAGTTGATAGATGGCAAAAATGCATGGCTGTTCAAGGATCATACTTTGACTAATTTCAATGTCTAGTGTCACCTATTTGATTAATGAATCCTTTTTCTCTAAATTTGGCCATTATTTTCCGGACAACCTAATATATTATATTTCTATTATAGCTATTGAAAATATTAGTCTCTAAGGCATTTCCTCTCCATTGTACAATTATCATAACGATAAATTTATTTTAATCGTTCCCCCATTTTTTTTTCTTCTTTCTGATAATTTTATTTTATTTTAGTCGTCCCCACACCCCCGTTTAAATTCGTTTCCCTATACAAAAAAAAAAAAAAAACCCAAAAAACATTTAATTCGGCTTTGTAAAGTGAGGGCGAAACCTGGTCGGCTGACTCTACCCCCTTATTTATCTAACTTTTTTCTTTTTTTTCTTAACCTCCATCGAATGTTTTCCTCCTTTCTTCTTGTTACCATGGCTATAAAAAAACTCAGTCTCCCCTTTTTAATAGCTAATGTAAAGTTTTGTACCCCACCCCAAATATATATATATATATATATATAAAATTTATTTATACAAACATTGATGGCTACATATGTGCATACATGTTTCTGTAATCACCCGCGTTGGGGGATTACGTCCTTAGGCCAAGAATTATTGTCGAGAGCTGATATTTCAAACAAAAACATTTACTTATTTCGTTTACAAAGTTAGAATGTAACATGAGTGGGGGTTATGAGCGGGGAGAGGACAAGTGAAGTCTTTGAAGATAATAAACGTCTTCTTTTTATTTCCCTTTTTTTATATTCTCTTTTTTTTTTTAAGTTTATCTATCCCATCTTTTGGTTTTATGGCATAAGGTACTTGAGAATGTAGTATTTTTGTCTAGCGGTCTGTAAATTAAAAACATTCTCATGGGCATTGAGTACTGACCGGTGCCGTTCAATCTACACACACACACACACACACACACACACACACACACACACACACACACACACACACACACACACACGCCCCCCCCACACACACAAACATACACACACACACTAGAAGAGTTTCAAGTTATATTATGTGCATACTCCCGAGAGTTTCAACACATGCTTGAAAACAAAATTCTACCACCTATTACAGCCTTGGAAGTAAGTGTTTGTTGCATCGTCACATATGTAGTTAAGCAGATTATACAACAAATAAAGGTGCTAAAGGCATATTCAGAGGTGGATAAGTATATGACTCATCAAAACCCATACATGTTTACATTCTCTGCACACTAGAGCTGCAATGATCTCTTTGCCAAAACATCTGTTTTGATGTTCACTATAAACAATACAGAGATTTTGGTTCCAGGTTTACTCTTCTGGATCCGTTGTGGTCTGTCTATATACATATTAACCCTTTTACTGCCAAATTATACTTTTAAGTCGCCTTCCAAAAAAAAACAAACAAAAAAAAACAATATTTCTTACTTTTATAGTTTGTCAGCCCAACTCGTTTTCAAAGTACAGATCTATGCATGGTTCAACAAGTGAATGAAGAGTTTGTGTCAGTTGCACGCTTATTTCAGTCATGTGCAGGTTTCATGATTAAAAAATTTATTGCATAAAAAATTCTAGTGGTAAAGAGTCAATAGATTAACCTCTAGAAGGATCTGGTTCTACACAATGCACAGATTCTCATTCACTATCGGGAAACTGTATTTTTTCATCATATAGTACTAGGATGGTTGGGGACTCGTTGAGAATATGTGTGTGAGTTCGTTCGCTATAGATTACGTAACGGTTACACCGATATTTTGTTAATTTCACACACATGTACTTCATGTGTCTGGGAGTGTTCTTACATAGGTTTTTGTATCGGAATACCTCCGATAAGTATAAAAATCAATGAGTAAAAAAATCTAATTAAAGAAAGAATAGTTCGATTTTGACCAAAGTTAACACAACTTATACAGCCTAACATCACAAGTGCATTTGACAAGTTTTATCATTGCACAAGCAGGAGGGCCCATTGTATAAAATGAACAGTAGGTCCTTTGCTAAAACAAGGATGCGTTCGAAATGAATGTTTCTGTTTAGAGCACAATTAAAGCATGATACTTGACTTCTGCATTTTAAACTTTAACTCAAGCTATTATATAAAAATAATTTCATAAAATCAACATCAGGTTCTCTACAGTGCAATGTAGACTACAACGTATTGTGGACTAAGTCACTGCAAGGAGGCATGTAAAGCTTCTCTCAGTGCACCACGGTGAGTCTCCAACCAGAGCAGACAATCGATCGGTTTCACTGGTTTCGATGAAAATAAAAGTATTGGATGTGTGGAACATTCGTTGATCCTCATTCAATCCCGGGCAACGTCAGGTCTCCTTTTCGTTTTGTGCGTCCTTTTATTGTTTCAATCTTCTAAAAACTAAAACCTAGTTATACATTAGTGCCATATGAAGATGGGAGCGACAGGACGAAGACCCCAGAGAATCCATATTGTAGCTGGAGGTGGAGGGGGCATTTAATTATATATCGAACTGACTCCCTTTCTCATAATTTTTTTTAGTACTAGAACTTATACTTGAGTCTTTGTGGCAATAAAGTTAAGTCACTACTGTGCTCTCTCGATTCCATGGAGATTTGGCAAATCTCATTGGAGATAATTTGCTCAATAATGATTTTTCAAAAAATAATGTCCTGTGGAAAAAGTGTTGGAAAAACGTAAATGCTTACAGAGACTAAGTATCTTGAGACGATTAAACATTTGCTTTCTAGGATTTTATCAGAGGATTTTTTTTTTTTGTGTGTGTGTCGGTGGGACGAGGATTGTGGGGGTGTTAAATAACCAAGCTGCCCCACTGCGAGGTGCTTTTAGTTGTGTTCGATGTAAGGAACAATCGATAATGTCCTTTCACACACCATTGCTCTCCTTTCTGCATCACTGGCAGATTATGCGGCCACAACGTGTTTCTTGTTCTACACTGCATCCTAAATTGACGGCAACTAAATTGCAAAAGAAAGTTTTCAACACATTATTCCGCCGATACTATCTTGTAAAAAGAAACCTTAAAAGTTAAGTTAAAGTCATCATTCAAAAGTAAGCGGTCTTCAGATACCACTTCAATGACATCAGAACTTTGATTAAACAGCTGAAAAGCAAAAATAACAGCAAAACTTTTTGTCAGCTTGTAAAAGGGACATTTTAGATCATTGTAATATATATATATATATATATATATATATATATATATATATATATATATATATATATATATACAAGGTGTCCACAAAGTCTGGCTTCATTATGTAGCCAGACTTTATGGACACCCTGTAGATTATGTAGCCAGACTTTGTGGGCACCGTGTAGATTATGCAGCCAGACTTTGTGGGCACCGTGTAGATTATGTAGTCAGACTTTGTGCGTACTATGTAGATTATGCAGCCAGACTTTGTGGACACCCTATATATATATATATATATATATATATATATATATATATATATATATATATATATATATATATAAGTGTTGGGACGATTAATCAGAATCATGAATTGGAAAAATCGACAAATTTTGGGGTATCGGAATCAGTATCAGAATTGGTATCGGAATCAGAAAAATTGGTGCCTATTTTCCGATGCCAAAACGATTCTTTTAATTGTCTTTTTTATTTGATTTTGTTTAAAGCTAAATCTTTCACTGCTTATAATAATGTAAAATAATAAATATTTATTGATTTTAAACACCCAGTAAAACTAAAATCTATAGATTATCCTCCACAAGTGTATATTTACGTTTAGCAAAATATCTGCATATTTAACATGTGTTTTTTTTATAGAAATCAGGGAAATTTAGATATTTATAAAGATTTGGAATCGGATTCGGTAATTGTATCGGAATCGGGAAAAATATTGGATCGTTCCATCACTAATATATATATATATATATATATATATATATATATATATATATATATACTCTGATTTCAAATCAGAGTGAACAACAACCTATCAGAACCCTTCCTCATCAACAACGGCGTGAAACAGGGATGCGTCTTAGCACCGACTCTGTTCAGCATCTTCTTTAGCATGATGCTTAAACATGCAACCGAAGACCTTGACGACAACGACAATGCGATCTATATCCGATATCGCCTTGATGGCAGCTTGTTCAACCTCAGAAGGCTGCAAGCCCACACAAAGACTTTCGAGCATATGATTCGATACCTTCTCTTTGCCGACGATGCAGCTCTTGTTGCCCATACCGAAAGAGCCCTGCAGCATCTCACATCCTGCTTCGCAAAGGCTGCCCAGCTCTTTGGACTCGAGGTCAGCATGAAAAAGACAGAGGTCCTCCACCAGCCCGCTCCTCGGGAAGAGTACAACCCTCCCCACATCACCATAGGTGAAACCGAGCTAAAGACAGTACACCAGTTCACCTACCTGGGATGCACTATCACCTCAGATGCAAAGCTTGACAAGGAAATCGATAACCGACTAGCCAAGGCGAACAGTGCTTTTGGCAGACTATACAACAGAGTCTGGCGGAATAAACACCTGAGGAAGGACACAAAAATCTGTGTCTACAGAGCCGTAGTACTGCCAACCCTTCTTTACGGCTCTGAGACATGGGTAACCTACTGCCATCACATACGACTCCTCAAGTGTTTCCATCAGCGCTGTCTCCGCACCATCCTCAATGTACTCTGGTATGACTACGTCACCAATGTTGAGGTCATCCAGTGGGCGAGGACCACCAGCATCGAGGTTATGCTGCTAAAGTCACAACTGCGCTGGGCGGGGCACGTCTCCAGAATGGAGGATCACAGACTGCCCAAGATAACTCTTTACGGTGAACTATCCACCAGCTCCCGTGATAGAGGAGCTCCGAAGAAACGTTACAAAGACTCTCTGAAGAAGTCACTTGAAACCTGCCACATTGACCAACGCCAGTGGTCTACTCTTGCTGCAGACCGTGTCACCTGGCGACGCACAGTCCACCAGGCCGTCACCTCCTTTGAATTCTCTCGCATAGAGATCCTGCACGAAAGACGCTACAAGAGGGAGATTCGGGAAGTCTCAGCAACCGCACCTGATGGAACTTTTGAATGCAGCCGCTGT